>NC_133413.1:121117500-121432500 GCF_049350105.2 Macaca mulatta
ATTATTACTCTTTTCTTAACAATAGATTATTTGTCATTTGCAAAACTTTATTTTTGCAAAAATATTATACACATGCAACTTTTGATACAAAACTGTAAAAGCTGAACATAAGTATGTATTAACAAGTTGATGTTCTTCTTAGCCAAATTTACAGAAATATATTAAGATGATATCTATTATAAAAGTCTTAGTTCAGAATCACAAATATTGCACATTTTACTCTATTATCTTTTAATGATTCTACCGCCATTAGCATTAGCTTAACTTTAAAAGTAGAAATTAAAATTCTAAAATCAAAAAGTTTAGCTAACTATATACATATAACCATGAAAAGGAGTGTAGAAAAATCACATAATTTAGAAAAAGTTACATTTTTTTCTTTGTAGTTAAGGCGTAAAAATATTACATACATATTATGGGTTTCAGAATCAGATGGACAATAATGAGGTATGGTGGATGTTAGTTCAGTGAGCTATTTTGGGCCTTTTGAGAGAGATAGGTGCTGGTTAAAATGTTTAGTTAGTATAAAAACAGATGACGCAAATAAATGTGTCATGAAAAGAGTAATATAAAATTCCCTGTTAAATAATCTCTATCTCACTTTTCAGGTAAATGTGTTTGTGGCAGACATCACAATCTATCACCGACAAAAAAGAAATCTAAAAATCTCCAAAGTGGTAAAAATCAGAAAGCCATAAAGAGACTCTAAAAAGCATCCAGCATGAACTTTTACTTTAGCAACTTCAGATGTAGTCCAAATATTTTATGTCTCATCATGTTTACTTAGATCCCCTACACACATTCAGTGACCATCAAAGTTGTCAGCAGGCTATTCCCTCACAAATAAAAATTATATGCACCTCTCATATTAATAGTAGTTTTCCTCCTCTCCACAATCTTGTCAATTTCCTGGCTCTCATACTTTGTGCTTTGTACCTGAAGCCTCAAGGAAACTGATTTAAAACAAATTTATAAATTCTCGTAAATAAATATTATAGATTTTATTATTTGACTAAATGAATACATTATCTCAAAAATAATTGCTGATTACTCATTTTGGTCTAACAGAGGCTATAGAAATACAAAATCAAATAAGAAAATATTCAGACTTTCAGGAGTATACAGTTGTGGGGACCAAGTGAATTTGCCAAATCCATAAATATATCATTTACTTGAAACAATATGCTATTGAACAGCAAAGTCAATTTTGACATTAGTTTCTGAAGAGCCCCCAAAAAGCCAATTGCCAATTGACAACCAGCGAGACTACCATTTTTAGTCTAGATGCTCAAGAGGAAGTGCTAAGGTCAAAAAGGGCAAAAAGAGTTAATCCATAGTTTATCTTGATCTTTAGTTTTGTAACATTACCATTGAACTGTAAGCCAAAGCTTTTTGTTCAATAATAATATTTTCCCTTGAACAATTGTGTTGTAAGTCTGTGCACAGTAGGCTTCTAAAATGTTAAGAGATATTTATATACACATTTACACTCTAAAAAGTAGGTCTCTCAGTGAATAAATTTTCATTTATCTATACAATTTTCTTTCTACTTGTAAAAATGTTTCATTCCAGTGTTTCATGTTTAAGAATGTCTATAATTAATTGTTTGTAATAATCATGTCCATAAAGAATAAAACTGAAAAATAAATATTTTACATACATATAATAAATATCAGACAATAATGAAAACTAAAAATTATAAATTATAACAGGGATTAACCTATAAAACATAATATGAAGCAAACAAGATGACATCAAATATAATACAGCCATTAAGATTGTATCCACATTAGTTTAAATTGAGCAAAACTTAACTTTGTTATGTAGAGATGCATACAACTATTAAACAAAAAAAGCATAAAAATAATTATCACAAGGTAAAGTATAGTGATTACCTCCAAGAAAAGCAATGACAATTAAAAACATATATTTTAATAAAAGCAAAAAATATTAACCTCATTTTACAATCTGTGATTGAATAAATTTTTTTATTCAACCCTCCTGAAATTAACTCCTCTGATTTCACTGTGCCATTTGGACAACTCCAAATAATGCTATTTTATTTGAGAAATATGTATTTACACACATAAAACCCACCATCATCCAAAAATTTAAAAGAATATAATTTACTCAAAATTTTGCAATGTACATTTTTCTTAAAAAGAAGGGGCATATTAGCAGCCAATGTTGTCAGTTTTCCTTAGGAAACTTCACTCCTTGAATCACTTAGAATTTATAATTTGTATTAATAAGAAAAACTTATTTTTCTGGTATTTCAAAAATTACATTTTCTGTTGCCATCAAACTAATCATCAAGGAACTGTTTAGGGTATGTTTTTCCTTTTTTTTTTTTTTTTTTTTGAGATGGAATTTTACTCCTGCTCCTTAGGCTGGAGTCAATAGTGTTATCTCAGCTCACTGAAACCGCCGCCTCCCAGGTTCAAGGGATTCTCCTGCATCAGCCTCCCAGGTAGCTGGGATTACAGGCACCCATCACCATGCCTGGCTAATTTTTTGTATTTTTTTAATAGAGATGAGGTTTACACCATGTTGGCCAGGCTGGACTCAAATTCTTGAACTCAAGTGATCAGCCCACCTCGGCCTCCCAAAGTGTGCTTGTTTTTTTTAAAAATGACTATATTACCACCTTGTTTCAATTTTTCTAAGAAATTGAAATTTCATTGTCTATCCAGGTTATATTTTCTCTTGCCTTGAAACATGCTTTGTAATTTTGTTGTTGTTGTTGTTGGAAGTCAGACATGTTATATCTGGAAATAGAAATTGTGTACGAGAGTTTATGTTTACGAGGCTGAAAGTTGTTTAGTCTTCACTGTTTGCTGTGCGTAGCAATGCATGACTTCAATTTCCTCTACTGTCTTTGTTTTGTCTTTCCTGTTGTCTTTAAGTTTCCCTAGAAATTCTTCATTACATATAGTCTGAGGCTTGTAGTTCTATCAGATGAAATCTTCTGCTATTATACAGATACTCTGTTGATGTGCTGGTAAGGTGTGTGGGGAGAGGAAACCTTCAACAATGCCATGATTCAGTCTCAGTCTTTCAGTGGGCCCGTGTCCCTAGGGTGTGATGTTTGTAAGTGCCCCTCAGTCCCTCCCTCCTCCCCCACCACACACACAGACCGACACCATACTCACAGAACTGACTTCCTCAACTAAGACCAGAGAAGGTTGAAACTGAGTATTTACCTACCTTTACTTTAGTTAACTTCTTGCACAGTGGTTTCCTTTGAGGACAGAGAAAAATACTCTTTTAGTATATTTCAAATTAGTTACTTTCTCATGAGCATTCTCCATGATGGTTAGTTTTCCTCTCCTTTTGCTAAAGCGTGAGGGGCTTTTTTCATATTTTCACCCTGAGAATCTGGATGAGCTCCTGGGGATAAAGCTCACTACAGTTAACCTTAAGGCTGAATCTTCAGGAGTTTTTAACTCTGAAGCTTCTATACACAATGTGACCAACAGTTGATCAGCAAGTGTTTAAGTTTTCCTCTTCTTCCTCTTCTAGCACCTTCTGTTCCTGGTGAGCTGTAACTTTCTGTATTTGAAAGTCTCTCTAGTTTTAAGAGAATCAGTCTGTTACAAAACCTTAATTCTCTGATGCACTTAAGAATGCTTTTTGATTTTTAGTTTGTTCAGTTTTTCTTTTTGCTTGAAGGAAGGATGAAAGTGATGCCTTCTAAGGTCTTCATAAGTAGCAGAAACAGAAATTCCTAAACGTATATATTTAAATTAAAGTTTCTGAATCTAAAAATGGTTTAGAAACTTTAATGTAGCTTAAAAAATTGAAATCTAATCAAAATATGCAACTGAAAGTAACTTCAGTGATTAATACTATATTACACACTGTTATGTTAGGAAAGCATAGATTTCATATATAACAGCTTGACTACAGCAGTTATGTAATAAATTTTGAGATAAGAAATCATGTTCAAAATTATAAGACTGTAATTTTTAATTTTCTCTGCCTAAAATCTATTATCATCACATTGAGCATCATATAGCAAATGTGTTTTTTATGGCCCTGTTTTGGATGTGATGAGATGTAAATATAGTTAATATGAACTTGACGACTATTAGAGAGACTAGAGCCAGCGTCTTCTCTTTCTGGAAAGAATGTTTACAGACTTGGAATTTGAAAATATATGCACAATGTACATTATGCCATAATGTATGTACCCTGTACAATATGTATAGTACGTTTCAAATCATTGTTTAAGAGTAAGACAAAATATGTGTTAAGTGAATTCATAAAAACACACAATTGCATGATATAATAATCTTATACTAGGAAAACCAAAATAAATATCTAAATTATATGATAGTCTTAAGGCAAGTAAAAGAGAAAGTAAGTGAGGCATTAGAAATTATAAGGTTTCCATTAAAGGCGAAAAGAAGGTAGAAGATAGCAACATTTTGGGGCGGGGGTTTGGTAACTTCAGTAGAATAAGAGAAGTAGAAAGGCAAGAGGACTACCTAAGAAAAATTTAATTTTTAATTTGATGTCCAAAAAGTGTACAAGTTAATTCCTCTCATTCTGTCGAAATTGTCATCTTTTTTCTCCCAAATATTTCCATAATTCTTTTGAGATTTATGTTAGTTTATTTCCATAATTCTTTCGAGATTTATGTTAGTTTATAAGCTAACATTTTGGAATATTTAAAACTTAGATGTGCTCATCAGGTTCTCAAACCTCAGGGCTCCAAAGGTAAAAATGCTATTTAATTAAACTAATCAATTTTGAAAAAAATGTGATTTTTAATTTGGAGGCTGGTCATTTCTTCAACTGGATTTCTTCACCTGCTCTTCATTGACTGATAATTTTAATATGCGATGTGTTTCATAGGCTTATTAGAATTTGAACAAGCCCAATAGGTTTTTAGGAAGTTCTATCACTGCAATAAATAGTAATTGCATCAATGTTATCAGTTATCATTACTCACTGAGTAGCGATATAAATGAAAGGCTCATGTCTATTTAACATTCTTGAAAAATGTAATGCCATTTATCTCACAATCAGGAAATTACGAATGAATAAAAAATTGAATGTATATGTATACATACAAAATAATGGAAGTCATAGTATTACATGAATAATCTGGTTTTGATATCAAAAACGTAAGCTTTTGGCCGGGCGCGGTGGCTCACGCCTGTAATCCCAGCACTTTGGGAGGCCGAGACGGGTGGATCACGAGGTCAGGAGATCGAGGCCATCCTGGCTAACACGGTGAAACCCCGTCTCTACTAAAAATACAAAAAATCAGTCAGGCGTGGTGGCGGGCGCCTGTAGTCCCAGCTACTCCGGAGGCTGAGGCCGGAGAATGGCGTGAACCCGGGAGGCGGAGCTTGCAGTGAGTGGAGATCGCGCCTCTGCACTCCAGCCTGGGCGACGGAGCGAGACTCCATCTCAAAAAAAAAAAAAAAAAAAGAAAAAGAAAAAAAGAAAAAAAAAAAAAAGTAAGCTCTTTTCAGGGATAATGTCAGCAGTTTGCTAGTATAAAAAACCGCAGACCTCACTGCCCCACAGAAACACTGACTTAGCAATATATATGTGTCCAAAAAATCTTTAAAAGAACTGCAGAAACCAGTTATGAAGTCACAGTGAAACAGCTCCACTGTCTGAGGAATTACCCATGGTTCGTTGTCTCACGATGAGAAAGAATTTAGGACACAGACCCACCCGAGGAGTGGGTTTAGGAGTGGAAAGTTTAACAGACAAAGAAGAAGAAGAAGGGAGAGAAAGTTTCCTCATGCTGAGAAAGTGGGTTGCCCAAGAGAGGGGCTCTGGGTTAGGGGCGGAACGTGATTGATTTTGTGCAGAGGCTTAAGAAGGCAATACTTGATTTACACAGGGATCAGGAGATTGGTTTGACCAGGTGTGCCATTTACATACCCGAAAAAAGACTGGCCCTCCCACCCTAATTTTTATTATGGAAATGCGGCTTCTGCCTGATGGTCACCATGAAACCTGCGGACGTGATTTCACCTGGCCGTTGCCATGATACCCGCACACGTGGCCACAATAAAAAGAGAGCAAGAACCACCATATTAAATGTACCTGGCTTCTAGGTAGAGCTGCTGGTATTTAAATAGGAAAGCTTCTAGCTTGCTATGCTTTGCAGCTTGACTTTTCAGGCTGCTTTCTGTTGGAAAAATGGTTTGGGGGCTGCTTTTTATTAAAGGAAAATTCCACCGAGAACTCTTTTACCCTTTCTAGCTGCCTAAATATAATTCCTTAACAACTCCTGTATTATTCTCCCCTCAGGAGATGTAACCCTAACTATTTTTACGAGGTGTTGGATGGCGATTCTTTCTGGCTACTTCCTGCTTAAAAGGGCCATCATGTGCGGAGACAGCAGTTGGGGCTCCTTCTGAGGCTGATCTAAGGGTTCTCAGAAGAATGGCGTGTCCATATGTGGCTCTGTTCGCAGCACCATTTGGAGTTTGCTTCTAGGTGAAAAGAGACAAATTTTGTAGGGCTAGAATACGAGTATTAGGATTACCACTATTAGTGGGGTTATTATAGACCATAACTATGACAGTAGAGTTTGATACCTGTCAGTTATTATCAATTGATTGTAATATCAGTTTGCTTCCACCAGATGTCACTGTAGAATACCAGAGATATTAATATAAAAGTAACACTTTATTTGGGAGAAAAAAAAACATACACGTCTCCCTTGACTTGCCATTAGGGAATAATTTTAGATTTAGGCCATTTTTATAACTTGGAATATGGTTGGGAGAAATATGTTATCAGGTAGTTAACTTTAGTGTTAATCTTGGCAGTTCCTTTCATTTAATTATTAAATTCTTTCATGACTTCCATAGAAAATCTTACAACATACTTAAACTTTCTGACTTATCCTACACATCCTTCCATTAAACAACCAGTCATTTACTTTTAGGACAAGAATTTGCCGTACAAGATCCTTCCTTATATAAAATCTCTTTCTTTATAATTTTCTTTTCACAGCTTTGAGTCCACCATATTACCAATCTTTAAATAAAAAAGTTCTATCAAACTTAATCATAGTAAAACTTCTACACTTACTTCTTGTCTGTAACTATTACTCTTGCTATAAGCAAAACAACCTTGACTCAATCTTTCCTGCAATTATTAATCCTGTTATAAAGATGATAATTAGGCAAAATATTATAGCAAGTAGAGCTTTACAACCAGAATTTCACATTGTGGATGCCACAGTGTATAGTTCTATTGCAAATAGTAGGGTGAGTATAACAATTACTGCAAGAGTGGTATAACAAAATAATTTACATTTAAAACTTTACTTGCCAAGATATATTTCCCTTTGGGGATTTATGAAGTTTCACTGGCAATCCCATGTATAATTAAAATCTCTCTGCAAGTATGCTTTAAAAAGGAGTTCTAATATTTGGCAATGAATTTTCAGAGGAAAGGTAGAAATGATAAAGAAGTATCTGGTAAGGTAGGAGTGGGACTGAGTAGGATGAGTAGCGTTCACTCGGTTGCTTATCTTTTATGACTACCAGCTTAAGATCTTCCATTTCTTCACGTCGATATTTAGGACATTACTCTGGGCTGTCAGGGGTTCCTTCCTCAGCTCTTCAGGCTTTGAGTTGAGTGTGATACATTCAAAAGTTGATACCTGTAACTTTTACTGCCAAGGAGGTTGAAAGAAGAACAATGTAGGGTCCTTTCCAGCTTGGGTTTAGGGAAGGAGAGAGAGAGGAGAGTTTTCACTAATACCAAATGTCCTGGGTTAAGTGAAAGTGGTCCTATTTATTGGGGTTGGGCTTTTGCTAGTTGTGTTAATTCCTGTTGGAAGTGAGCTAGAGAGGCTACAAGCTTAACCAATTTAGAGGTTTTCTTCCTGAAAACAATCTCGGAGCACACTGATAAGTTTTATCCTTTCTTAAGTCAAAAGGTTGGTGAAGAATTTTAAGGACTTTCCATTGACTGGAGGCTAGCAAATGGAGTTTGCCATCCTCTGACTGCAGCCATCCTGAGGGCTGGAAAAATACCCTTAAGAAGTGGCCTATTTTATGTCTGCAGGGGAATACTGAGGTTTAATTTGTTTTACGGAGCCTTCCTAGATTAGAAGGACTTGAAGTGTGCTGCTGCCTTAAAGCATCCTTGCTGCTCACTTACATGCCTGATTAGCTAACCTATTTTCTTTGGCTGCTTTATTTGTGCACTTTTGATGTTCCCTATAATGTATCACTGATATTTCTTATGGAAGGAAAACTTAGGATAATAATAAGGATAAAGAAACCTTATTTCCTGGTGATACTTTATAGAAGATATATTAGTGGTAAGAAAATGTCTTTCCTTCTAAATGGCAGCATGAGCATGGATAACTAAGAAAGCATACTCGGAGTCAGTGTAAATGTTAACTACCTTTCCCGTGCTTAATTTAACTGCTCTGTAAGAGCTATTAGTCCAACTAATTGAGCACTTGTGCCTGGAGAGAGACATTATTTAGAGTGACTAGTGCATATCCTGCCTTATGCATCGCTTGCTGTACTGGTTGTTTGTTAGCTAAGGGCTCCCCCTAGAGGACAGTAATTTTGCCACATTACATCGGGTATAAACAATTATTTCCTAAGGCTAATTTTGAGGCTTTTCTGACTAGTAGAACCATGGTGACAATGGCTTGGAGGCATGTGTAAACAGTACGTTCTCCTAACTGTAACTAAGAGGTTGAGAAAAATATTGGATTGGAGTTTTTCTTGAGTTGCCCCTTATGGTTGTGCTATGGGAAGAGGGGAGGCCGGGATTAGAGAAGTGAAGAGAGAGAGGTTAGCTGTAGAGTTTAGAAGGAGGTCTACTTTACTTCCTTCAATTTACAGAATCACCCAGGGCTCTTGAGCTGTAATGGCAGTTTGAGCTACTGAAGCCAGGGGTTTGAGCCCTGGTACCCATCAGTACTGCTGGAACATCTGTGAAACTGGTTCTGAACCTGGTGACCTCTACCTCTGGGGTCAGTTTGATCTCCAGTGGTCTCCACCACAGGCTGGACGGGATCGAAGTGGCTTCCTCTTGCTGTTTGGGCACTCCTTAAAATGCCCTTGCTTGCCACACTGATAGCAACCAGCCGATGTACCTCAGGGATCCTGGACTTTGTAATCCTGCAAAGCAGCTACTAGAGCCTTTGTTTTTCTCCTGAGCTACCTCTTTTTCTCTTAGGCCTCCTCCTAGTCCCTACTATAAAAGACCAAAATGGTCACCTTCAGGAATTTCTCTAAGGTGCTCTCCTATAACTTGCTTCTGTAGTTTCTTTCTAATATCGGGAGCTGCCTGTGCAATAAATTTGTCCTTTAGAATGAGCTGTCCCTTGACAGAATTGGAGGATAAGGAGGTGGGCACTACTTGTGCCTCTTTCAGTCTTTCCATTTCCATAAAGGCTACAGGATTTTCATCTGACTTTTGGTCTATCATACACAGTTTAGAATAATTGAGAGGTTTGGCCTTAGTTCTTCGTATTCCCTTTAATAGGCATTTTAAAAAGTCCTTTCTTTTCCATTTATCTGCAGAGCCATTGGGGTTCCAACCAAGGTTGTCAAGAGGAACTGCTTCACTTCCTATTGGGAATGGAGTTTCTGCTATTTCTTCACTTTCCCTATCTCCTTTCTTCCCTTTTAGTGTATTATAGGACATATGTTACTCATCTCCGGAATTCTCTACTGCCTGCAGAGCTGCCTGTTTTTTATTTGTGGTTAAGGTTTGGGTAGAAGCAGCATAACATCCTTCTATTTGAGTTAAAACATCTGAGTTAAATTCTGAAAAGCTATATACCTATTGGAGTTGTCAGAAAATTGGTCTAAGTCTTTCTTTATTTGCCTAAGGTCCTGTAATGAGAAGGGAACTTGAGGTGGCCCCAAATAACGGGGATTCTCAAATGAATCCCTTGGAAGTTGCTTCTTTAATTCTGGGGAATTATTCTCTATAGGCCTGTCTGATATGCCTGTTAAAAAAGGCTGGGTTGATCTTACAATGCTTGCAAAGGTTTAGTAGAAATGCCATGCCTTTGTGCAAAGGAAAATGAGTTGCTTTTCGCTTCAAAGTCCTGAAGTTAAAGGAGTACCAGTGTTTCAGAGTGCACTCCAGAGGAGTGCAAGCTGAAGTTGATTTGTTACCTATCTAGAAAAATAAATGAGAATGAAAGTGTCCTTTTAGTCTCCCTCCTTTCACTGTGACCCAGGGTGGAGTGGAATACAGTGGGAGCGTCAGCTTGATTGCTTTCTCTCCTTGGTTCCTGAGTCCTGGCACCATGTTAAATGTCCTGGCCATGGTTGCAAGTGTGGCTCTCCAAGCCATAGCAGTGGATGAACTAAGTAATGGGATTTAACCACGCTTTACCCACACAGCCTTAGTTATCCTCCTGTGAATCCCTTTTGATTTTCTATACTTGTGTGATCTGCCTGGCTCCCTAAAAAATAGATCTCTGAAGAGACTGTAATAGTCACTTTTGAGCAAGGCTTCTTTAACGGAGGGGATGTGCTAGTCGCCTGCTATTACGGCATGTGCTAAAACATTCGCCCTTGAGGAAAATGGTTCCAGTTAAATTCTAAACTTAAAATCCCCTTACCTAATCAAGTACTGTTTTAATTAGAGACAGAATGGGTGCCTGAAATGAACCTAGAGGCCTAATGCTAATTTCTCCTGTAGATGGGACAGTATTGGAACTAAAATTTGGCTACACAGGACATTTTACTCCTGTTGAAGGCAGAGCTTTCCCATTCATAGAAGGGGCTTTTCTAGCGGCACAAAAAGAGAGAATTGGGAAGCTGCAGTGTTAAAGCAAAGGACCTACAATGTACGCCATCAAGAGGGTTGCTATTTCCATTAGGTGGTGGTGTTGGCTGAGAAATACCATGTGCTCACCAGTATTGTGGCATTTTCCCAACAGAACTGTTTACATGAACTGGAAAACTTCCTGCACATTGCATAAACAGAGAGGATACAAGACATAGCAACCATGGTTAGAAAAGAAGGAAACTTTTGTGATCTGGAGATCCATGACCAACACCCAGATGGGCTGTTGGAGGCCTTTGTATAATGCCATGTTGTGCTTTGGTCAAAATCCTCAGTTGCTCCAGTGTTTCTCCCACCCACACATGATGTCAAGGTTCTCTATGAAAGAAAATTTGTTCAAAGAGAGTCTTGAGACAAAAGGACAGATTTGAGGCTCGCTCCATCTTCACCACTCCAATGTTTAGATCTCCCTTCTGATCCAGATCCCAAAAGACTCCCCAAATGAAACGGCTTTGTTGTCTGGGGAATTACCTGTGGTTTGTTGTCTCACACTTAAAAATAATTCAGGACACAGACACACATGAGGAGTAGGTTTAGGAGAAGAAAGTTTAATTGACAAAGAAGAGAGAGAAAGCTTCCTCATGCTGAGAAAGCAAGTTGTCCAAGAGAATGTCCCCAGGTTTTGGACAGAACACAGTGGATTTTGTACAGAGGCCAGAGAAGGCAGTAATTGTTTTACATAGGGTCCGGGGATTGGCTTGACCAGGTGCGCCATTTACATAGCCCACAAAAAGACTAACCTTCTCACCCTAATCTTTTATTATGCGAATGTGGCTTCCACCTGAAGGTCACCATGACACCTACACACGTGGTTTGACCTGGCTGGTGCCATGACACCTGCACACATGGTGACAAGAAAAAAGGAGCAGGAACTACCATATTTAATGTACCTGGCTTCTAGGTAGAGCTGTTTGCATTTACATATGAAAGCCTCTAGCTTGCATATCTATACCTGCAGCTTGACTTTTAAGGCTGCTTTCTGTTAGGACAGAAATGGTTTGGGGGCTGCTTTTTATTAAAGGAAAATTCCACTGAGAACTCTTTTACCCTTTCTAGCTGCCTAAAAATAATTTCTTAATAACTTTTGTATTAATAGTAACCAGGTAAGCTCAAATCCAGAAATAGCCTTATTTAAAGGAACAAGAACAACGTTTCATTTCAAAATTTTCTGTCTCTCCCTCAAAGCAGAACAGCTCACATTTAAGGAGGATAAGCCCAGCATGTGGCTGCTTCCTCAGGAGGGAAAGGAAAGAGTGGAGCATACTTCAGATGTTTTAGTTTTGGGGGTTAGATGCCTGAGGAAGTGACTTCTGTCTCATCTGTTTCATGGCACTGATGGGAAAAACACACACTTGTGCCTGTGGTTGCCGAGCACAAAAGAGAGCTCAGTGGGTGTGTTGCAGCACCAGAGAATCTACAATGCCAGAGTTAGACAACAGGGGAAGTAAGAAACTACAAGTCCTCAAAAAGGAGAAAAAAAGAGGGGGGGAAGGAGAAGAAGAAGAAAAAAAAAAAAACCCTGCAAACCTCTCTAATTCACAAACTGCATTCCAAGCCCAGAGAAGAAGAATCTCCATAAAAAATTTGAGAGGTCCCCAGAATTTCTAGCTTGTCTGATTTATGGAAGTGTTTCCCTGTATACAACTGGTTCATAAGGCCTGAGACAGGAGGTTGTTTTTTAAAAATGCAAGAATCACAACAAAAAATGAAAAGACACCCAAAGAAACAGGGAAACATGACCCAATCAAGGGAAAAACTACATCTCCAAAACTGCTCCTAAAATATTCAGTTCTATGAAATATAAAACAAGGAATTCCAAGTAATTATTCTAAAGGAGCTAAGGATGATATGATAACACAGATAGAAAACTGAATGAAATTAGGAAAATGATGCGTGAAGAAAATAAAAATATTAAGAAGGAGATAGAAACTATAAAAAAGAACCAAATAAAAATTCTGGAGAATATAAACTTTTACAAACTACTGCAAGGACTCATTAGCAAACTTGATCAAACAGATGAATAAATCATTAAACTTAAACATAGGTCATTTAAAAATATGGAGTTAGAGGAACAACAACAATGAAAATGAAAAACATAAAGAGGTCCAAAGGACTCATGGAACACCAGCATGCCAATAAATGTATTCATTATTGGTATCTCACAAGGAGAAGAGAAAAAAAGAATAAAGAAGAAAGCTTATTTGTAAAAATAATAAATTCTGATGTCTGAGACCCTGTGAAGATGCATGTCCCAGCTCAAGAGAAAAAATAAAGGTTTACCTTTTCCCTAAATGTTTATTCTATTCAGGCTCTCAAGGCATTGGATGATGCTCACCCAAATTGGTGAGTGCATATCTTCTTTACCTGTCTACTGATTCATGCTAATCTCTTCCAGAAACACTCTCACAGATACACCCAGAAGTAACATCAACGAACTCTCTGGGTAACCAGTCAATGAGACATGTAAAATTAACAATCATAATGTGAACTTAAAAGGATCCCAAATTGCCAAAACAATCTTGAAAAAGAAAGCAAAAGTGGAGTTCTCACACTGACTAATTTAAAAAGATATTATAAAGTAAAAGTAATCAAAAAGGTATGGTACTGACATAAAGACAGGCATAGAGACTAATGAAACAGAATAGAGAATCTAAAAATAAACCCACACTTATGTAGTTAGATGATCTTTGAAAATGATGCCAAGTCATAAAATGGGGAAAGGATAGTCTTTCCAACAAATAGATACCTACCTGGAAAAGAGTCAAGTTAGACAATTAAAAACATAAAAATTAACTCAAAATGAATTAAAGGCCTAAATGTACTAAATGAAACTATAAAATTCCTAGAAGAAAAAATAGAGAAAAATCTTGCTGACATTGGTATTGGCAATAATTTCCTGCATAAGACACCAATAGCACAGGCAACAAAAACAGAAATAGGCAAATGGTACTACACCAAACTTAAGAACTTCTGCATGGCCAAGGAAACACTCAAGAGAGTGAAAAGCAACCTACGTAACTGGAGAAAATATTCGCATACCATACATATGATAAAGGCATAAAATTCAAAATATATAAAGAGCTCCTACAAGTAAACAACCACCACCACAGCCACAGCAACAGCAAAAGCAGCAACAAAATATTAAAAATGGGAAAAGAACTTGAACAAACGTTCAAGGAAGATATACAAATGGCCAACAAGCATATGAGAATTTGATAATTGTCACTAATAATCAGGGAAATACAAATCAAATTCACAATAAGATATTACCTCACAACTGTTAAGATGGATACTCCTTTTTAAAAACCAAACTAAACCAAACCAAAAAGAAAACAAATATTTGAAAAGATATGGAGAAACTGGAAGTCTTATGCACTGTTGCTGGGAAGGCAAAATGGGGCAGCCACTATGGAAAACAATATGGAGATTCCTCAAAAAATTAAACTTACAGCTACCATAATGTTCCAGCAATCCTACATATGGGTATATATCCAAAGGAATTAAAAACAGGATATTGGAGAGATATTGTCATATTTATGTTTTTTTACAACATTATTTACAATATTCAAATTGCATAAGCAACCTACATGTTAATGGATTAATGAATAAAGAAAATGTGTCATATAAACATGATGGAATATTATTTAGTCTTAAAAAAAGGAAGAAAATCCATTCATATGCTACAACATGAATGAACTTTGAGGACATTATGTCAAGTGAAATAAGCCAATCACACACAAACATATTGTGTGATACTATTTATATAAGGTTTCTAAAATAGTCAAATTCTTAGAAACAGAAAATAGTATCAGGTAGTAGCTAGGGACTAGGGAAGGGGAAAAGTAAAATAGTTCAATGAGTATAGAGTTTCAGTGTTACTACATAAATTAGTTCTAGAAATCTGTTGTCCAACAATGTACATGTAGTTAACATTATTATACTGTGTACTTAAAAAATGGCTAAGATGGTAAGTGTTATATCCATGTTTTCATCACAATGAAAAAATAAAGATGAAGTCTTTAGGGTGGGCTTGTATCCCAATATGCTTGGTGTCCTTGTAAGAAGATGATGTGAAACTGGGCCCACAGGAAGGAAACCCTGTGAAGATGGAGGGAGATTGGAGTCATACAGCTACAAGCCAATGAATAGCAAGGCTTGATGGCCACCACCAGAAGTTAGAAAGAGGCAAGGAAGGAGTCTCAGAAGGACCACAACCCTGCCAACACCTTGATTTTGGAATTCTGACCTCCAGAACTGTGAGAGAAGACATTTCTGTTGTTGTAAGCCCCTCAGTTTGTGGTACTTTGTTATAGAAGCCCCAGGAAATGCAGGCACCCCACTTCAAGCCTGCTTTGCCACCCACGGGGCAGAGAAAATACAATATTGCTTAGTACTGTTCCTTCTGTTTTTTTTTGCTTCCAATCTACCAAGCACATAGCAGTGTTCCTTTCAAATGAAGAGACTACCAAGTGCAAAATAATAAGCAATTTTTAAGTACCAGGATTTACTTATGACAATAATGACGACTACTAGTAGGAAAGCCTTCAGTCATTGCCAGTGAATATCACAGAATAGAGGGAGAATATTTATATAATTACCCCCTGTAGGTCTTTGGTAAATCAGATTGTAAATTCAAATATTTTCATAGTTATATTAATCTTATGCACAAAAATGAAAAGTACAAACGTGTATGAAAAGTCATGCAGAAATGAATTTGAAATCTGATTTTAGTACTTCTTGGTATTTTTACATATGATACCATTAGTTGCTAAACTAATTTGTTGTCCTCATCCTTAATCAAGACACATTATAGTTATAAGGTGCATGTGAGTATTAAAAAAGATCCCTATGCACATGAATTACCAGGGAGGTAGCAAGCAAATGTGAGAGAGAGACACAGAGAGAGCAAGAAAGGGAGAAAGGGTGAGCTGGGCCCCATTCCAAACCAATTGAATCAGAATTTTCATAGTGCTGGGGTATCAGTATTCCTTCAAAATGTCTCTAGGTTTCATAATGTGAGATTTGTTACATAAAATATTCTTAATGAATTGAATCTCTGATTATTCATTTCCCTATCTCTTCTTATCAAATGAACCTCAGAATCTCTGCTGTGAGTGTTAAAATTCATGGGCATTTATATGAGGCATGATAAAGTAGACACTTTTGAGTAGCCCCCTAAATTATCATAATGTAATTTCTATTTTCCTAAGATGTTGCTTTGTTACTGGTTATGTGAGCAAAACTTAAGAAAATTGAAGAGAGTAATTGTGACATCATTTTTAATAAACCGCTAGCTGAGAGCCTCTTAAAAGTCTGAAGTCTTGGTGTCTTAATAATTATATTCTGTGTTAGATAAAAATGGCTTTATTGAACTGTAGGATCTTAGGTGGTGTGTAGTCCATGAATCTCACAGAATTTGAAGCTTATGCTTTATAAATATTTGCCATATATAGGTAGCATTACCTATATAATTTTACTTGTCAGAATATTGTTTCTCATTTCTTCTCTCTTCTGGTTTTGTTGCCTGACCAAACATAAAGACATAAGAAAAATCATGATGATTTTGTTTAAAAGCATCCGATTTATATGTAAGTATGTTTAAATTGAATCTTTAAGTCCTTTAATAAATCTAGCACAATTAATAACCTAAGTAGTCCAAAAAATTCAGCTCCATGTACCATTTCCAGTTAATGATATCAGCTGAAATTAGAATGTATTAAATATTCTCTTTTCATGGAGTCAGCAATAATATCAAATGAAATATGAAGTTACTCTATTGTACATTTTAACTTATACTCAATCTTCAATTTTTGAAATTTTTATTTAATCTCTTTACTCAATCCCTTTTAAATAATTAGCAATCATATTTCCCTTTCAAAGCATTACATACTCATTTTAAATTTCTAAAGCAGAGACCATATGAACTTTTTTGGTGATCTAAAAAGGCCGTTGGAGGGCTGCTTGTGGGAAGGTCAGATATGTGAGATCCAAAGTCTTGAAGATTTAAAGTATTCAAAAAATAAAACGTGGCTATTAAAGGAATTATAAAGTTAGACATTTTCTCTATTTATATTGGCTGGTATTGCTTTGAGAGACAAAGGATTTATCAATTTCAGATTTTCTATTCAGATTTTGAAGTGTTATTGAACCTAAAAGATTCCCCTAGACACTTCTGTTTTCTAGAACATCAGTAATATTTTATTGTATCATATACATGTATATATGTATATACTTAAAATACTTATTCATATATGCTCAAATGTAGTTATATGTTTACATACTTATAGCATTCTTTGAAAGTTGCATAATGTACCTTTCAGCTAATCATAAATGTAGTTTTTGTCACTTTTAGCAGAAATTTACTTTTCTTATACATGCACATCTGGAAATATGAGAGAAAATATAAATATGCAATTATTTGCTTTAAGCACAAGTTTTCAGGAAATAATCTAAAATCAGATTGATCTCTACTAATAATTAATGCAAATAATATTTGTAATAAATGTTATGAAAATTTTAATAAAATGTATTAAACTTCCACTGTGATCAGACAGGAATATCATATTTCTGCAAATAAGGCAGCAGTTGGAATTCTGGTGTTACATTCATGGCAGAAAAAGTAAGTATTATTTACATTTCTAAGAAGTTGGAAAAAACTTACATAAAAGTTACCATAGCTTTATTAATTTTTTTTTTTTTTTTTGATACTGAATTTTGCCCTTGTTGCCAAGGCTGGAGTGCAACAGCACGATCTCCGCTCACGACAACCTCTGCCTTCCGGGTTCAAGCGATTCTCCTGCCTCAGCCTCCTGAGTAGCTGGGATTACAGACATGCGCTACCATACGAAGATAATTTTGTATTTTTTTAGTAGAGATGGGGTTTCTCCATGTTGGTCAGGCTGGTCTTGAACTCCCGACCTCAGATGATCCACCTGCCTCGGCCTCCCAAAGTGCTAGGATTACAGGCATGAGCCACCGTGCCCGGTCTCAATGTGTGGTTTAAAGATGTTAATAACTTTTCGAGAACCTGTCCTCAATAATAGGCATTGGAAAAAGCAAAGAACCAAAAAGCAAGTTACCACCTACCACAAGTAATTTGCTTTATTTCCTGTGTATGTGATATGTCCGTTTAAGAGGCCCCTTTGAAAAAATTCAGAGAAAACAACCAAAAAACTACGACACAGTAAACATTCTTCAGTTCTTTAAACTACAACAGCATGCATTCTTTTACTATAGCAATGCAAGTTGATAACTGGACTTCCTCACTTGGAGATTAGAGATTCTCATGGATTTCTTTTGACATAAATGGCTATTTATAGCATCACATCAACATTCTGTTACCTGCAATCCTATTATGGATTTTAGTGCATTTTATACATTTATTCCTGCCAATAAATATATGGAAAATGATTTAGATTCTGTCTGTATATTTTATTTGTTAAATGTATATAACCTAAATAAAATATTAATGTATTTTATATACATACATATATATACACACACACACACACATACATATTGAAACTATCTAAAAGGCAGCTGAAAACTTTTGGAAATCATTTGGCTCTTTCACTGTACATGATTTTCTGGCCACACCAATTTCTTCAAGCTTTAGATATTATTCTCTATTCAGAACACTTGTATAAATCATCCCATATTTGACTAATATCAACCAAATACTAATATATTCTCTGTTCTGTTATTAACTGATGTGGTTTGGATATTTGTCCCCTCCAAATCTCATGTTGAAATGTGATCCCCAATATTGGAAATACAGTCTGGTGGGAGATGTTTGTGTCATGGGGGTGAATCCCTTGTGAATGTTTTGATGCTCTTATGAATTGAGTAAGTTCTCACTTTATGATGTCACACAAGAGCTGGTTGTTTAATAGAGTGTGGGACCTCCCCATACATTGCTGTCTAGCCATCTGATATGCCTGCTCCCCATTGATCTTCTGCCATGATTGTATGCTTCCTGAGGCCCTCAACAGAAACCAAGAAGATATGTGTGCCATGCTTGTACAGCCTACAGTAGGCTATCACCTAATAAAGGAGGGAGTAGTAGTCTTTCCTTTCTTATGTAAAAAATATGTGATTCCTGTAAAAAAAAAAGAAATTTGAAATTGATGATAGTATTCTACTTTTGTGTGGCATTGTCCATATTCAAAAAAATTTAGCATGAAATGCTATTAATGATTTTATGAAAGTTAATAACTACTACAGTTTCAAAGCTCCAATTATTACTTACACTGTTTTATCAGCTCCAGTATTTTTTATATAAGTTCAAGTAATGTATAATGCCAATTTTAGCATATACATAAACACTGTAACCTATATTTAGCATCTATGAAGTATCAAACAACTATTAAATATAAATTAGTTATATGTATGTCCCACAATGTACACTAATAAAATTAATACTATCTATAAAGTAATATTTTTTCTGCACTTAGAAAATTCCCTCACACAATTATTTTTATAATTACCAAACATGATACATCAACAATTTAGAAAATGAATAATGGTTTGAATAAAGTTCAACAATAAGAGCTTCTGTAATCTGCCAGATATCTGCCAGATGTGTAATGCACTCACTGCTCATATTTAAGTATTTAATGTCACATGTTATTGGCCTGCATTGTATCACTACATATTTTTCAAAGCTATGTTTAATATATGGATAACTTTTTTACTTTACAAAGTTGCTTAGTTATATTTATCCATTATTTTAATATTCAGATTATTTCAGTGATTCCACACTTTCAATAGTAAATTTTTACCAACAAAACAAGACCTTTTTGTCTGCAGTTTGTGTATGTGTTGATTATTCTTAAATATATTGAATCTACCAAAACTCAAGGTGAATATTGTCAATGATGACATTAATGATGAACTCAATATTTTCCACCCACCTCATTATTTACTTTGGTGTTGGCTACTTATCTTATTCATATACATATAAAATAATTTGGATTCCATCAAATAATTTTAATGAATATGGTTCCTGGTTATATTTGTGATGGTATTTTAAATAGTAATCCACTTTTACTTAAGAATGTCTGATGAAACAGTAAATATTATACATTTTATCAAATATTTGTCCTTGAGTACATGGATTTTAATATATTATGTGACATAATGAAAAGTATGCCTAAAGCAGTTGTGCTGTATACTAAAGTATAATGTCCATGTCAATGAAAAGTACTTGTGTGATTATTTGATTTGCGATCTTTACTAGCTACTATTTTTATATGCTTTTCATTTGAAGAATAATGTACAGACAATTTGTGGTTATACCTACTTGATGATTTGACAGAATTTGGTTTTGAAAAATAGCGAAGAGTCCTGTCGCTTCAATAAAACAATATAAGTTTTCAAGAGAAAATTAGAATTTTAGAAAACATGCATTCAACATTTTATGTTTGACTGCTCCTCAGCGAAAATATTTTTCTGACAAAATTGGGAATGATATTAATAAATGTGACCTCAAAAATACCATATAATACAGTGTGTTGGGATTTGAAAGTTGTGCACAATTCTGTAAACCAATACTTTTCAAATGACAGGTGAAAATTGTTTAAAAAAAATGTATGCATGAGGAAAAAAGCTGCAACATGGATTCACTGATTTTATATAACAGAATAAAAATTATAATTTTTCTAATTATAAATACAATTTAAGAAGTAACCTCTTGTGGAATTTTTGTGTAATATTAAAGGAGACTATTCACAATTATCTGAAATGGCTATTGCAATTTTTCTCATTTTCCTAATAACAAATGTATGTGAGTCCAAATTATCAAATTCTTCAACAAGAACATCATATAGGACAGATTGAAGGAAGAAGCAGATACATAAATGTAGCTGTATTTAAGGCAGGTATTAATGAGTTTTGAAACAATGTAAAATATTTCTGCTTGCCTCAGTAATTTTTTTGTTTCAAAAGGTAGTTTTTACATGCAAATATGTATCTTTATATGTAATGGACTTATTTAAAATCCAGTAATAAAAATTGAATTAAAACTCTTTTAAATTTGTATTTTGATAATAAAATTAGTTTATCATATTTATATTATCACAGATATTAATATATTCATATGTGATATGATAGATATTGATAGCAATAACCCACACACCTGCGAGAAAGGAGTCACTCCAAAAAATAGGACTAGAAAATTAGCAATAATTGTGCATTCAAAGCAAAACTCAATTGTTACGTTTTATTCCTTGTCACTCTCCTTTATTCTCAAAAAAAGCAATACAATTTTCTTAAAACAACGTGCTCTCTGGTAGTAAAATAAGTGAAAGTATCCCATTTGTGCCCCAAGTTCTTGGATTTCATGGTTGTCTTGAGAAGTAGTGGCTTATTTTCAGTATTAATTTTGTGATTTGTAAATCATGGCACATTTTTTTAGTGATGTTGTGTTCTAAACAAAAATATATTTGCTGCCATCTGTGATTTATGTTATGATTTGTGATTTATATTCTATAATTTATGATTTGGATCATGGATTTATCCATTTTTATATGTGTAAACTTGAGACACAATATATTTTATTATATTGAGACATATATTCAGTGGTAGTAATTACAGGATTCAAGAGAGAAATGATGATGGTGTGGAATTGGGTAGTGAAGTGCAGTTGAGTAAAAGTGGGCAGATTCTGCTATATTTTGAGAGTAGGAACAGAAAACAGGTTTGCTAATTAAATTTGGGATGTGAGATAAAGTTTTGGGGAAATAATTTACAGCAAATTTGGGAGCCTGAACAAATAGTAAGATTAAGTTGATGTTCACTTAAATGAAAATGTTCTATCTTTAGGGGAGGAGGGTGCGTGAGGGGGTGTGGCAGTATAAATTTCATTTTTAACATACTATGTTTGACATATTTGTTAGTCTTAAATGTAGAGATATAAGTAGGCATAATATTACATACTTGAAAAATGGAGTTCATTTAAGAATTTTACTGGTGATTTCATTTAAGGAGCTCTCAGTGAAATGGGCATATTTAAAGTCATGATTATATAAACTTAAGAGAATGACTGTAAACAGAAACAATATGCAGATCTATGTTTCCCGAAGAATGAAGAATTTCTCCATTAATGGCCCATATGTTTAAGTGTTTGGCTGAAGTCCTCTTCTAGAGAAGACAGGGTAAGATTGGCCTAAAGGAATCAAGAAACATTCCTCTGACTCAAAGTTTCATACTAGGGATGGGCATAGGATCCAATAAGAACTGAATGAATGTAATGATACTTGTGTTAGTCTGTTTTGTGTTGCTAGAAAGAAATTCCTGAGACTGGGTAATTTAGAAAGAAAAGAAGTTTATTTGACTCACATTTCTGAAGGTTGTGCAAACATGATACCAACATCTGCTCAGTTTCTGATGAGGGCCTCAGGAAACTTACAATCATGGCAGACGGTGAAGGGGAGACAGTCTGTCATATGGCAGGAGAGGGAGCAAAAGAAAGAGAAGGAGGTACCAGGCTCTTTTTTGTTTTGTTTTGTTTTGTTTTCTTGAGATGGAGTCTAGGTCTATCACACAGGCTGGAGTGCAGTGGTGGGATCTCGGCTCATTGCAAACTCTGCCTCCTGGGTTCAAGTGATTCTTTGGCCTCTGCCTCCTGAGTAGTTGGGATTATGGGTTCACACCACTACTCCCGGCTAACTTTTGTATTTTTAGTACAGACAAGGTTTCACCATGTTGGCCAGGATGGTCTCATCCTCCTGACCTTGTGATCCACCTGCCTCGGTCTCCCAAAGTGCTGGGATTACAGGCGTGAGCCATCACACCCAGCTTGTACCAGGCTCTTTTAAACAAGCACATCTTGCAATATTTACTATCATTGGGAGGGGACCAATCAATTCATGAGGGATCTACCCCCAGTGACCCAAACACTTCCTGCTAGGCCCACCTCCAGTGTTGAAGGTTACCTTTCAACATGAGATTTGGAGGGAACACACATACAAACCATATCAATACTTTTTGGGGGGATTTTCTGGAATATAAAATGTATTATTACTCTTTCCTATTGAACTTAAATGTGAGAAGACATCAGCTGTGTAACTACTAGTGTAGTTTTGTTGCGGTAAAAGGAGGCACTGTTTGAAAATAATACTAATCTAGAGAAAAAGCTAAGAAATGAAAACAAGCAAACTTATTCTTTGTAAACTCACTTGAGATAATCAATAATAGGATTCCCAAAGTCAGCATTATCCTTGAACTTTTAGCTGGGTATAATAACAAATTTCTTTTAAACAATTCATTCAATATACTTGTTTTCATTAAACAGTTTTAAATTTGATTATCTGTCCTGCTCAATTTTTAGTAGTCATATAGTTCCCAGATTTCTAGGTGATTATGTTATCTTCTGAAATTTAATTTATCCACAATAACTAATAGATTTAAAAAATTCGAGTGAAGTTTTCAGCATCTGAATTTCATTTAAAAAGAAAAACTATGATATATGTAAGTATATGGAAGAAAATTGTTAAAATAAGAGTCGTTTAACAACATTTTTTTATTTTGAATATTTGGAAAATGACATATCAAGTATATTTTATCAGTCTTGCATTTTTAGTTTTAAATTAATGTAGTATTTATTTACTTATTTATAGATAAGCTACAGTGTGATTATATGTAACAGATTTTGAATCATTTCTAATAATATAACATATATCTTATGGTATTTATACCACTTAATAACTACAGCATTATTGTCACCTTTTAAATTTTTTATTACTTCCCTGCCCTGTCATCTACTGCAAAGGTTATATCATAGTTTCTTAAGGTCTATCATTCATCTGATGTTTCAATACCTGCCTAAGTGAGAAGTTCTCCCATAAATATTTCAGTAGTTTTCAGAGACTAATAGGGAATCACAGATTTTGAATTGGAATATTTCCCTTATAGTTCATTTATACTAACCTATTCATTTTCATTAGAATGTTACATTGAGAGATGTTATGTGACTTGATCAAAGTCACATACCTGAGGAGAAGTGGTAAATATACGAACTCACTCATGTATCTGGAGTCTTTTTACTCTTATATTACTTTCACTTGTTTTGTCTTTATGTCTTCTGAGATAGCAAATGTACCTTGGTATTCTTAATGCCATTTGTAGACATACCCTGAATCTGTTCTGTGACCCAATTTATCTACAATACCAAAAACAAGCATACGAATTTTACAGCTTTTTTATTTTCAAGTTCTTTTAAAAATAAAAACAAAAAACATTGATTCTTAGATAAATGCTATCAAAAAGGCTCCAAAAGAGGAATTACTATGTAAGTGTGTGTAGGTGTACATACTACATATATAGCATTTATACTTCTCTATTTATAAATACATACATTTATAAATATATATGTCTATATAGAGATAAATATATATGCTCATTCATCCCACATAAATAATAGACATACATATTTATGTCTTTTATATAGACATATATATAAATGTATGTATTTATAAATAGAATATATATGTTCTATATATGTATTTATATGTTAAAGGTACATGTTTAGTCAAATAGGAAAGAACCAAACATTAATAAGAGACTAGTGCATTTGCTAAATAGTGTTGCAAACACATACGTATAATCTTTGGAAACATTTTGACCCATTGACACTGATTTTTCCCCCTAAATAAATTTTGTTTTGCAAATTACTTATAATAGTATTCAATACAAATTCATATTTGTTAGTGGAATTTATACTCCCTCATTTTTGCATTCCCAGTGATGAATAATTAACAAGTAAGCCAATGTCTTACATTGCCTAAATTTTTATACAATACTTAGAAATGTTTTCTTTAGGCTGTATTCTTAGAAGTAGAATTGAGTTAATGATATAAATAGTTTTAAGTACTAAACTTAGAATACAATATTAATTTTCAAAGGAATGAGAACCTTTTAGAGTTCTCCACTGCTGTATTTACTTAATAGAGCTGTTGTTTTGTGCCTGTACTTAGCACTTTTACTTCTTGTATTATTATGACGCATTTAAACATTTGGCAGAACTTTTCTCATTCATATTATCCATATATTGTTCAGCTGTCTTTGATATGTTCAGCTATCCTTGCTGATGCTCATTCATCCCACATAAGTAATTTTTATTAAATTAAAATTATTTTAATACTATCATACTTTATGCATTAATTCTGAAAATTATCTTAGAACTTAACATGTTCAGAGTATCTGCTTTACCTCAAAGAACAATATAACATTAGATTTCCTGTATCTCTGTAAAGTTTTACAACGTTTTTAAGCACCTCACATCATTTATTATCATATTATCCCCAGATATATTGATGGAAATACTAACAATTTCCATTTCGTCAAACTGTGACTGATACTTTGGAAATTTTTATTGTGCCATACCCTTATTGAACAAATGATAATTCTAATAGTTTCATTTTTTTTCTTTTTTTTTTTTAATGAGATGGAGTTTCTCTCTGTCGCCCAGGTTGGAGTGTAGTATCGCAATCTCAGCTCACTGCAAGCTCCGCCCCCTGGGTTCACGCCATTCTCCTGCCTCAGCCTCCCGAGTAGCTGAGACTACAGGCTCCCGTTACCACGCCTGGCTAATTTGTTTGTATTTTTAGTAGAGACGAGGTTTCACCGTGTTAGTCATTATGGCCTTGATCTCCTGACCTCGTGATCCACCTGTCTCGGCCTCCCAAAGTGCTGGGATTACAGTTTCCATTTTTATTTATTTTCAGTTCATAAAATTAAAATGTTGGTTGCAAGGAGGAAAGAATCTCTAAGGGATTTTTCATAAGAATAAGTCTTAGTAAGTGAGACAGCAATGTTGCTGGAAAACGTGATTCATCTTCTTCCAGTTTCTTCATCTCAGCAGTTAAAATTGGGAAAACAATTACCTCCATTGGAGTGCTGTTGTAAGGATCAAATTAGGTAACTTACATGATATGCTTAGCGTATTGCCTGACAAAAAGGAATTCATTATATTTATGTTAGTTTCTTTCCCTTTGTATACCTATCCTAAAGGTAACTATGAAACAATTTGACATGAGTCAATTTATTTTCAGCAAGAAAATTCTGGCAGAAATGAAAATGATAAGGAGAGTTGCAGAAGACAGGCATTATGAAGACAGTTTAGGAGACTATTAGTAATCATATCAAAATAGCTACAATTGACTGAGTGCAAATATGTCACTAAACATTTTACCAATATTATATAAAATTTTCCAAAAATTTGTGCAAGAAAGATACTACTAGTTGTCAGTTGAATTATGGCAAACCAAAGCACATAGAAGGTAGCAGTCATGCTGAATATTACAGAGAAACAATGATAACATTAGGGATTTAAATTAAACCGATCTTATTCTACAGTCCTGTTGTAATATTATAATAAGGAAAAGAGGATGATAATATTGATAATGAAGACATAGAAGCTGTTGCTATGTTTGTGTAAGCTATTTCTACTTACTATTTATTTAAAAGCAATAAAATACTTTAAGTTAGGGACAGTTTTTATTGCTACTTTCTATAGAGAGAAACAGAAATAGAGAGAAATTAAGTACATTGCTCTGGTTAGTACGTAGCAGGTGGTTTAAGCCCAGGTAATTTGATGTGAATCCACACGTCATTTGTTCCTGTTTAACAACAATGAGCTTGTACTCTCCAGTCATAAATATAGTCTTAATACTTAAACTACTTTTGCCAGTGTCCAGTCTATATCTATTTTCAGAGAAATGAATGGATGTATACATGATTGACAGATAGATAGATAGACAAGTAGAAACTTTTTCTAAAGTTCTTATTACTATTTTCATTCTTTTATCCTTGTTCTTTTATCACTTACAGCCTCAGTAACCTTCTCACTTAAGCTTCTTAAGTCATATTTATGAAAAACGACACATTACTCTTGAGTGTTTTAATCATTCATTTCTTAATGACTGGTATTTGAACCATACTAACTGTATACTTGATAGAACTAGTTGATAACTGGTCATTAGCACTGGGAAACATAAATATTTAAAATAACATTCAAACTTTTTCAGCAGTGTGAAACCTGTGTCAACATAGACACATCTGTTGAGTTCTACAATATCATGATTAGAACAAAATAACATTATTTTTCTCATAACTTCTACATATAACAAAAATTAAATATTAAATTTTAGGTTATCTTAGAAAATGTATATTCATCCCATAAAGTTGTTATCAGTTAATAGGTTATATTTTTTAAATATTAATTTTCTTATTTTATCCTTAATTTACAGAGCAATAATTCATAAGCATTTTCTTAACCACTATTAGAAAAAGTACATTCTATGATGAGCTATTCTTAAGGAGGTATGGGGTTAGATTTAAAGTAAATTTTAGAAAAATATCTCTCGATTTTAAAGCTACTTCAGTTTGTTTTGAAACAATGAATTTCTTCACTTTAGCTGAATATCAAGAAGCACTTTAAAAATACAGGCTTTTGTAAATAACAATTTGATATTAGAATTTGTCAACATGATAGCAATGAGATTTTGTGAACATTATATATGACATCATTATTACATTTTCAAGTGAGTGTTATTTCCTCAAATTTTATGAGAGACAAGTGAATGAAGATATTCAGAAAATGCAAAAGCAAGAATAAAGAATTTTTTTAAGTCAGATTATCTTATATTCAAAAAAATACAATGCTGAAAGCTGTAATTTCAATTTATTAGGAATTGCTTGAATTCTTGGTTACTTACTATTTTTTTTTCACCTTTTAATTTCATTAATTTAATGATCTATTTTCTTCTTATTTATCAGGAATAATTACCTGCTCCCAGCGTTATACATATGGTTCCCCAAACCATTCAAATAGATGAATTTCCTTATCTCTAAGAATCAATTCTAAACTAACGTTCAAACAAGTAGAAAAGGATACCTTAAATATTGATTTATTCTGTCATACCGGAAGAATATATGTCAGGTAGACTCTAAGATAGACACTGAGGAGCGACGAGTAAACATAACGTGTGCAGATCTTGCCTTTTTGTGCCCTAATAAGACATTCAGTGCAATTAAACTTTTAATAAAACTGAATTTTATCTTAATGTTCAAAGGTGGAAGATTGGTTAAAGAAATTCTAGTCTGTCCACAAAACCTACTGTACCTAAGTCAATCAAAACATCTATAGATATAAAGGCCATGTTCTTATAGTGGGGAAAAAAAAAAAAGTCTCTCTTACAGAATATTTTCTAATTTCATCCTTATGCAAAAGTAACACAAACAGAATCATAAAAGCTTGAAAGGACATAAACATGAATACTGACAACTTGTTTGCTGATTATTCTTTTAATTTGGATGCATTTCATCCTTTTCTTACCTGTTTATATATTTTTTCTTAAAACGAACATTCATTCCAAAACATAGATGCATATAGATAAACATATAACGTTTATGAACTAACAATCTTTGGGTGAAAGTCAAATGCAATCGTACAATAATGGGAAGGGAGAAGAAAAGTCACCGTCTGTTTTTTAGGTATATTAAGTCAAGCCTCTTGATACATGCATAAGTTCTATGGTGGGTCTTCCTCTACAGATTCCAGCCATAATCTGTGTGCTAACAGCTGTAAAACTGAGAACAATTTCCTTGCCATCAAAAACATATAATGGAAAGTTTATTGAATTTGCTCCCATGGATGAACTTCTGCTTATAGACAATTGACTTAACTTTATTTCCCGATCACAATCAAAGCATCTATGAACTCAATTTCATTAATAATACAAGACACTAATATTGAAACAGTGGGAAAAAAGGAATCTGCCTGAGGAAAATTGTTTTTCTTCTTTTTTAATGGTGAATAATATTTCATTGTATGTAAATACTACATATAAAAATCAATTTATCTACCAGTATACATTTAAGTTACTTACACATCGTGGCTATTGTGAATAGACGGTGAAGAGGGAAATGCTAATATCTCTTTGTGATCCTGATTTTAATTCTAGATAAATAGCCGGAAGTGGGATTGCTGGCTCTTATGGTAGTTCTATGTTTTTTTTTCTGTTTTTTTTTTTTTTTTTTTTTTGAGAACCTCCATGCTATTTTGCATGGTGGCTGCACCACTTTGCATTTCTACTGACAACATGAAAGGGTTTCAATTTATTCATGGTCTCACTAACTCTTGTTTTGTTTTTGTTTTTGATAATAGCCATCCTAACAGATGTGAACTGTTATCTCATTGTGATTTTAATTTGCATGTCCCTGATGAGTAAAGTCCAACATAAAATTACCACATGACCTGGCAATTCCACTCCTAAGTATATGCAAAAAACAAAACAAAACAAAACAGAAAACCAGAAAACAGGCATTTTCCAAGCAAACATTTGTACATGAATTTTCACAGCAGAACTATTCAGAACAGCTAAAATTTAAACACTCTACTATCCATCAACTGATGAATGAGTAAACAAAATGTGTTATATCCACATGACAGAATACTCTTCAGCCACAATAAGGAATGAAGGACTGATATCTGTTACAATATGAGAGAACCTTGAAAACGCAATATTATGCTAGGTGAAAAAACCTCAAACACAAAGATTGCATACTGTATGATTTCATTTATATGATATATCCAGAATACTAAACCTATAGAGGTAGAAATAAGTTTATGATAACTAGAGCTGGGGGAAAGAGAAATGGGGAAATACTTAATACACAGGGAAGTAGATAGAAATGATTGTTGCAGAATATTGTGAACGTGCTAAATGCCACTAAATTGTAGGCTTTACAAATGGTTAATTTTATGTGAGTTCTTCCTCAAATTTAAAAATGTATGTCCTTAATTTGACCTTTTCTGAAGCATGTAATGATAAGAGTGACACAATGACAAGCATATGCATTTTTTTATAAAGATAGTTCCAAAAAGTAAGATTAGGTGGAATAAAATGGAAAAGTAGATTACAAAACAATATGTGCCTTATAATGCTGTAATTTAATAAGACCGTACAATATGAGCAGTCTTGGGTCTAGTCATTGATAGCTTTCTGTTATGTGACCATGGGAATTAACTCTGAATATATTTTTATTTATCTATTAAAGAGCTATACATACAACTTCCATACAGTACCACAACTCTTATAGCATCACATGTAAAAATTCAAGGTCTTAGGCCGGGCGCGGTGGCTCAAGCCTGTAATCCCAGCACTTTGGGAGGCCGAGACGGGCGGATCATGAGGTCAGGAGATCGAGACCATCCTGGCTAACATGGTGAAACCCCGTCTCTACTAAAAAATACAAAAAACTAGCCGGGCGAGGTGGCGGGCGCCTGTAGTCCCAGCTACTCCTCGGGAGGCTGAGGCAGGAGAATGGCGTGAACCCGGGAGGTGGAGCTTGCAGTGAGCTGAGATCCGGCCACCTACACTCCAGCCCGGGCGACAGAGCGAGACTCCGTCTCAAAAAAAAAAATAAAATAAAAAAAAAAAAAAAAAAAAAAAAAAATTCAAGGTCTTTTTTTTATCTTGGACATGCCATTAACCTCTAGGTCTTGGCTCATAATGCTGCATGTTTGTACAAGAAGAGTCAATAATAATAAATAAATCACATTATTTGATGTGCAAGAGTAAAGTATGTAAAAACTTGAAAAAAATAGGTGGTTATATTTTACTAAACAAGGCTGTATGTATAACATTTGATATTTATGTCTCTGTTTATTTATTTAGAGATGACGTCTCACTGTCATCCAGGCTGGAATGTAGTAGTATGATGACAGCTCACTGCAGCCTTGAACTTCTGAGTGCCAGTGCTCTAGCCACCTCAGTCTTCTGAGTAGTGGGGACTATAGGCATGTGCCACCATGCCCAGCTAATTTTTTAAAGCTTTTTGTATATACAAAGTCTTCCCATGTTGTCCATGATGGTCTCAAGAGATTTTCCCGCCTCAGCCTGCAGAGTAGCTGGGATTATAGTCCTGAGTCACCATGTCAGCTCCAACAGTTGACATTTGAAAGAGTAATTTTTCAAACATATACCAGAAGAGGCATAACAAATTGGAACTTTCTTTCTCCTTCTAAGATGCAATTTTGAATATGTAAAGGCTCATAGACCAGAGGAATTCCAGTATCTTTTAGCTATTCTATTATGTAAATTGACATTTTAAAAAAATTATTACATTCTTGAAAAAGTTTAATGTTAGTTGTGGAATAATATTACTCTATTAATGTCGCTATGGAATAATTTTAGATGTCTTAACAAGATATCAACTAGAACATTTCATGACTGACGATCTTAGAAGTAGCACAATTTTTATTTAAGTAATATGTAAATCAATATTTATAACTAATTGTGCAGTTAATATTATGTCCCAATGTAATGCTTCATCTTTTCAAAGTAATGTTCTCTCATATGTATGTGAGCTCTGTATTTACAGTAAACAGTGTCATTAAGTAACTTAAAATTTAAAAAACTGAAATATAAATTTATTACTTTCATTTTATTAGATAATATATGTTTTAATTTAAATAAATGGAAACACACCACAGAACTGGTAAAAATATGTGAAGAGTTGAAGACCTTTGTCTCAAAATTTTGATTGCATAACATGAAGAATACATTATGAATTTACTAAACAAGTAATTTTGTCTGATTATGTAGCAATGATAGATGAGAGATAAAGAGGTCAAGATAGATTTTACACTTTGCTTAGAGTGAATAAAAAGATAAATAGAAGGAGGAAAAGAGAAAGAAATAAAAGAAACACAGCTGAAGTTATGAACTTGCTTCAATGGCTTGTCAAATATATTTATGTCTGATAATCTTGGTCCAGATAAGCAGCTTCATTGTGTTAGGGATAGTATTATGTACATCAGCAATATCTGATAGTTTCAAAGACCTATTACCAAATGATGAGTGTTGGAGCATACATTTAGATTTCATTTTTTAATTTCACATTTTTTTTTTTCTGAGCAGCAGCAAGATTTATTGCGAAGAGCGAAAGAACAAAACTTCCACAGCGTGGAAGGGAACCCCGAGCGAGTTGCCAATTTCACATATTATAACAAAAGTTTACATGAAATAAAATGCAAACTCTTATATAAATATACATACATTTAGCTTTATAGAAACAAACATATATGCCTAAAAAATCTTCAGATAATTCTACTCTAAGTGGTTGTAAAAAGGCCATATAAATATAATTGAAAGTGACCTATGTATAAGGCATATTGAATAATATATTTTGTAATAGAAAATGAGGTTGAAATAAGCAAAGAGGCAATATTGAAGGAATTTGATGCTCAATAATAATCATAGAATTTAATTTTATTAATGAAATTTTTCTGTTTCTCTTCGTTCTAATGTGATATTTTCAGATTATTCTTGAGTATTACGTTTTATAAATGTAAAACTTAAGAAAATAATATATTAACAATATGAAACTAAGTATATCAATGTGGATTTCTACATATTAAATGCAAATCTTAAGATATTTGTAATAGAGCTAAATTGAATACTTAAAAATATTATAAATTAAATCTATTAAAAGGAATTTCAATGACCATCATTCACAAAATAAGTAAAACAATAACAAAATATAGTATATTCAAATTTTAAAATGTAGTGATAATATCTTGTAATTTTTCTGAACATCATCAAAGAAATAGGCAATAATTCTAATATAATATATGATTATTTTGTCTGTTATTGAAGTGTTCACATTTCTGAGCAGCTACTATGATGTTTTATTATAGTTTCTTTGGGGAGTGGTTTGATCATTAGTCTTAAGTGAGTGATCAAAAAATGTATATATTCAAATTATTAGTATCTTTTTAATAATATTAGCACTGAAATTATTTTTTAGTAATCACAAATTATTATATTTGTTTATTCATGACTCACCTGGCCATTTATTAAATAATTAATTTTACATTAATGCGTAGACTCAATAAGTATTTATTGTGCCTCTCCCATTTTAAAATATAGTGTGGGCCGGGCATGGTGGCTCACACCTGTAATCCCGCACTTTGGGAGGCAGAGGCTGGCGGATCACAAGGTCAGGAGTTCAAGACAAGCCTGACCAACATAATGAAACTCCGTCTCTACTAAAAATACAGAAGATTAGCTGGGAGTGGTGATGGGTGCCTGTAATCCCATCTATTTGGGAGGCTGAGGCAGGAGAATCGCTTGAACCTGGGAGGCAGAGGTTGCAGTGAGCCGAGATTGTGCCATTGCACTCCAGTCTGGGATACAGTACAAGATTCCATCTTATAAATAAATAAATAAATAAATAAATAAATAAATAAATAAAATATAGTGTGGTATACAAAGGTAAATTTGATACAATATTAATGAAGATAAAAAGTGATATATCAATTTTATGATACTGACACTCAACATGATAGAAACAAAGAAAATTACTAGAATGAATTAAGTAAATAATTTAGAAAATCAAAGTTATCTCTTGATAAGAACGTTAATAAAAACAAATTTCCAAACATAGATATTTTTATTGTTTTTTTTCAGATAAAAGTGAAAAACTTTCTTTTTAGATTAAAATATTATTAGAGAGAGTGACATAGAGTTTGGGTAAGTAGATGTTACCATATTTGGAAAGTGTTACTATTATGCCAAGTAATTTGGAATAAATGTGGTAGCCAAGGCACAAACTGCATTATGAAAATGCATTAGAAATACTATCTGGCAGTTCAAAAATTAAAATTGTGAAAAGATGCTGTCTTCAAAAGTATCAGTTTAGAAGTTGAACCAAAACCACATTTGAACTAATAGTGAAAACCTACTTTAGAAAAAGTAGAAATAAATTCTAAGAGGCTGTGCAGAGTTTTTAGCTCAGTGTGACCCTATTTGTCAGTTTTTGCTTTGGTTGCTCGTACTTTTGAGGTCTTACTCAAGAAATCTGCCCAGATCAGTGTCCTGTAGTTTATTTTGAACGTCTTATTCTAGTAGTTAAAAGTAGCAGGTCATCGTGCTACTGCACTCCAGCCTGGGTGACAGAGTGAGATTCTGTCTCAAAGAAAAAAAAAAAAAATAGCAGGTCTTAAATTTAGGTATTTAATCCATTTTGATTTGTTTTCATATGGTGGGACACAGGGGTTTCCAGTTGGAAAGCTTCTTCACAGTAAAGGAAACAATTGAAAAAATGAAGAAACAACCTACAAGATGAGAGAAGATATTTGCAAACTATTTATCCAACAAGGGATTGATAATTTGACTGTATAAGAAAATTGAATGACTCAATAATAATAGTAATAAATAATCCAATTAAAAATGGGCAAAATAATTGAATAGATATTTCTCATAACAAGATGTACAAAGGGACAACCAGTATATAAAAAATGCTCAACATCACTAATCATCTTGGAAATGCAAATCAAAACTACAATGAGGTATCATCTCAACCTGGTTAAATTGTCTATCATCAAAAAGACAGAAAATAACAAATGCTGGCAAGGATGCAGTGAAAGAACACTTGTACACTGGTAGTGGGAATATAAATTAGTACAGCGACCATGGAAAACGGTATGGAGGTTCACCAGGAAACTGAAAATACAACTACCATATGATCCAGCAATTCCACTGCTGGATAGAAAATCAGTATATCAAAGACATACCTGCCTTCCCACGTGTATTGCAGCACTATTCACAAAAACGAAGTTATGGAGTCAACCTAAGTGTCCATCAATGGATGACTGGATACAAATGTATAGTATATATACATATAATAGAATACTATTCAGCCTTGAAAAAGAAACAAATCCTGTAATTTGAAGCAATATCAATGAAACTAGACGACATTATATTAAGTGACATAATCAGAGCATAGAAAGACAAAACTCACGTGTTTTCATTCACAGGTGGGAGCTAAAATATTTGATCTCATGAAGGCAGTGTGTAGAATGGTGGTTACCAGAGCTGGAAACAGTAGTGGGGAGGGGTGGATCAAGGAGTTGGTTGATAGGTACAAAAATACTATTAGATAGAAGAAATAAGTTCTCATGTTTGATAGAATAATAGGGTGACCACCATCAACAATAATTTATTGTAGAATTCAAAATAGAGAAGAAGATTTAGCATGCTCCTAATACAAAGGAATGATAAATGTTTGAGATGAATATCACGATTACCCAGACTTAATTATTGCACATTGTATGTTTGTATCAAAATATCACATGTACCCATAACTATGTACAAATATTATGTGTGTATAAAAATTAACAATAGAAAAATTATAAGGAGAAAAATTGGTGACAATTTAAAATAAATTCAAAAATAGTAATACATTGAATACAGGCAATCAAAGATAGAATATTATCAAATATAGCACCACAATCCCTACAGCAAATATTTTATGAATATTTAATGTGAATTTTCATTAATTAGTACAACTTCCAACAGTATTATTACTATGTTCTGTATTTCAGTTTTAGTTACCAATTTATGTCTCTGTAGGAAACTGAACAATCTATGTATTATTCATCATTTTGATAATATATTTTATATACAATATATGAGGAAAGTAAAGAAATGGGTACTGATATTCATTTTTTCTACTGTATACCATGGAGTCGGTTAAGTGTTTTAAATGAATATCAAAACCATATGAGGTAAGTGCATTCATCTACTTTAAGGAAGGATAAAAGCTTGGTTTAAAGGGAATGTTAATAAAATCTATTTTACTCCAAATTCAGTTGTGCTTTCTTGTCACTGTACACTCACAGTGTCTGCATCTACCGCTCTATTTCAGTCATCAATGATTCATGCAAGAGGAATGGATATGTCACTATCGGGAGCAGAAATGACTCAGAAAGAAATAAATGAGAGGACAAAGATCAAAGTTATTGAGAGAAAAAATAAAAATCTCCCCAGGAGGTTGTTTGCTGTCACTAGTAGAAAAAGACCCAACTACATTACTCTTTTACCCTGAATCTACCTGTATTTTCAGCTACACAGTGAAAGCCTGTAATCTGCAACTTTGTTTTGTGCTATACAGCTGAGAAATATGCTGCTGAAAAGTAACAACCTTCTTTTTTCTATATAAGGTCACTTTTAATAATTGACATCAGCAGAATGCTCCAAAAACACTAAGGGGAATGGTTATATAACTTGAACATTGCAGCAAAGACGTATATAAAATATGCAACATAAATAGGGGAAAAATTTCAGCCTCAAGTCACCTAGTGTATCTTTACTTTAACAGCTCAGAAGATAGCTGGAGATTTGTTTTAAAAGAAACTAAAAATGATGTTTAATTGCTGTGGCTGGAAGCTACATGGGAATTATCTGTGCTTGTCAGAGACACAATCCTCTTCAATGTTTCAACTGTATAGGCCCATTCTGAATAGATGATTCAATCTTGCTTTATAATTTAAGATATTATGCTTAGGGTTTGTGGGAAAAAAATGTATTGGCGCATTGAAGAAGCGGGATCTTCATACCCCTAATGAGAAATGCATCAAGTGTTATTGCTATCAATCACCTTGCTTACTGAGGTAGTGGCATTGCATGACATATCACCCTGGAAAAAGAGTACTGTGCGGGATTGTCTATCAATGACCTTCATTCCATCTGCCTCTAGTCTTTCCTTTTCAGATATCTGAATGTAAGAGAAAATTCACCAGCAAAGTCCTAAAAAATTCAGTGGAAGTAATGTCTAATTTTCCGTTAAAAAATCACTTTCTGTAGAATGTATAAGAAAATTGCTTATATATTGTTTGATTTCTGTCTTTTGATATTATGAAACTGTCACACATTGCCACGTGAAATAAATTAACATAAGAAAGTAATACCTCTGGTAATAGGCTATTGCTTTTCAAAAACTTGATGTTTAAGTCGTGGTAATTCAAATGTGTGTATAATGGAAAGTACACTTATCTAACTGTATTTTGGAACTATGACCAGATAGAGTCCTAGGAATTAATTAATTAATGTTTCTTAAAAATTTGATTGACTTAATAATATGATTTGAAGTAAATGATTATTTAAGTATAATGCAAGAAATTAAAAGGACACAAATAGTTTGGGTTATAATTAGTCTCAGTGAAAGCAGGACATTTCAAGAGTGAGAACAAAGTGATAATAAATAAAATGATTAAATATGATAAGAAAATACTTTAAAATTCCACATAATTTAAACAAAATTGAAAGTCACAATGTTAAAATTCACACATAGTGTACTTTTAAACATCATTAATTAAAAAAAAGTCCAGATATAAAAAGGACTTAAGTAGGCAATTTTCCAAAGTTGACATAAAAATATAATCAGTAATTATCCATTCATCCACTTCTGTCAGTTCAGCTATTAAGCCACTTGCTCAGCAAACGTCTACAGAGTCTCTAGTATGTTTCAGGAAATAAACACAGAAACACATTTCTCCTCATTTGTAATGACTGAAATAAAAATTTTAAGTAAAATAATGCAGCATATTATAATACATTATTATAAAATGAAAATGCAATGAAACCCGAATAAGCTGAAACCTGAAACCAGGCTTCATTTAAGAGAGAGCACATGGACATTTTCACAAAAATAATTTCATGGAAATCTACATTGCTGCAACATTTCTTCAGAAAAGGGAAATCACCACATTGTGTTTCATCTTAAAGAACCAAGTGCTCAGCTTAATTTATAGAAGGTGTACAATAGATTTCCATAGCCCAGCATTACTGTGTCACGTTGTCACTTTTTCTGCATTACTTCTGGATATTGTTTTAACATGACGATAAATGGTTCTTGGGCAAAAAACAATTAAGATACCATTGATTTTTACCAATCAAGTTAAGTCATTATTTCTCATGGGATGCATCAGGTCATTTGGAACATTCTTCTTGATGGCTCCATCTCAGTCTAGAATCTCAGGCATTTGAGAGGTAATTCTAAGTGAGTCAAATAATATTTCTCTTGTTAAATAACTTATTAACTTGGCTCCCTAATAGGAAAAAAAATCCCCCCTTAATTCCAATTACCCCCTTTAAACAAACACATGAATAAACCTATTTTATAAGTGAAAAGGTTGAACCATTATTATTTGTTCAGCTTAGGCAAGATCTGAATACATTTCCATTTATATAAATCCTTAAGCAGAAATTTTAATGACTATAGTTAAATTCTTATTTATACCTCTATTGTCAGGACAAATGATTGTGTTTTATATGTGATCCTGCATTTAATTAACAACCATTTTCTTAATTATGTGTATTTGCATATGAGAATATTTGCTGAGATGCATCTCAACATGAAATATGTTATTTTTGCAATTTTAAAATATAAAGCAGCTTACAAATCAACTTAAGGTTATTAATTTTCCCTAGCATAATTAATACTTATTAAAAGTAAGTAGTGATCAAAATAAGTTATAAAGTGAAATATATTTTTTTAATTTGTTTGTTCCAAGAAACAAACTTGAGATTCATTAAGCAAGAAAAAAAAAATCATAAGAAGTTTACCAAGTTAAATATAAGAGATTATTCTGACCACCAAAAATTTGTGGTCAGAAATGAGGAACCTGGTCTTGATTGCAGAAAGCCACTCTTTTAGGCTCCTTCTTCTGCAGTCTGGTGCCAAAATTTCATTCTCCATATCTTTCTCAGTAGTCTGAACTTTTTTTTCTCTCTCTCTTTGAAACAGAGTCTCACTCTGTTACCCAGGCTGGAGTGGAGTGGCACAATCTTGGCTCACTGCCACCTCTGCCTCCTGGGTTCAAGTGATTCTCCTGCCTCAACCTCCTGAGTAGCTGGGATTACAGATGGGCGCCACCACTCCTGGCTTTTTTTTTTTTTTTTTTTTTGTATTTTTTTTTTTTTTGTATTTTTAGTAGAGACGGGGTTTCACCATGTTGGTCAGGCTGATCTTGAACTCCTGTCCTTGTGATTGGCCTGCCTCGGCCTCCCAAAGTGCTGGGATTACAAGCATGAGCCACTGCACCCGGCCAGTAGTCTGGACATGGTGAACAACTACCTGCTACATTTAAATAATCATGCTTCAAAAAGATATTCAGAAGAAACCGGTATCTCTCCCAATTTCAAACCACTAGAACGTGAATCACTACTCCTGTTTTCAACAGGTATCCCCTCCTGTTATCATAAGCCATAGCCAGAAAGTGGGGCAGATCAAGGAGTACAAACATGGTTGTTTTCACCCAGTCTTGATAGAGGGCAGTCCTCAGATCAGGAGTGATTATTTCAGCAGATCATCCACTGCCAAGCGTTTTGTTTGGTGTCTACTGTATGCTTACAGTCAGAGAAAATTGGAAGTATGTGTAACAAATGTTAACATTGCTTTATGAAACATTTGTTTTCCCTCTCTGACTCCCACTTTCCTTTCATAGTGATTTGAAAGTGCTAAGTATGGGGGCGACAAAAAGCTGAAGATTTATTTATTTATTTTTAAGTACAAGGCATTTTGGTTGAATTTTAGCTTTGCTTTCATTATGTCATCTACATGATAAAACGTGGCGTTAATTCTCAATGAGAGTAGAGTCGAGAGGACTAAAGGGAGGCTGGGGGAAAATGGCGAAGAAAATCTATAAGCCAGTTTGGCACTACCTATTGAATGGCTTCAACCTGGCTGATATGTACGTCTCAGGTTCTAAATTTGTTTTTTTATTATTATTATTTCAATTGATTTTGGGGGAAATAGGTGGTGTTTTGTTACACCAATAAGGTTTTTAGTGGTGATTTCTGAGATTTTGGTGCACTCATCACTCGAACAATGTACATGGTACACAATACGTAGTCTTTTATCTCTCACCCTGCTCCCACCCTTCCCTCAAAGACCCCAAAGTCTGTTGTATTGTTTCTATGCCTTTGCATCCTCATAGTTTACCTCCCACTTAATAAGGTTCTAAATTTTAATCCTGTTTTGGGCATGAATGGTGCATATTTAAAATGCCCAAGGAATATCTGTATTTCCTTCTAACTAAAGGTCCTTAAAATTAACCAGGAAGACCATTGGCTAAGTGAATAATTAATCATGCCTTTGGAGACTTTTTATTCTCATCATTATGAGACTTTCTATGCTCAATCATTAAATTGTAAAAATTTGGAGACTTTTTATGCTCAGTCATTAAATTGTAGCATAACAATATTTGTGGAGAGCAGAGGTCAGTAATTCTTTCACTGTATGTTTTTGTTGTTATTGTTCTCATTTTTCTCCCTTACACATACATTCTTATCATGCCGGTGTTTTTTTTTTTTCCTTTAAACCCCATTAGGAAAAAAGGAGCTTAATACCACAATAAACAGCACAAAACAAGGGCTAAAAAAATGTGTCTTCTCAGCTTTATTTTTAAGACACAAGCAAGTATTTTAGTTACTTCTTAATCAGTTTCACATTGACGTAGCCAACTGCTGACAGTGAGAACCAATCTGTTTGGGGCTAGTGTTGACATATTTATAAATATACCTGCCTAAATTAGAAAGAGATTGATGCTCCCACACAATTTCTACCTTATTCGTGTATGCTTTTTTAAAGTGAGCAAATATATTTGCTTTTCTGTTTACTTTTGAGATTGTAAAACTACTTTTTTCTATGCTCTGTGAATAGATGACCTATTTATATATAGTCATAGCTAAATAATGTTTGCATCTATGTGTCCCTTCCATCCACTGGTTATGAAGTTCTGGCATTTTATCCTAATAATTTATAGGTCTGATGTTCAGATTGTTTTAAAATAAAATCAAGGGTCTACTGCTACATGACATTTTTGTAGAAGGCTTAAAAATGTAAGCGCTATGCAGCATTTATTTTTGATCTACATATCATACACAAATGGACAGGCTTGTGTGAAAAAATCTCAAATAGCTTAGTGCAACCTACAAATTCAGCTCTTCTTCTGGCCTCTTTCCTTTTTCCCCCTCGTGTTTCCTTCCACTGTGAAGGGGTGGCCTGCCCCTCCACACCTGTGGGTGTTTCTCGTTAGGTGGAACGAGAGACTTGAGAAAAGAAATAAGACACAGAGACAAAGTATAGAGAAAGAAAAGCGGGGGCCCAGGGGACCGGCGCTCAGCTTACAGAGGACCCACGCCGGCACCAGCCTCTGAGTTCCCTTAGTATTTATAGATAATTATCTTTACCATCTTAAAGATAAGGGAGTGGCAGGACAATAGGATCGTTTTTAGGGAGGAAATTAGCAGTAAGACATAAGAACAAGGATCTCTGTGACATGAATAAGTTTAAAGGAAAATCCTGTGCCTTGAGATAAACCTTTTAGCAACATTGTTTCATCCTATCACATGGGGATAAACCTTGGACAATACCTAGCTTTTCTAGGAACAAAGACACACCCTGCACGCCCAAAATCCATTAAACCTTGAGTTACCACAGCACATGTCTCTTGCAAGGACAAGGTTGGGGGTAGGGTCACAGATTAACAGCATCTCAAATACAGAACAAAATGGAGTCTCTTATGTCTACTTCTTTCTATATAGACACAGTAACAGGCTGATCTCTTTCTTTTCCCCGCACACTGTTCCTCATACTCAACTTATTTTTTGTCTTTCTTCATGGTCTGTGTTTAAATCAAAATGTAGTAACTGTTTTTGAATCCAAATTTCTAGTCTAATAATTTGACCATGTGAAAAATATATTGATCTTCCTTTGGCTTATTAGTCTACAAGATTAACCTTTAGAATTTTTCACTAGTTTAAGAATATTACAAGTATGCTTAAAGCTTGTGTATCAGAAAAAAATGAGACCCTGGAAGACGAGCTAAATGAAGCAAAAATTAACAAACGAATGATTTTGATTTTAGTCGGTTGTGCATTTTTAGTACTCTGCAAAACTTTACTTTCTTATAATTTTATAATAAAATCACAACATTCTCACAGTAATGAAATTTCAATATTTTATAATTCTGAAACCAAAATGAATATTCATAGACTAAACAATATAGAGATTAATTTTGATTATTGATATATTAAATGCATGATAAGAGTAATTTTGTTATTTGGCTAACATTATAGGTTTTATTTTCTCTCATAAACACTGAAAGCTTAAAAATGTAAAGGACGTAACAGCAAATAGTTCAAATGAAAAAAAATTATAGCAAAGCCCCTATTTTAGTTGCATAGCAACTTACAAAAGTAACAAAAAGAGAAAGTAAAGTTTTTGAAATCACAAGTTTTTAGAGCAAGACAGGAGACGTGCAAAAGAAAAATGTCATCTTTTCAGATACATTAAAATGTCAAGATAACACAATTTGAGAACATGGAATACTTACATAAACCTGTAATACATATTCGATAGACAATAAGTCCAATAGTCATATTTCACTCATTTGAACATGAATTAAAAATGTAGAATTTCAGTTTATAGAAGGAAATGTAAATGTTTCTAAATGCTATAATATACCAAGTATAACCAATCAAATAGATACAATGACAATAAAGAGAAAATTCAATAATGCCAGATATGTTACTTTTACTTTGTTTTATTTTATTATTTTTATTGTTCTCTCCCTGCCCCCCAGATCTAAAGGTATAGTATTCACTGGTATGAGGGAAAATGATGATTTAGTATCAATAAAATCTTTACAAAATATCAATGATGACTTTTTAAAAATATGTGCAATGATAGTCAATAAGCATAAATATATGTTGCAAGTTTTCAACAAATCTAACTCAAGGACCTGTTTAGACAGGTATATTTATTTATAGAAATTTGAAAGAAAAAAGTTTATTTTTTAAAACATGGCACACTAATGTTATAGATTTTCTGAATAATAAGCATTGTGACTCTTCTAATATGTAGAAGACATTATTATATGAGAATAACTGCTGTTTTAATGATTTATGTTGAAGACATAAAAATAAAATGTAAGTTTTTATTAGAGATCACTGAGGTAGGCAAGATTAAATTTACAAATTTAAGTTTGAGTTGTTTTTTTAACAAGATATAAAATGGAATAATAAACTCAATCAATTACATCAAAGACTCAGAATAAAACATTGAAGTTAAAATGACAACAAATATAAATTACTTTGGAATAGATTAGAAAATCACAGCACTATTTAGTAGAAATTGTTAGAAATGATGTTAGAAATCATCTAAACACAGTACAGAAATCATACATGAAATATTCTCCAAAGACATTCTAGTGATGGGTAGTGATAAAAGTGTTTCAAGATGCAGACAAGGTAAAAAATGAAGCCATTTCATAAAGAAGAAAATAATAATTGGCCAGTATTTAATATGATGAGTGTTTTCTAACTTGACATTTTTCAAGGGCAAATAAAGAGATAGATTGGAATTTTGTTAGAAATTTGGATGCATAGAGGAAATACATTTGGCAGACAAGGTAGTTGTGATAACCATAATGGGCAGTAGAGTTGAAAAAGAAAACAGAGTGGTTTGATAAGCAGGTATGTTTAATGTTATTGACTAATCATTCTTGGTCACCTGAGGACTAAAATGATGGACAATCTCTCTCCAAAAGTAGTCTTACTTGATCTGCATAAGTAGAAAATCTTTAGGTATTTTTAACAGGCAATCACATGACATTAACCAATTGTTTGTTTTGTTTTGTTTTGATGGGACCTTGCTCTGTTACACAGACTGGAGTGCAGTGGTGCAATCATAGATTACTGTAGACTCGAATTCCTGGGGCTCAAGAAGTCCTCTGGCCTCAGCCTCCTAAATAGTTGGAACTAAATGTGCATACCACAATGACCATCTAATTATTTTTTAATTATTATTATGAATTTTTTTTTAAGAGAATAGGGCTTGCTATGTTGCCCAGGCTAATCTCAAACTCTGTAGCTTTAAGTGATGTTTCCACCTTATCCACTCAAAATGCTGGGATTACAGGTGAGAGCTACCATGCCCAGCCATCAGTTCTTAAATTCAGACTCAAAGCCTCTTTAATGAAGAATACAGTAATTTGAAGAATAATCCTGCTATGATGCTGAAATTTGTATTTAAGTGTTCCCTTTGGTCTTTCCCCAGTGACCTGAAATCATTTACTAGTACAACTATGCACTGGGAAAAGGGAAACATAATTTTATGGAACTGTGGGCAGTGGTTTAAAATCAACACTAATTCTTGAAACTTCAAAAGTCATTGGGATTAACCAATTAGAAAACTGCCAAAGTCAGAAGATTAATTGAATTTTGGTTGTGGTTTGTCTCTCAGTAAACTCATTAGTCTCCATGTCTTCTCTGTGTTTGTTTTTCCAGTTATGGAATGCAAAGTTATAACAGACATACTCAGACCCAAACACAACCTGCACGTTGTTTCCCTAACTTGTGAAGTGAGGATTATTGTTACATGAAAGACCAAGTAGCAACTCCTAGAATTGCCTGTATCTACCAATATAGTAAATCAAAACTAATGTCCACTTTTTGGAGATATTAAAGTGTTAAGTACCACTGTAAATAATATTTAGTGGTGGTAAATCACATTGGATGTTGAAGTTTTGTAGTTTCAAATTTAACATTTATGCACTGGACAAACTTGTGTATGTTTTTTATATGGTGTGAGGTATGGGTCATTTTCTGCATATATGTACCTAATTTTCCAACATAATGTGTTAAAATACTGTCCTTTCTCTACTGAATGACTTTGTTCTTTGCCAAATATCAGTTTGTCAAAAATCAAAATATATATGTATATCTATTTCTGTACTCTCTATTTTGTTATTTTGATCTAGTTGTCTTATTTGGATGCCAATATCATACTGCTTCTAGAGTATCCTTTTTAAATAGGCTTGAAGTCAGATGGTGTACGTCCTCTAAATTTGTTCTTTTTGATGTTATTTTGGTTAACATAGGTCTTTTACAATTTCATATGAATTTTAGAATCAGCTTGTCAATTTCTACAAAACATTGAGTGCATATGGACACCAAGAAGGGAACAATAGATACCAAGGGCCTACGTGAGGGCAGAGGGTGGAAGGAGAGTGAGGGTCAAAAAACTACCTATCAGGTACTCTGCTTATTACTAGGGTGATAAAATAAACTGTATCCCAAACCTCTGTGATATTCAATTTACCTATATGTACCCTGGAACCTAAAATAAAGGTTAAAAAAAGTTCAATGATAATGTTCCTTAAAGTGGATTTTTTATGTTTATTGTGTTTAGGTTTTACTCGACTTCTTGAACTTGAAAGTTCATGTTTATTTACAAATCTACAAAGTCTTCAGATGTATTCTCTTCTAGTAGTTTTTAGGACTGAAAATATTAGATCTCTTCTTATTGTTCCACAGGTAGCTTAAACTGAGTTCATTTTTTTCCTACCAATTGTCTCTGTTTTCATATTAGATGCTTTCTATTGTTCTTCCCTTGTATTTATTGATATTTTTTGTTCTGTACCCTCATGTGTTCGAGTCAATCCTCTGAACCTTTTATTTCGGTTATTGCATTTTGCAGTTGTATTCAATATTCAAAATACAATATTATTGTACTTTGTACTTCAGCTTAGTACTCCTTTATATCTTGTTACTTTGCTGACATTCTCTTTCTTCAGCTGAAGATTTTTTTCATTTGTTTCATTTGTGTTAATTATTGTTTCTTAAAGCATTTTTCATAATGCCTGCTTTAAAACCTTTGACTAGATAATTCTAACACAGCTTTTATCTCAGTGCTAGAATTTACTAATTGTCTTTTGTCATTCACTTTGAAAACTTTTTGGTTCTCGATTTGATAAATGATTTTGAATTTTAACCTGGAACCTTTTAGTATTATGTGTCTCAGGATTTTACTTGAAATTTCTGTGTTCATGGGTTTTGTCTAAAACCACTTTGGCACAAGGGGAGTGTGCCTTATTACTGCCAGATGGAAGTGGAATTCTAGGTTTTCTACTTGGCCTACCTTGACATCTGATATTGGGGAAACTTTGTATTACTGCTATGCAGGGATTGTAGTTACGACTCACCATGGAGTCTTCATTGACACTGTGATAGTGTGGCCTCTTTACCTTTGGGTTACATGAAAGTCCTGACCCTTCACTAGGTTGCCTATGGCATACCACTATGGTGGGAGAGACATAGGCACCTAATTCTTGCGAATAGTTGGAGATCTGGGGTGTCGAGGAGAGATCATTACAGACTTTTTGAGATTCCAGTCCTGTTCCTTACTTCCTAATTGGCCTTCTCTGACACCCCTCATGTGGGAGATTTGGGATGCCTTGCAAAGATGGTTGTATACGCTCCCTACTCAGCATTTGTTGGTAAGAATGTGGCCACACAATTATTTCATGAGATTTGACTGGTAGAGAAGTGATTGCTTAAAATTATCGTTTCTTACTGGAACTTCTCTTTTTTGATCATTGGTAAGAGAGAGCAAGTTTTTATTTGGGCTTTTTTTTTCTTTTCTTTCTTTTTTTTTCTTTTTAGTCTTCAATCACGAGCATTTCTGGGCTTTTGGCTTCTTCAGCTCCAAATGTGGTATATACCTGGGCAACTCATCACCATGTCAACCTTCAGACCTTGGAGTTTGTACAGGGTTGTCTCCTTCTTTCTATCTTTTAGAATCTTGTTTATTTTATGTATAATATTCTGGATTTTCAGTTGCATTTAGTGAGAAGATTAGGAAAAATGTATACGCTTCATCTTCCTTAAGGTGGAAATCAGTAAATTATTTTTAATGGACTTTATGTTATATAACAGTTCTAGATTTACAGAAAAATTGAGAACATAGTACAGATAATTCATATTTAAAGTAATATTTTAAACTATTTCCCCTCTCATTAGCACCTTACATTAATATTCGTATGGTGTATTTCTCAAAATTAATGTGTCAATATTAATATATTATTAGTAACTAAGTTCATAGTTTATTGAAATTTTATTAGTTTTAAGTAAGACCTTTTTCTGTTTTAGAATCTCGTCTAGGATTCTATATTAATTTGCGTCATCATGTCTCCCTAGATTCCCCTTGGCTATGACAATTTTTTAGCCTTTTCTTGTTTTTAATTACCTTGATAGCCTTAAGGGATATTGGTCAAGTATTTTGTAGCGTGCTCCTCTATTGAAATTTTTCTGGCATTTTCTCATGATTAGACTGGTGCTCAGGGTTTTTGGGAGAAAGACCATAAAGGTAAAGTGAGGTTTTCAGCACATCGTATCAAGGATATGTGCTACTAATATGATTTATCACTGTAGATGTTGATCTAGATTACCCAAAGTGTGACTTGTCTGAAGTAGGGTTTGCCAGAGTTCTCTAAAGTTAGGTTTTTGACCACTTTTCCATAATGTACTTTTTGGAAAAAAGTCAGTGGGCACAGTTCATACATAAAGAGTCTGAATTCATATTCTCCCTGCCTAAGGGCAGAATATCTATATACATTATTTGAAATTATTCTGCATCAGAGATTTGTCTCTTTCCCTCACTGGTTTATGTATTTAAATATATATTTATATAATTATGTTCTACTTTCAGCCATAATCCCTACCTTACTAATTTTTCTGTTCTTTCTTTGGCCACTGGGCGCCCCTTCAATGGCCTCTGTGGCCAGGCGCGGTGGCTCTCGCCTGTAATTCCAACACTTTGGGAGGCCAAGGCAGGCGGATCACAAGGTCAGGAGATCGAGACCATCCTGGCTAACGTGGTGAAACCCTGTCTCTACTAAAAATACAAAACATTAGCCAGGTGTGGTGTTGGGCGCCTGTAGTCCCAGCTACTCGGGAGGTTGAGGCAGGAGAATGGCGTGAACCCGGGAGGCGGAGCTTGCAGTGAGCTGAGATCATGCCACTGCACTCTAGCCTGGGCAACAGAGGGAGACTCTGTCTCAAAAAAAAAAAAATGGCCTCTGTGTCACTTTGAGATATATGTATCTGTAAGGTGTTTTGGGGTCAATGTTTTTTAAGTCTCTTCATCATTGAGACTTTCTTTCACTCTATTAAACATGGCTATTCCTTACATTCTGCATTTTGATAATCATATCTTTTTTTATAATTTCTCTTCAATTTTATTCAATATTGTGCTTTTCATAAAATTGTATAATTGCTGAGTTTTATTTATATAGATTTGTATTTGTATTGTTTTAAAAGATTTTTATTTTATTAGGTTTTTTTTTTTTTTTTGGCACAGGATCTCACTCTGTTGCCCAGGATGGAGTGCAATGGCATTATCAGAGTGCACTGAAGCCTTAAACTACTAGGCTTAAGTGATCCTCCTGTCTCAGCCATCTGAATAAATGGGATTACAGGCTTGTGCCACTGTGCCCAGCTATTTTTGTATTTTTAAACATGTTCATGTTATACTTATTCTAAATTGTTCAATGAATGTTAATTCTTTGGGGTTTTGTTCTAGCTTTTTTGGTAGGTTCATTTCTTGACATTGTTTTTCATTTTTTAAGGTAATCTTATCATAATCAGATGTCATTTTATTCATTTATTGTTCCTTCTCTCAGTTGTAGATGTGTTTCTGATGGCAGCAGTGGCCTGTCTGGAATGGCTGCTGCGAAGATACCAGTTGCAGCAAGGGAGGTGTGGCTGGGGCTGCAGGCTCAGTGGTTCCCCAGGGGAGCCAGGAACAGGTGGGGGCCCGCCCTCTTCTGAGTTAGTGGAAAGGGGAGCCCCACGCTCCTGGGAGCAGGTGCTGCCACCCAGCCACAGCTGCAGATCTAGGCATCTCTCAGAGGCCCAGGAAACCCTTTGCCCCTACAGGCTTGAAAGTGCCTGCTCCTGCGACCTGACCTCTACCCACTCTCAGCAACTGCTCTGAATTTGCGGCAAAGTCATGGCCAAACCCAAGCATTGTCACGACCTCGCTATGTGTGCATATGCTCAGGGTGGCACTGACAGCAGCCCCCTGCTGTGTCTGCCCCCTCCAAACTTTGGATGCCAATGATCATGAGAAGGAGGTCAAAGGGGAGCTGAGGGCAGCTTGGTGTAGGCCTTCAGGTACTCCTTGGCATGAACAACCTGGAGACTGTGGACAGGATATTGATGGCAGCAGGAGGCAGACAGGCTCCTGGGACAAAAGGGGTAGGTCCCCAGTGAAATCCCACCTTCAGGCCAGAATGGCCTGAAGCCTGAGGAACAGACTGCCAGTTCTGTGGACAGGAGTGACAACTTATGGTACATTTTCCAGGCCTGTCCATGGCTGCCCATGGACCAATCAGCATGCACTTCCTCTCTTCTGAAGCCTGTAACAACCCCAGACTCAGCCAGACTTGGGCAGATATTGGGATGACCTGCCTGCAGAAAGGAGATACCCACTGTGGGTTTCCCTAAGCCGGGAGCTGAGCAGATGTTGAAATACCTGCCTGCAGACAAGAACTATCCACTGAGTATCTCCTCTCAGCTGAGAGCTGAGCAGAAGTCAGGACAACCTGCCTACAGTGAGGCGCTACTCACTGTGGGTCTGCTCTCCCCTGAAAGCTGTTTACTCATTGGGATGACTTGTCTGCAGGTAGGAGCTACCACTCTGGTCTTATTTCAACTGAGATTTGCAGATGTCAGGATGTCCTGCTTGTGGAAAGGAGCTACCCACTTCGGGTCTCCTGAGAGCTATACTGTAACTGAATAAAAGCATCTCTTCACCTTGCTCACCCTCTGGTTGTTTGTGTACCTCATTCTTCTTGGATGAGGGGCAAAAACTTAGGAACTGTCAAATGGCAGAACTGAAAGAGCTGTAACACAAACTTGACTAAAACACACCCCCATCCTCTCTACATTGCTGGCAACTAGAAGGAGAGAAGAGAGAAGAGCTGCAGTTCTTTGGAGAGCCCAGACCTGGGAGCTCCCCAGGCTAGGGACGTGACACCCTCTTTGGAGCTCTGCAGTTCCTGGCATCTCCAAGTTTTTGGGCACAACCGTATTCCCTGGTGAGAGCAGTGGAAGCTGCTTGCAGTACGTCTGGTCCAACTGCAGCCTCAGAGGGAGCCAGTGCCCATGGAGGAACCTGGAGCTGCCCGCCTAGCCGCAGCCAGCATGCCTGGCTGTGCCCAGCGACTGGATCCTGTGCTCATTTGCTCATGCACCCCTCCCTGCTCTGCACCTGGCTTGCCCTTAGCAGGTGTGATATCCAGGCTTGTAGCATGAGTTGAGTGCAGCCTGCCAGGCCAAGCGGGCAGAACAAGCCCAGCAAGCCTCAGCGAAATGTGGGCAAAGATGCCATCATCCACAAATGTTTCCGGCTGGCAAAGTGACACAACAAGAATCTCATGATATTTCTACAAGTTGGTATTTTGCTTGTTCTGCCAGAGTCCAATATATTTCCCATGTTCACAATCAATTTTTACAGTAAATCTTTTATGTAAATGCTTATACTTGGGTGTGTGATAAAAATGTTTATCTGTGGTTATAGAATCCATATCGATTTCATATTAAAGGTTTCAGTTTCCCTGAAAAAAACTAAGTTATTAAAACTTAAAGTCTTAAAGCCATAGACAGATGACGAACATCATTTCCTATTTCTAGCTAAGGTTAGGAAGGATACAGGGTGGTTTGCTAGTTTATTTTTAAGGTGCAAGACAGCACTTAAAATTTGACGCTTTTATTGAGAAATGCCAATTCCCAATTCCTTTAGCGGGGGCACAAAGCCATCCATCATCTCAGTCAGTCTGATTCCATAAACGGTAACCAGGTTCATAGCATACGTGCCCTTTCCAGGATTTCAGCCTGCTCTTCCCTCGATGGTTTTAGTTTGTTCTCTATTTCTAGCATTTGGTCGTACTTCACTTCCTTTATTTCTAACTGTAATACAGAATCTCATTTCATTTTGTATACCCGACCTCTAACATCTTCCGATTCCAAGACCTCCCTACACACCTCTTGTCTCACATCTCAGCAAGATGATTTGAAAGTCCACAGTGTCTCTCCCTCGACTCTGGTGGAAAGTTCAAACCATGCATAATTCAGTCATGCCTGTAAGAACTGTAACCGCATGGCCACTCCAAACACTCTAAAACTCAATCCATTTTCCCCTCCTTTCTCTAGTAAGTCATTTTTGAACCTCAGTAAAAGCTTGCCTTTCTTTCCCAAGAAAACTGTACAGTGTGAGTAATTAATATTCTATATCCTCTTGATGCTTGAGTAACATTATCAATATGAATATCGAAACCCTATTTTGGGTGAAGATTTTATCCTTCCTTTGATAGGGCAGCCACAAGACACTAACACACCTGGATTAGAAATAATTTTAGGGACAATAGCTTAGGAAAACTTTTTTTTCTTTTTTTAAGTGTACTTTAAGTTCTAGGGTACATGTGCACAACGTGCAGGTTTGTTACATATGCATACATGTGCCATGTTGGTGGGCTGCCCCCATCAACTCATCAGCACCCATCAACTCATAATTTACATCGGGTATAACTCCCAATGCCATCCCTCCTCCCTGCCCCCTCCCCACAATAGGCCCCAGTGTGTGATGTTCCCCTTCCCATGTCCAAGTGATCTCATTGTTCAGTTCCCACCTATGAATGAGAACATGTGGTGTTTGGTTTTCTGTTCTTGCGATAGTTTGCTGAGAATGATGGTTTCCAGCTGCATCAATGTCCCTACAAAGGACACGAACTCATCCTTTTTTATGGCTGCATAGAATTCCATGGTATATATGTGCCACATTTTCTTAATCCAGTCTGTCACTGATGGACATTTGGGTTGATTCCAAGTCTTTGCTATTGTGAATAGTGCCGCAGTAAACATACGTGTGCATGTGTCTTTATAGCAGCATGACTTATAATCCTTTGGGTATATCCCCAGTAATGGGATGGCTGGGTCAAATGGTATTTCTAGTTCTAGATCCTTGAAGAATCGCCACACTGTCTTCCACAATGGTTGAACTAGTTTACAGTCCCACCAACAGTGTAAAAGTGTTGCTTAGGAATAATTTTGAAATGAATTCATATTGTGATAGGGACCCACAAGCTATTCTACTATGTTTTTGAAAGTCAGTGTATAAATAGTTTTAATTTTGGTAGTTATCTTGGACAGGAAAAACAAACAATAAGCTCTACTGCATTTCATCTATTATGTTGACAAATGAAAAAATAACAAGATAATATGAGTACAGTTAACACTGTAAAATGGTACTTTCCTAGACTGCTCATGGGATGCAGCCTACTTATTAATACCTGGCAGGAGACTTTACATGGAGAAACAGAAAAGATAGGGCAGAAAAGACCACCAGCTACTCAGGGGAAGGGAGAAAATAGGCCACAGGATATTTTAAAATATATCTTTAACTTTGAAAATGTAAATAAGAAGTGGATAAAAAGCAAAGAAACAATTTTTAGACATATTCTAAAAGTGTATGTTATAATTGAGTCTAATGTTGCATGATGTAACACTGTGATTTTAAACCTCCCACCTGCCACAGCCCCTCCCCACCCACATACATACAGAGAGAGGGATCGTACTATTTTTTTTTTTTTTAAAGAGAATCAGCTCTGAAAGAACATACACGAGTGCAAAGAATAAATCTCAGTAACCACTATCTTGTACTTTAGACTTTGAATTATAATTTACAGGCAGATCAAGGCAACCAAAGTATATTCAGACCCTGTAAAAATGTCACTCCACAGTGCCACATCATTTTCATTCTATTCACTGTAATTTCATACAGTGAGGCTAGTGAAGGAAGATTTTCTGTACTAATTTCCAGGTTTGTTAACAGGTTAGATCTGCATTTTCTTACTTTTAAGTGAGTTGTGTTGTAAGTCAGTGTCTCTAGGAAATAGGCTGTGCTCCAGAGACTTGCACGCAAAAAGTGTATTGCTTTCGGAAGTCTAACATCTATGGGAGAGCAGAACAACAGAATTGGGGAGAGGGATAATTAGAACTGTGTGTGGGTGCCACAAACACTTCAGTTGATACCACTAGAGCCCAGGTGGCTCTGCAGGGTTATCCTGAATGGAAGGAAAGGACCAGGCCTTATACGAGTTCCTCAGCTCCAAACCACCTCCTTGTTTCTGTGTCGGCCAGTTATTGGATGTGGGCTGTGTCACCAAAAGGAAACATAACCTTGGTGAGGCGTCTGTCTAAAATTTATCATTTCCTCGGAGGGACTCAGCTGAGAGATTATAGTCCCAGCAGCTGGAGGAATGAGTACTTCAGTCCTGAAGGCAATGAGAATTTCTGAACCACTTGAGCTTTCTGTGATACTTTAAGTTTAATAAATGGAAATTAGAAATATTTGGACTCATTCCAAGTTCAGTGTAAAAGCACTCGAGGCTTTATCAGTCTTGAAATACTCCTTGGACCTTGGCTAATCCTTATTGGGAAAAAGAAGAGGAGATAAAACAATTTTACAGCTGTGCTGATGCTGAAATGCCTTAAGAGTGATGAGAACAAAGTACAAAGTTCCTCAAAATAAAGCCTTTTGTCAATTGAGTTCATATCTTGAGACTGCTGAGAAAGGATACCTGACAGACAGTATCTGTGAATGAATTCTTTAGAACAAGGTCACATAACAAGCGATGTACTTGTATATGTATTAGTGACATATGTATAGGAAGCATATAGAAATAAAAATGTTATATTTTGAAGGGAGAGGACAGCCAGTGGGGGAAATCTGTTAACAGAATAAATAGCCTCTTTTTTATTCACCTTAAAGAAAACTAGTCATACATTTTTGCTTCACAAACAGAAGCATATCTAACATGCGGTTTATTACAATGTCAGGTAATTATAAAACACAAAAAATGCTAATTAGTCTTCTAGAGAGTTGTTGCATGAAAGGAGTTTTTAAACAAGATTCGCGCGTTGTGTGTGTGTGTGTGTTGCTTTTTCTTCTGTTTTAATTATAGTGTACAATCAATAAATCAATAGAGACACATCTTTCCGGGCAACATTGTCACATGTCCAGTCCAGAAAATTAGTAATTTAAATTCTGCTGAATCCCTTGACAATAAAAATTCTATATTAATGTGCAGGCTGATTCCCATGACCTCTTCACTGGAAAATATAAAATGTACTACTGTAATTTTACACTATCTAGTATAAAGAAACTAAGATTTTGTTTTTCATTTTCATTTCATTTCATTGTCTTGTTCTCAGAAATATCCAGTGACCTATACTTGATAGATCATGTAAAATGAACACGTCAGATAGTAGAACATTAGAAAGCTGAAGTAACATCAGCACATCTTAGTCATTGTTATGTGGACAAAACAAATTGCATCCTGTCATGGCTGCCAAATGTTTTGGTAGAGATGGGGTCATCCAGTTCAGCAGATGTGTTTTCTGTCTGTACAAAACAATTTAAGGTGGTGAACCAATTGTCACAAGATGTTTATATAACACAAATGAATGTGAATGTGTTTAATAAAATGGTGCAAATCTCATTCATTCTAAATGTAATAGCACTTAAAAAATGAGCAATATACAACCTAATTTTACTTCTTCTAAGAAAATGAAAAAGAAAGTATATATAAGGGAAAGTTAATTAAAATATACACATGCATTCATGTTTTACAATTTTGTTTTTGATTCAGTATTCATAATTTAACATATACATAATTTTTATTTTAATTCCAAGTTCAAAAGTAAGTTTTAATAAAAGAGAATAATTATAAAGAGGAATTTTAGAGTATATCCCCTTTTGTTATTTAGCTGCTTTTATTTTAAAAAGAGAGCCTTGCTGCATATAAGAAGGCATAGCATATAAGAATGACTACATTGAAAACAATCTTTGCGGTTTACGTCACATGTGAAATACATAATTTATTAATTGTTTCAATAATACATCACTGGAAATGTATTATTTTGTAAATGTCCTTATTGTTAGAGGTTCAAAAACAAAGTCACTGCCTCTACTAATGAGTATACACCTATATACATATCCATATTGAAATATTTTAGCCTACATTTACCTACAAACATACATTTTACATTCACATATGCACATCCACATGCTTTTCTTTTTACTTAACTCAATGGTCAGGTAAGCTTCCTACATGAAGTGAAATACCGGAAGGCACAGTAAGTTAAGCTTTGACAGATTTAAAGTGCTACTCCAATCATGTGTAAGATTTATTATTATTATTATTATTATACTTTAAGTTCTAGGGTACATGTGCATAACATGCAGGTTTGTTACATATGTATACTTGTGCCATGTTGGTGTGCTGCACCCATCAACTCGTCAACACCCATCAACTCGTCATTTACATCAGCTATAACTACCAATGCAATCCCTCCCCCTTCCCCCCACCCCCTCCCCAAGATTGTTTTATATAACATAAAACATTGTGTATTATCTATTTCTTGAATTCCTCTTAATCCTACCTGCCTTTGAATTTCCTGACCACTGTCCATTTTGGACTATGGTACTGATAGTTTTCCTCTGCTCACAAAACTTTACCATATACCTTCTTTGATATCACTACCCAATCTTCATTTACAGAACTCCTGTTTTTTCATGACCTGACATCTCTTCATTCCCGATGGCTAAAAGTCACAGTGGCATTCCCTTCTCAGGCCAGAGGAGTAAGGTATGTGACCCAGACAAGTTGCTGTAAATAATAGTGACCTGCCTTTCCCAGACCATAGGAGTACATCATGTCTGTCAGATAGACAATGTATCCTCTTGGCCGAAGTATTGGACTTGGGATTAGATAAATTAACTGGGCATGTCCAGTGAAAACCATTTAATGTGTTCAATTTATATTCTCTGAGATGGATAAGACATTTTAAGCAGTTGAATGAGTAAGCCATTGTAATGTGACTTGGGGTTGCAAATAGTTGCCATTTTCCCCAGGCATTCAGAATCTCTTAAAGAATGAAGTCAGGCCGGGCGCAGCGGCTCACGCCTGTAATCTAAGTACTTTGGGAGGCCGAGGTAGGTAGATCACCAGGTCAAGAGTTCAAGACCAGCCTGGCCAAGATGATGAAATGCTGTCTCTACTAAAAATACAAAAACTAGCCAGGCATCGTGGCAGGTGCCTGTAATCCCAGCCACTCGGGAGGCTAAAGTAGAGAACTGCTTGAACACGGAAGGCAGAGGTTGCAGTGAATCGAGATTGTGCCACTGCACTCCAGTCTGGGCAATAGAGCAAGATTCTGTCAAAAAAAAAAAAAAAAAAATGAAGTCAGGAAACAGAGCCAAACAGATCTACAGGAAAAGATAGAGAAAGCACTGATACCTTCCTCTGAACTATTAAATCTAAGTATGAACCTAGTCATATTTATATGGTTTAATAATGCCACATCCCCTTCAATTTTTTTTTTTTTTTTTTTTTTTGAGATGGAGCCATGCTTTGTGGCCCAGGCGGAGGGCAGTGACACGATCTTGGCTCACTGCAACCTCTGCCTCCCAGGTTCAAGCCTTTCTCCTGCCTCAGCCTCCCAAGTAGCTGGGAATACAGACATCTGCCACCATGATCAGCTAATTTTTTTGTATTTTTAGTAAAGACAGGGTTTCACCATGTTACCCAGGATGGTCTGGATCTCCTGACCTCCTGATCCGCCCATCTCATCCTCCGTAAGTGCTGGAATTACAGGCATGAGCCACCGTGCCTGGCCCCCATCTATTCTTAACACAGCTTGAGTTGAGCTTTAATTAATTATGGTACCAAAGTGATTCTTAATGAATACACACTTCACATCAAGAAAACATTTCATGAGTAGGAAATAGGCTGAAATTTTTAAGAAATTGCTAAAGATACAGCAGACATTTACAGAACATCATGATCATGGTGTACTGACATGATCACAGTATCCAGGGAGGTGACAATTTATGGATGGGAGATCATAAGTTTAAGTAGAGAGAGTCTTCCATGTAAGAAGTTTAAGTAGAGAGAGTCTTCTATTGAAGACTATGAGTTTTATAAAATGTAAGTCAGATTTTTATTTCTCTGCTCAAAATCTTCCATCATGAAGTAAAACTATGACTTTCTAAGCTTTTATCCATCTTTCTTATGTGCTTTACTATACCTCTGACTTCATACTTTGTACCTTTCTCACTTTCTTACTCTGTTCTAGCCACATTGACCTCCTTTCTGTGTGTATAACACAGTAGAAAAACTCATGATTGGGTCTTTGTACTTGCTCTTCTCATATGCCTTCCAGAATGTTCTTCCTACAGATATCTACAGGATTATCTCTTTCACTGCATTCATGAATGCTACTAAAATTTCAAATTTTTAAGGTCTTTCTTAATTATTTTAATTAAATATCATATACTCGCATTTTCTTACTTTACTTGATTTCTCACCCTTTATTTAGCTAATATTTAGCTAATATTTAGCACTTATCACTATGTAGTATTTTTATTATTTATAATGCTTATTGTATGTCTTTTCATAATACTATGTATTATATATAACAGCTGTAATATGGACTCATCTTTTTGCTTTAAAAAATTTGTTGTATACTTATACCTAAATTGGTGGCTTAGCATAATATGTGTTCAATAAATTTGTTGAAATAATGAATGATAATGATATTTGAAATCAGAATACACCACAATTAAGTACCTGGCCTAAGAGTTATAGAGTGGTGATATCAGAAAAGCTATTTTGCTTGTGTGAGCTTAAAATTTGTCATTTACATAAAAGTAGTCTTACTGCCCTTCTAATATCTTTATTAATATATAATGGACATGTTGTCATTTGCACATATCTGAAATGTATATTTTGATAAGTTTCTGACCCATCCCTCTCTTCTTTTATGTACTAGTACCCAGACAATCACTGATATTTTTTAGGGCAATATATATAAATTTGCAATTTCTAGGATTTCAAATAAACGGAATAGTACATTATGCACTCATTTTTTTTCTGTTATCTTTAACTATTTAAGAAACTACCAAAAAGTTTCCCAAAATAACAGTAGTATTTTACATTCTTACCCACAGTATGTGAGAGCTCCACTTTTTCCACATCCTCGCCAACACTTGGTATGACCAGCCATTTTAATTTTAGGCATTCTCGTAGTTGTATAGTGGCATCATATTGTAGTTTTTAACTTGCATTTCCAAATGACTAGTGATGTTGAACTTTTTTTTATGTTTGTCAGACATACATCTTACTGAGTGAAATGTGTATTCAAAACTTTTGCTAATTAAAAACAATTAATTTGTTTGTTTTCTTATTGTTGTATTTGAGAGTTATTCAAATATTTTGGATATAAGTCCTTTACTGTATTTCTGCTTTGTAAAGATTTTTTTTCACCATCTAAGGCTTTTCACTTAATTCTATTAACACTGCAATAAAATTTAATCTATTAATTTATAGATTTATGGGTGATAGTGTTCAAGAAATCAAAGAAATCCTTGAGTAATTTAATGTCAAATTTAGAAGGCCAACTTAGAAGGCTTTATAGGTTTAAGTTTTATATTTAGGTCAGTGATCAATTTTGAGTTACATTTTGGAGATGGTGAGAGTTATAAACCAATGTTTTTGTTGCTGTTGTTGAAACAGGCATATCTAGCACCCTTTGCTGAAAAGGTCATTCTTTCTCAACTGATTTGCTTTTGTACCTTTATCAACAATCAGGCTCCATAATCGTGTAGGTATATTTCAAGACCCTCTATTGTGTCCCATAGAAATATTCGTCTGTCTTGATATTAACATTGCACTGCCTTGACTACTATTTCTTTACAATAAGTTAAGTCTTGACATTATATAGTGTTATTACTCCAACATTTTTATTTAAAAAAATACTTTGGTTATTCTAGATCTTTCAAATTTCTATATAATTTTCTATATAGATTTTAGAAAATTATGATATTTAGGTCAGAATAAAAAGTATAGGGTGATTACAAATCACAGAAATAAATACTTAAGGCACTCATTAAAATTAAAAAGCTGTTAATATCATGGTCAGAACCTAATAATTATGATGATAATGATGAAATAGATACTAATTTGAATCATTTTCAAATAAATATTTTTAAAATATGAAAAAATACCAAGAGCACTGTGGCACTTTAGGTCTGGCATATTTCAATCTTCTTTCAACCTGTTTTTAATGTATATGTATGTGTTTATAAACACACACACATATTCATGCAAAAATAAAAAATAATTTTATATTATATTATTAATGACAGTATTCTTTTTCATAAGTAATATTACAAAAATCTCTTTCATAACAAGCATGATTTTTTAATGTAGTTAATAATCAATGCTTCAGGTTTATTTTCATTCCTCTGTTGTCTACAAGGTTGATACTTATATACTTCATTACTAGTAGCCATTAGCCTCTAGCTTCTGGTTTAATTAAAAGGAATGTGCAAGTGGAAGACCGGATTGGAGGGGTGAGATACTGGGATGTTTCTTCACTTTGGATCTTGGTGATAGATTTGCTCTGTCCCGTTTCAAGATTCCAGTTACCTCTGAATCCAGTAACACCATTTTCTCCTACTATTTCTTCAGGTCTAGTGAAGGAAATGGCATCTGGCTGTAGGTAGTCCTTGGATAATTCAATATCTGTTGTCTGTTCTCTTAACTCTTCCTACTACTCTGTAAACAATATATTAATTAAATTATCTTCAGAATTTTAGATTTATCTGTCTATTACTTTGTTGGGACACTGACTAATATAACACACTTGGAAGAAAGTTTAATAATATTACATATAATGAAATTGACACTCTCAAGTTTAAATGAACTATTTAGATTTCCATATTGTGTTAGATTTTGAAAAATGTAAAGATATGAGGGTGAAAACACTTTTGTTAGACCCAGACAAAGCAGAGCCAGGAAGTCACAAAAAGGAGTATTGTGCTTATATGTCTGAGATAAGAACTGTTTCCAAGGACTTTTTAAAAATGCCACAGAAAACCCTTTTACACCCTTCACACATCTTCTGCTCTGACAAAGTCCATCACTAGACATTCTCTGGTACTGCAGTAATTCAAAAACGACGCAGCCGGGCGCGGTGACTCACGCCTGTAATCCCGGCACTTTGGAAGGCCGAGGCAGGCGGATCACAAGGTCAGGAGATCGAGACCATCCTGGCTAACACGGTGAAACCCCGTCTCTACTAAAAATACAAAACAGTAGCAGGGCGAGGTGGCGGGCGCCTGTAGTCCCAGCTACTCGGGAGGCTGAGGCAGGAAAATGGCGGGAACCCGGGAGGCGGAGCTTGCAGTGAGCTGAGATCGTGCCAGTGCACTTCAGCCTGGGCGACAGAGCGAGACTCCATCTCAAAAAATAATAATAAAATAAAATAAAATAAAAATAGATAAATAAATAAAGAAATAAATAAATAAGATGTTGCTCTCACAAGAATACTTCCCCAATAATGGCATCTCCATCAACAACTCTATCTTTGAGTCTCTGGAACCAGTGAACTTAGTTTCTTGCTTACGTGGAACTTTCCATTTTGCTAATAAAAGCATCCATTTGTGTCTATTTATTTTTCCTCTCCCGATGTACTGCTGGTAATTCCATGCATTCCAGATTATAATCCTTATTTCTCATTTGTGAGTCAACTTAACATATTTGGATACAATTTTCTCTGATGTTCCTTTTTTAGGTGGACAGTATGGGTGCCTGTTTTATTCATTTTGCAAATACACACTGTATATTTATATTCCAGTCTCTAATAATAACCAGATGAATAATACATGTTGTATACTTAGGAGAGAACAGATTTTTTTTTTTTAAAGCTGTTTCCCTTCAGCTTATCACATAGTTGAGATAAACAACATTGGTAACAGAAAAAAAAAAAAAAAAAAAAAAAGCATTGTAGTGAGGACAGGGAATCTATCCAAGTATGACAGTGAGTCAAGTCACAGTGTGGACTTGACTTCTTGGAGGAGCTGAAATAATTTTAGTTTACTATGTAAAGGCATATCTGAGATTAGCTCATTTGTCTGCACTTTTAAAGTAAAGTAGGTTTCTAATTTCATTTTTGGTCTTTGTCTAAGAAAGATATATCATTGAAAAACAGTACATAGATTCAGATGATGACAGACTCAAAGTACTGTTTCTTGGCAAAGCTGTTCTCTCCATTGTTATTTACATGAGATCTTGAAAAGATTGTCAAAACCAAGTCACACAAGAATAGGTGAAATATAAGACCTTAAGATGATGTTATCAAAGGATATTTACTGAAATTGAAAAGTAATCATGATGTAAAATTAATTTTAAAACAATGTCTAAGACAGTGTTATATTATACATTTCATCCATATGAAGGATTAATCAATAAGGATGTAAAGAACTAGCGAAGAATGCCGACTGCCATTTCCTCATCCTGCCCCAACTCAAGAGATACCATAAAACATGAGAGTGTGTGGATCTTCAAACCAAATAAAAAAGGCAAAGAAATCCAAGGAAAATCGAAGGAAGGTTGTCAAATGAGAATATCCCAGCCCAGAGTGAAAAAGGTTTGAATGTCACAGTGTGGGGATAGTTTAGGTGAAAGTTTTCCCTCCCTAACAACATAAAAAGGACAAACAGCAACACTTGTCCAGGAGTATAAGGTTTGCCAGAGTTTCAACACAGCAATGTTAAGATGGGATGAGAAGCAGATGAAGACGTCTAGGCAGACTTCTCACCAGTGAGAGCTCCCTGCAATCGCTCTGTTACTATACTGTGAGGAATGGGACACTGTAGTTTTAGAAGAATATCAGTGCCCAGAGTGAAAATATACAAAAGTCAGTGTATCTGATAAGAAAGTATTAAATAGAGGTAAGGGGAAAAGGAGAGAGTGGTTTTACCCTAAATTTTCTGTTCCATTTTTTCTATCATTGGACTTTCCCTATCCTCCTTCTTATACAACAGCAACCCTGCCATAAAAAGCCACAAAGGTTGGCAAAACTCAATGTTGAGTCTTGGACCTCCGCTTTCGCATGTTAAAAGCAGATAACTAAAGCTATCAGAGAAAATGAGATTTTGTACAAAAATAGGCATAGATTGCTCTACTCTGGGGTATCAAAAACTCTATGCATTTGAGTCCTGTAAATCCTCAGTGACAAATTCTATTCATGTCTTGATATTTAAAAATGAATGAGATGGAAGTTCCAAAAATTTAAATGATACATTGGAGTCTACTTTAGATTTCTAAATCTTTTTCATAGAGTAATATTCCTCATTTTCACATTCATTTTCTGTCTAAATAAAGTTTTAAGTCAACATTTAATTTTTTTTCACTTTGCCAATACATATACAAAAGGAATATAAATTGCTAAAAATACATGCATTATATTTACTTATATTGTTCTTATATGATGGAGGAAAAACGAACAAAATGAAAATATTTATTAGCTGAGCTAACACAAAACCCTCCTCCAAACTTTTGCAAACTGTGCTAATGTGATTATTTTTAATCCCATATTTTTGAGTGGTAAATAAACTTTAGGAACTCAAAGCATTATTTTTACACATTTCATCTTTCATTAATAAGTCTTGAAGCAGCACCTACCCCTCTTCCCTGTGAAGTGCTTGTTTTGCATTCCTTTTTGCCTGAGAGTCTTCCTCTCAGCAGTATTTCAGAACTGACACTTTTGCTTGTGGTGATAAGAGCTTGAGGTCTCGGTAGCATGCTGAGTACTCCAGAGTGTCCAAACAACAAATGAAGGCCCTATACCTATAAAATCAGAAGATCAGCAAGACATTGACAGTGAGTATTGCAGTGTGGGGAAAAGAATCAAGCAGGTAAATTAATCATAATCTAGCTTTACCTTTGTAAAAAAAAAAAAAAAATCAGGTGAGGCTATTTCGTATTATAGTTGGCCCTACCATTAATTTCTGATTTTACTTTAAATTCTGGATGACAACAGCCTAGAAGAAATGCTGTTTGTTTATAAAAGAGGTATAAATATATGTAAAACATTTCTAAAACTGTTTCTAAAACAGATTTCTATGTGCTTTGAAATATGCCCGAACAATATGTTTAGGAATAGTTAAATTTGGACAGTGAAAACTAACGAAGGACTAAATGGGCCAACCATTATCTGACCTGCAGTTGATGATGTTAATAACAAGCACTTAAAAAAAAAATCAGGATTTTGGGGGTTTGTTTCGTTTTGTTTTTAATATGAGCTATTCTGTAGACCCAAAAGAAAGACACATATTTCTTTTTTTTTTTTTTTCCCCACAATGATTAAGCACAATCCAGGTTTTTCAAGCTTCCCCAACTGCCTCTATAGACAGGATTTTATAATAGGATTAACCAGGATGTCATAGCTTCTTTCCTATAACCTCAGATATAAAAACTGCGGTCTGTCAAAGTAATCCTTCTAAATATTTCTGGGGCATCTTTTATGTGCTCTTGAGAATGGCTTCTCCTGCCAGTCATAACTGTCCCTAAAAGCAGGAGCTAAAGACAGTCTTATCCAACAAGCATCTCATCTTCTGCTCAAGCACTAGCTGTAGAGTTTCCAGGATAACAAAGCTCTTTCCTTTCGATTGTTTTTCTTTCCTTTTCCTTCTCTTTTCTGTTCCTTCCTTCCTTTCTTTCTTTCTTTCTTTCTTTCTTTCTTTCTTTCTTTCTTTCTTTCTTTCTTTCTTTCTTTCTTTCTTTCTTTCTTTCTTTCTTCCTTTCCTTTCCTTTCCTTTCCTTTCCTTTTTTTCTCTCTCCATGTTTCTTTCCCTTTGGTTATTAAAATAGGTATTTATAATACCTATACTTTACAAAGTCTTTATACTATAACTCTTTAAAATTACTTTTCTTTCTTTTTTTTCTATTCCCCAGTCCACCAAGTTCAATAACTTCCATACTAATAGTATTTAAAGCACGTTTCTTAAGACTTAAGAAACCTCAAAAGTAAATGTTAACCCATAACTAAGAATAAATACTGAAAATTTTAAAAATAGTTATTATTTTTTCTTTGAGACAGTGTCTCACTCTGTTGCTCAGGCTGGAGTACAGTGGCATCAACACAGCTCACTGCAGTCTCAGTTTCCCAGGCTCAAGCAATTATCCTGCCTCAGCCTCTCAAGTAGCTAGGATTACAGGTGCTCACCACATGGGCCTGGGTAATTTTAAAATTTTTTTAAGAGATGGGGTTTTCCTCTCTTGCCCAAGCTACATAACTATGCTTTAAATGCTACTTGTACACATTCTGATTTGAAATATTTTATCTTAATTCTACATTTGGTATCAATTTAGCTATAGATCAAACTCAAGATTCTTGCTTTTGGTCTGTGCCCTTTTTGTTGTTGGTCTACTTCTTCCTTCCTTGAATACGTACCACAGGGCCTTGCATAAAGCATGAATGAGCCCAGTGGAGGGGAACCAGTTATAATGTGAACAGCAAGCACTATACTGCATTCAGCATTTTCTCTTCTCCTCTAACAACCAAACATTTTTACTGGGTCATTTAGTGTACTTGAATCACAGTAGACTTATTAACCCTGATGTAAATCAGATTTGGTGACCTGCTCTTTCAATTTGCCAGACATATCAAAACATGTCTAATTTTGTTTATTCTTGAAACGTAAATATGCTATACCCACCTTATTTTATCTTTATTTTCAAAGATTAATCAGGTTGGTATATCCTTCTAGAACACAGTAACAAAAATGTCTGAGTCAGGCTGGCAGTTTTTCACTGTTAATGTGATCTTTCATTTCAATTGAACTTTAAGAAAATATGCACCTCATAAAAAACCATAAAAGAAACCATAAAGAGACTTCTTGACTCTTTCAACTGGACTCTTTATACAGCTTGGCTGTACTAGGAAAATGTGTGTACGATCTTTTAATCAATAATCAAAGCTATCAGCTCTTACTAGAGATGGTTTTCAGATCCTGAATAGCCATCACTGCATATTAGTGAATCAAACACCTTCTTTGCATTCAGTAGGAGCATTATTATACAGATCAAATCGATCTAAAATGAAAAGCAGGGCAGCCATATTTAGTGAAGAAGACAATAACAAAGTGGCAGTGGAAGAGCTTTGGGAATATGTGTGGAGTTTTGTTTTTTTTTTTTGCTTATTTTTGTTTTCCTCTCTCTTTTAGTAATATCTGCTGGAACCATGATCCTGTGGTGAGCTACCTTCCTCACTGCATCATTTTTCTGTACCGGGTTAGCTGAAGAGGTAAATGGAGAATCACTATCTCCAGCCCTTTGTATAAAGCATGACAATATTACACACAATAATGTTCTTAACACTCTTATAATTTAATGAAAAATTGAAACAATGCACAGAAGCATGACATTTGATATATTGAAAGCTTCAAGTGAATAAATTTTCTAACAACTCCTAGCAACACTGACCCATGAGTTTTAGAAGGAATAACAGCCTTGCTAAAAGCAGTATCATGAATGAGTCATTTTGAAAATCTGACTCAGAGAACAAAAGTTCAGCCTTAGCCTTATGACAATGACCCAAAGCATATTGCATAGATAATTCAGCTGAACAATGAGATTTAGATTCTTCAGTTGCTTAATGAGCATTGTGACAGAATCAGGTGTTAAATTATTATGGTGAAGATAGATAATTACCCAGCCAAATTATTTTCAAGTACTGCAGTATTGTGAATGTGGAACCACTTTAAGTCATCATACTCATTATCATTACTTACTGAGAAAGAGCAACAGAGTGATCAAGCAGATTACACAGCCTCTGGAATTTCCATACCAAAGAAAAGTGTGTAAAGGAGATAATTTAATGAAACTTAATAAACATCGGCCGGGTGCGGTGGTGGCTCACGCCTGTAATTCCAGCACTTTGGGAGGCCGAGGCGGGCAGATCACGAAGTCAGGAGATCGAGACCATCCTGGCTAACACGGTGAAACCCAGTCTCTACTAAAAATACAAAAAACTAGCGGGGCGAGGTGGTGGGCGCCTGTAGTCCCAGCTACTCGGGAGGCTGAGGCAGGAGAATGGCGTGAACCTGGGAGGCGGAGCTTGCAGTGAGCCGAGATCGCGCCACTGCACTCCAGCCTGGGCAACAGAGCGGGACTTCGTCTCAAAAAAAAAAAAAAAAGAAAAAAGAAAAAGAAAAAGAAAAAAAGAAAAAGAAAAAAAGAAAAAAAAACACCAGCAAAGAAAAGAAAAAAGAAACACCAGCAACACCAGCAACAGGTGCTTACACTTTAATTGAGATTAAGTAATCAAAACATTTAAAAAAGTTATAAAGATAGTAGAAATATTTTATGTATATATTCTGTTTTGAAATATTTTGTTCTTCTTGATTTTAAGGTAGACAATATCTGCTGAGCCATTCTTCAAACTCAGAGTATGACATTAAGTCTGTGTTTCGTCATTGATGGTCTACTTATTTTTACTTCTTACTTCCATGTATGTATGTCTCAAAGGCTTTACCTTTTCCCTCTGCCAGCTCAGATGCAGGCAAGCTAACAATCATCTTTCAACTTAAATACTGAAAGGTAGGGAGAGTAAGTTCTGTCATTGTATTGCTATTGTACCATTCTAAAATAAAATTGTTACATTTTTGCATATAACATTTTTGGAGCCGTCTAAAACAGACTATGTTTTTGAATAAAAATTTTAATATGATAATGTTTTTCGTGTACCCTTTCAAATATGTTCATTTTACATTGGTTATTACACACTAAAATCAGTTGTCCTTATAATAATTGTTATTATTACTCTAATTTTTAAAATTTCAATAGGTTTTTGGGGAACAGGTGGTGTTTGGTTACATGAATAAGTTATTTAGTGGTGATTTATGAAATTATGGTTCACCCATTACCTGACCAGTGTACACTGTATCAAATGTGCAGTCTTTTATTCCTCATCACCCCTCATCCCCACTCACTGAGTTCCCCAAGTCCAATGTATCATTTTTACGCCTTTGCATCCTCATAGCTTAGCTCCCATATGAGAGTGTGAACGTACAATGTTGGGTTTCCCGTTCCTGAGTTACTTCACTTAGAATAATAGTCTCCATTTCCATTTGGATTGCTGTGAATGTCATTATTTCATTCCTTTTTATGCCTGAGTAGTATTTCATGTCTATATGTACCACATTTTCTTCATTCACTTGCTGATTGATGGGATTTGGGCTGGTTCCATATTTTTGTAATTGCAAATTGTGCTGCTATAAACATGTATGTGCAAGTGTCTGTCGTATAATGACTTGTTTTCTTCTGGGTAGACAGCCTAGTAATGGGGTTACTGGATTAAACAATTGATCTACTTTTAGTTCTTTAAGGAATCTCCATACTGTTTTCCATTGTGATTATACTAGTTTACATTCCCACCAACAGTGTAAAAGTGTTCCCTTTTCACCACATCCACACCAATATCTACTATTATTTTTATTTTTTTCATTAATCATTATTATTTTATTAATTCTTGCAGGAGTGAAGTGATATCGTATTGTGGTTTTGCTTTGCATTTCCCTGATCATTAGTGACGTTGAACATTTTTCTATATGCTTGTTGGCCATTAGTATATCTTCTTTTAAGTATTGTCTATTCATGTCCTTGGCCCATTTTTTGATGGAATTTTTGGTTTTTTTCTTGCTGATTTATTTGAGTTCTTTGTAGATTCTGGATATTAGTCCTTTGTCGGATGCATAGATTTTGAAGATTTTCTCCTACTCTGTCTGTTAACTCTACTGATTATTTCTTCTGCTGTGCAGAAGCTTTTTGGTTTAATTAAGTCCCACCTATTTATCTTTGTTTTTGTTGTATTTGCTTTTGGGTTCTTGGTCATGAACTGTTTGCCTAAGCCAATGTCTGCAAAGGTTTTCTGATGTTATGTTCTAGAATTTTCATGGTTACAGAGATTAGATTTAAGTCTTTGTTCCACCTTGAGTTGATTTTTGTATAAGGTGAGAGATGAGGATCCAGTTTTATTCTTCTACATGTGGCTTTCTAATTACCTCAGCACTATTTGTTGCATAGGATTCCTTTCCTCACTTTAACATTTTGTTTGGTTTGTTGAAGATCAGTTGACTCTAAGCATTTGACATTATTTCCGTGTTCTCTATTCTGTTACATTGGTCTATGTCCCTAATTTTATACCCAAACCATACTGTTTGGGTGACTATGACCTTATAGTATAGTTTGAAGTCAAGTAGTGTGACGCCTTCAGATTCGTTCCTTTTGCTTGATCTTGATTTGGCTATGTGGGCTTTTTTGTTGTCATTGTTTCCATATAAATTTTGGATTTTTTTATTCTAGTTCTGTGAAGAATGGTATTTACATGGGAATTTCATTGAATGTATAGATTGCTTTTGGCAATATGGTCGGTTTCACAATATTAATTTTACCCATCCATGAGCATGGTTGGGGTTCCATTTGTTTGTGTCATCTATGGTTTCTTTTAGCAGTGTTTTGTAGTTTTCTTCGTAGAGGTCTTTCCTCTTTTTGGTTAGGTATATACCTAAGCATTTTACTATTATTATTATTATCTTTGCAGCTATTGTGAAAGGTGTTGAGTTCTTGATTTGATTCTCGGCTTGGTCCCTATTGTTGTAGAGCAGAGCTTCTGATTTGTGTATGTTAATTTTGTATCCTGAAATTTTGCCGAATTTATTTAACAGATCCTGGATTTTGTCAAATTCTTTTTCTGTGACTATTGAGATGATCATTTGATTTTTGTTTTTAATTCTGCTTATTTGGTGTATCACATTTATTTACATATATATATTAAACCATCCCTGCATCCCTGGTATGAAACCCAGTTGATCATGGGGGATTTTCTTATTGATATGCTGTTTAATTTGGATCACTAGTATTTTGTTGAAGATTTTTCCATCTATATTCATCAGGGATATTGATCTGTAGTTTTCTTTTTCTGTTATGCTCTTCCCTGGTTTTCGTATTAAGGTGATGCTGGCTTCATAGAGTGATTTAGGGAATCTTCCCTCTTTTTCTATCTTTTGGAATATGTCAATGGATTTGGACCAGTTCTTCTTTGAATGTTTGTTAGAATTCAGCTTCTGATAGAAGTCAGGTCCTGGACTATTTTGTTTTTGGCAATTTTTTTATTACCATTTCAATCTCGCTGCTTGTTATTGATCTGTTCAGAGATTATCTTCCTAGTTTAATCTAGGAAGGTTGTATATTTCCAGGAATCTCCTCTGGGTTTCTAGCTTATCCACATAAATGTGTTTATGGTATTCTTGAATGATATTTTGTATTTCTGTGTTATCAGTTGTAAAATCTCCCATTTTGTTTCTAATTGAGTTTATTTGAATGTTCACTCTTCTTGATTAATCTCGTTAATAGTCTAATTTTATTTATCTTTTCAAATAGTCTAATTTTATTTATCTTTTAAAAAACCCAGATTTTTGTTTCCTGTATCTTTTGTGTTGTTTTTGTTTCTTTAATTTTTTTTTTTTTTTTTTTCTGCTTTGATCTTTGTTATTTCTTTTCTTCTACTGGGCTTGCATTTGGATTGTTCTTGTTTCTCTAGTCCCATTAGGTGTAACCTTAGATTGTCTGTCTGTGCTCTTTCAGGCTTTTTGATGTAGGCATTTAATGCTATGATCTTCCCTATTAGCACCACCACTTTTGTTGTATCCCAGAAGTTTTAATAGGTTGTTTCACTATTACCTTCAGTTCAAGTCATTTTTAAATTTCCATCTTGATTTCATTGTTGACCCAATGATCATTCAGGAGCAGGTTATTTAATTTCCTTTTATTTGCTTGGTTTTGAGGGTTCCTCTGGGAGCTGATTTACAATTTTATTCCACTGTGGTCTGAGAGATTACTTGATATAATTTCAATTTTCTTAAATTTACTGAATCTTCTTTTGTGGCTACCACATAGCCTATTGTGAAGAATGTACCATGTGCTGATGAATAGAATGTACTCTGTAATATCTATTAAGTCCATTTGTTCTAGGGTATCCTATCCACCATTTTAATCACAAACTCTGTCCTTCTAATTAAATATTAATTCATACTTACAGTGTGGTCAGCAGAATTATAAAATGGCTTTCAAGATCCTTGTCTCTTGATGTATAAAACCTGCTTAACCTGCAGGGACTTTAAATAAGTTTGATTTTGTTCCTGTAGGTAGTTTATATTACTTGGCATAATTGACTTTGAGAAAGGAATATTATCTAGGGCAACCTGACTTAATCTTTCAGCTCTTAAAAGAGCCCAGAATCTTCTTGAAGTCAGAGATTCAAGGTATAAGAGGGTCATCATCCATTGTGAGTTATTTGACCAGGGAAGTATAGCCTCTAGGAGCTGAAAGTGTCTGGCAGCTGACAGGCAGCAGGAAAATGAGTTCCTCAGTACTATAAGGAACTAAATTCAGCGGACAACCTGAATGAACTTGGAAAGGAAATATTCCCGGCCTGGCGCAGTGGCTCATGCCAGGAATCCCAGCACTTTGAGAGGTCAAGGCGGGTGGGTCACCTGAGGTCAGGAGTTTGAGACCAGCCTAGCCAACATGGTGAAACCCCGTCTCTACTAAAAAAAATACAAAAATTAGCTGGGCATGGAGGCGGGCACCTGTAATCCCAGCTACTCGAAAGATAGAGGCAGGAGATTCGATTGAACTCAGGAGACAGAGGTTGCAGTGAGCCGAGATGGCGCCATCGCACTCCAGCCTGGGCGAAAAGAGCAAAACTCCACCTCAAAAAAAAAAAAAAAAAAAAAAAAAGAAGGAAAGAAAGAAATATTCCCCATGGTCTCTAGAAAAAGTAGCACAGCCCCACCAACATTTTGTTTTCAGTCTTGTACAGCCTGGGCAGCACATCAGTCATGCTAAGCCTGAATGTCTGAGCTAGGGAACTGTGAGCTAATAATAAGTGGGCATTGTTTGAAATGCTATGTTTGTGGTACTGTGTTATGTAACAACAGCAGATTCTAATACAAGCAGTGTCTATAATATGCTAAATTTTTCACATTTATTGTTACATTTAACAATGAAAGTAATCCCATGAGAAAAGTATTGTTACTTCTGTTTTAAAATGAGAATAAAAAATGATCGAGGGGATAACTTGCCTCAAGTCAGGAATTAGATTAAAAATCTCATCTATCTGAACTGAAAAATGTAATTTTATCCACTAAATTATGTTTTTATTCCTGTGGTATTTTCTTTCCATACTGTGATCTGAACCAGAGTCTGAACTATCTTGATAATGAAATCACTAAACAGATGAAAGTCTAAAATTTGTTTTAATAACTAACAGAAAAGTAGGAAAAAGGAAACAGAAATGCAAAACAACAAAAGCAAATTAAAACAAAAACTAAAATGGGAGACTCAAGTCTTAATATGCCAATAAATACATTAAATATAAATACACTAAATATACAAATTATAAAACACATACTAGAAGATTGGATTGAAAAACCATGATCCAACTATTAGTTGTCTACAAAAAATCACTTAAAATGTAATGATATAGGTCAGCTAAAAGGGGAAGTATGGAAACACATATATAATGTAAACATTAATCAAAGTAAAGAAGAAGTGGCTATATTTTGTATAAAGTGTACTTCAGAGCAAAAAAATTTTCAGAGACAGAGAAGGTGTTATATAATGATAAATTGGTCAATCCACCAAGCTGTGGATTCACATAGCAATAATAAATGAGTATTCACCAAACTAGAGCTGCAGATTATGCAAGGCAAAAACTGATAGAACATTAAGGAAAAATATACTAACCCACAATTATAGTTGGTGACTTCAATACCTCCCTCAATAATTGATAGAATGACAAGAAAAAAAAAGAACAAAGATTTCAATTACACTATCAACCAACAGATAAAAGTGACATTTATAGATTAGTTCACACAATAATGGCAGCATAGATTTTTTTTTACATTCCTCCAGAAAATACACCAAGATAGACTACATCCTGGAAACAAAAAAACAGGGCTCAATAAATTTAAAAGAATTATAATTATATGTGTGGTGTTCTCTATTTAAAATGAAATTAAACTAGAAATTAATAACAAAAAGATAATAAGGAAAAACTTCAAAACTTGAAAACTAAACAACGCAATTATAAATAACTCACAGGTCAAAGAGGATGTCCCAAGGGGCATTAAATACAAATGCAAACAGAAAACATTGAACCAAATAAAGTTTAAAATACAACATTTCAAAATTTGTTGAATTCAGCTAAAACAATGTTGTATGGAAAATTTGTAGCTTTAAATGTTCGTATTAGAAAAATTGAACTATAGGAAATCAATAAACTAAACTTTCACTTCAAGAACCTATCAAAAGACAGAAAAATAAATGAAAACTAAGCAAAATAAGGAAATAATAAAAATAAGAGCATAAATTAATGGAATTCAAAGAAGACAAATTTAAAAAGCAATGAATTAGATATTCCTTAAAATATTTATTAGTTTAACAAGTTTGTATAAAAACTGAGAAGAAAAAGAAACAAGAAATAAATTGTCAATATCAGAATGAAGATATAGATATCACTACCTACCCTACAGATACCAAAAGGATGAGAACGGAACACTATGAATAATTCTAACCATATATTTGACAACTTAAATGAATTGAAATAATCCTTAAAAAAACACAAAGTGCTACGATTCACCCAATATGACGTAATTTAAATTATATATTAAAAGAATTGAATTTATAATCATATATTAAAATTTATTCTATAAAATGAATTTACTATATAAAATATGATATATATATGCAGAGAGCGAGAGACATTTTATTTAATTCTACCAAGCTTTTAATAAAAAATTAATATGAATCCCATATAATTTCTTCTATAAGACAGAAGAGATGGAAATACATTTCATTTATTTTAGGAAGCTAATATTATTCTTATACCAAACTAGAAAATGGATAAAAACAAAGAACACCACAGATGTGATCTTAACTACTGTTTTGCAAGTTTTTACCATTAAGTGAAATTTAGTAAAGATATATGAAATTTCTCTGCATTATTTCTTAAAACTGTATGATAATCTCTTTTTAAAAAGACTATTTTTACAGAAGTTTTAGGTTCACTGGAGAATTAAAAGGAAGGTACAGAGAATTTCCATATAATTCTGCCCCCACACATGCATGCTTCCTCCATTATCAACATTCTCCAACCAGTGTAGTGCACTATTTTATGTTTGATGAACACATCAGTTACTCAATGTTTTTAGTTTATATAAGGGCTCATATTGGTGTTGTACAACATTCTAAGGGTTTGACCAAATGTATAATGTCATGTATTCACCATTATAATATGAGAAAAAGTATTTCACTGCTCTAAAAATTATCTGTGCTCCACCTATTCAATTCTCTTCTCCCAACCCCAGGCACCCATTGAACTTCTACTCTCTCCATAGTTATTTCTTAACCAGAATATTATATAATTGGAATCATACAGTATGTAGTACTTTTCAGATTGGCATCTTAGCCCTATGTATTTAAGGTCCCTCCATATACTTCCATGGCTTGATAGCTCATTTCCTTTTAGCACTGAAAATATTCCATTGTCTGGATGTACCACAACTTATTTATCCATATAACTACTGAAGGACATCTTGGTTGCTTCCAGATTTTGACAATTATGAATAAAGCACCTACAAAAATCGATGTGCAAATTTTTTTGAGTTACCATATGATCCAGCAATCCAATACTGGGTATATACCCAAAAGAAAGCAGAGCAAATTAGTATATTGAAGAGATAGCTGCACTTCTTTGTTCATTGCAGCGTATTCACAGTAGCCAAGATATAGAATCAACCTAATTATCCATCAACAGATGAATGGATTAAAAAATGTAGTACCTGCACACAATTAAATATTATTCAGCCATCGAAAACAATAAAATCCTGTCATGTACAACAACATAGATGGAACGGGAAGATATTATAATTGAAATAGGCAGAAAAAGACACATATTGCATGTTCTCACTCATATGTAGGAAAACAAAACATTGATCTCATTGAGACAGAAGATATAATGTTGGTTACCACAGGCTGGAAAGTGTAGTGTGGCAGGCGATAAACAAGAGCTTGTTAATGAGTACAAAAATATCACTACATAGAAAGAATAAGATCTAATATTTGGTAGCACAATAGAGTGACCATAGTTAAAAATAATTTATTATGCACTTCAAAATAACTAGAAGAGTGGATTGGATGTTGCCAACACACAGAAAAAATAAATGATTAAGATGATGGATATTCCAATTATTCCGACTTAATAAACATTGTATGTTTGTATTAAAATATCACATGTTCCCCATAAATTTGCGCAATTAGTGTATATCCATAACAAGAAAAAATTAAAAATAATTAAAATTTAAGAAATAAAAAGAAGAGTAAGAAGGAGAATCAGAACTTCTCAATTTACTTCACATGAGAGACCTCATTGTCTTTTTCATTGTCAGTTTAGTTGTATCCTACATGCCATCTCTTACAATATTGTATATCTAGGTTTCCGATAAATTCAGAAGAATATTTTATTTGAAGCATTCAAATGTGACTATGTAACAACATGGAATTAGAAAGATGTCTTAAACTCTGTCAAAAAGAAAAACAAAACAAAAATAAATAACCAAAACCAAAAATATTCATTTGCTCTTTATGTAGAGAGAAAAAGCTTTACATGGCACAAAAGTATGCTTCAACAAACTGACTTTATTGAAGGAAATAATAGAACCTGGTTTTCGCAAAGTTAATTGATAATGTTCAACGTACTTCAGTTTCAATCATCATGCTCATTTAGGTCTTGAATTTCTAAAATTTTAGGATTTACTAATTTTTAAGGACTCTTATATTCTAAATTGTATATAAGGACAGATCATTTTAGAAGTGTTATTTGTCTGAAATGTATGTATATTATCTCAAATATATATATCTTCCTGAATGTTGTTCAATAATTATTTGTTTTTCTTGACATCTACCCCTTTCCTTCTGAGACACCCTGCGTTAATCGTGCCTGCAAAACTCCTTTTTCTTTCTAGTTTTATGTCAAGTAGCATCTGCTCTGAGAAATTGGTATTCTCCACCTAAACACTATAATTTGTCAGATGTCCCTCCTCTTTGATCTAACTTTGTAATCCCAAAACTCTTTATGTTTATCTTTATTATGACAAATTGTATACTGTGCTTTAAATATTGATTTTTTTTTTTTTTTTTTTTTTTTTTTTTTTGCCTGCGTCAAGCACACGGCTGTAACCTTTTAAAGGGCAAAAATGGGGCCTTAAACTTTTGTTTTTCATCACTTCAAAATCACCTGCTTAAAACATGGCAGGCACTTGATACTGCTTGCTCACTTAGACACATAAACGAAACGTAGATGTTTGCATAATGCTTTCTAAGATTACCATTTTTTTGGTTTCTGCTGTAGAAGTATTTTAAAGTAATTGCTCTGCCTTTAAATAACACATGTCCAATTTTGAATTATCAGCTTGTTTCTCTGCACTGAAAACTATTTTTTATGAAAAGATTTCAAACACACTTAGAATCTTAAAAACGTATTTCATTCATCTCACGTATTATTTTTTAACACAATCGTATTTTAAATTTGCCATCAATTTTATTCTTCCAATGTTCAAGAATAAATAGAATCCATCAAATGTTTATACCCTTGTTATTCCAATATTTTTTTCAGCTGTTCTCCTTTAGCACTGAGCTTGCTTCTATTTAATCTATTGTGGGTAATTAAATCGTATCATTTTCCTTTGTACAGATATAACTAAACAGTTATACAATCCCACACTCTAATTGCAAATCATTTAAATCTTATTAATTGATGAATGCATTCATCATTCATTTGAGGTGATGTGGTGAGTCTTCAGAGATAACACCACAGGACAAAACTTCTAGAAAATTCATTATGATCACATAGATTGTGCATCTTCCACACATTCCTTATCTATAGTACTTCCTATCAGTGGGGACTTTGCATACTACCTGTATAAGTCAGTGCTGGCACAGAATCAGACAGACACAGTGCCCTCTCTAAGAAAATAAAACACTAGTAATCCCACCCAAATATATATAGTGTCCTGTTCAATTATTAGAAGGAGATTATCACCAATATAAGCACTATCTATAATGAGGAAATATGAAGTCTTGATTACTTTTATGACACATAAACCATAATCACCATTAATTTAATGATTACCAACATAGGCAAAAAGAAGCAAAAGCAATAAACATATACAATTCTAGGCTCCTGGTGCTTCTTGAATGCTTGTTTATGCAGACTTGTTACCTCTTTTGTGAAATGGCAGCCAAAAAGACTCTGGGACTATGGCTGATGAAAAACTCAAGGAAAGATTCAAGACCAAGAACAATGATGGTATTAATTTGAGGGTGGCAGGTCATGATGGTTCTGTAGTGCAGTTTAAGATGAAGATGAAGAGGTATACACCACTTAGTAAACTAATGAAAGCCTACTGTGAACGACAGGGCTTGTCAACGAGGCAAATCAGATTCCAGTTTTACAGGCAGCCAATCGATGAAACAGACACATCTGCACATTTGGAAATGGGGTATGAAGATACAACTGATATGTTCTAGCAGTAGACAGGAGGGATCTGTGAAAAAGGAAAGCAGCCAGGGAAGGTGCATCTCATCTTCATTCCAGAACAATGTCCTTAACAGACCAAGATTACATTCTCAATTAGTAAACTGCAATTTGGTTCCATCACATCCTGACTACTATGATACACCTTTTCTTTTTCTTTTTCTTTTTCTTTCTTTCTTTTTTTTTTTTCTGGACAGGATCTTACTCTGTCGCCCAAGCTGGAGTGCAGTGATGTGATCATGGTTTACTGTAGCCTTGACCTCCCAGACTCAAGCAATCCTTCCAACTCAGCCACCACATTAGCTGGGGCTACAGGCAGGTGCCACCATGCCTAGCTATTATTAAAAATTTTTTGTAGAGATGAAATCTCTCTATGTTGACCAGGCTGTTCTCAAACTCCTGAGCTCAAGTAATCCTTCTGTGTCGTCCTCCCAAAGTGATGGGATTACAGGCATGAGCCAGCACGCTGGGTCCATTCCTTAATTGTATGTAAAAGAACTGTTATATGTGGGAACAAAGGTGGGTGGATCACTTGAGGTCATGAGTTTGAGACCAGTCTGGCCAACATGGTGAAACCCCATCTCTACGAAAAATATAAAAATTAGCTGGACATGGTAGTGCACGCCTGTAATCCCTATTGGGGAGGCTGAGGCAGGAGGATTACTTGAACCCAGGGGGTGGAGGTTGCAGTGTGCCAAGATCACGCCACTAAACTCTAGCCTGGATGCCAGAGTGAGACTCTGTGTCAAAAAAAAAAAAAAAAAAAAAGAATAAAAAGAGCTGTTACATGTGCATTATATATATATGTGTGTGTGCACGCTTATATGTGTGTGTGTGTGTGTGTGTGTGTGTGTGTGTGTGTGTTTCACTGAATGGCCAGTGGTATGTTTTGACCAACATCAAGTGGAGCTGAGAGAGGGGAAAATCCTGGTTCTGTGACAAAATCCCCTTTGTACATTAGTGTCATGCTCATTAAGCTCTTCTCTTTATATTCTAGTAAGTTACTTTGTTCTCACTGTTTTAGCAACAACAACAACAAAATAAAAATCCTTGTGTGGCTTGTTCAGTTGAAGAATTTTAACATTTTCATATATCATTATAAAACCAAGGACAATTTTATAATTTCTTTTATACGTAGACATGTAGGATAATCTGTCTTTAATTAGGGATAAATTAATCTAAATAAAATAAATCCTGAACAGTTTCTCTTTCAAGTCTCTCTTTTTTTTTCCCTTGATGATATCCCACATAATCAAGTCAAATATCTTGTTGTTGAAATAAACTTCTTGCTTAAAAAATGTTCTAGTACCTAAACAGAGATAATAGGTCATAAAGTAAACTTTAATATTAGTACAGCTAGAAGTATAAGAAGGATAAAATTATTTTATTTACAAAATGTACAGGCTGATCAGTGAAAAATAGAAGCAGAGATCTGGAATGGTAAAACATAATAATTGAAATTCCAAACTCAGTGGATTTCATAGGTACCTGATTGAACGCAGCAATTTAGTCAGTTGGAATATTAAATCAATTGATATTGTTTTGGCACAAAATTCAAACCAAAAAGAAAAAAGAAGAGGCATGGAAGATCATCCCAGAAGCAGTAATATTTAACAAATGAGAACTAGAACTAGAGAAAAAAGATAAATTGGATGACAGAAAGGGAAAGTTGTGAATTCTTGAAAAAAATATTAACAAAATGTTTTCTGAATTAAGTTAATCAAGGCTCACCAAATATGTAATAAACCAAAGACACTGCTACATGTTACTGTCAAAAAGAAAACAAATTCATGAAAATAATTGTTTTTTTCTTAATAATTAATGCACTAGTATATAATTCCTTATATAAATTTTGTTGATGAATTGAGTTTGAGAATCTCAGAACTTTTTAGACTTAAAAAGATAACCTGCAATACCTTAAACTTCCACATCAAGAAAACTGGAGAAATAAGGGTTATTCAAATTCACATAAATCAGGAGAAAATCAGAGCAGAAAAATAAAGAAAATCAACCATACATACAGCTGATTCTAAGACAACATCAATAAAATTGATAAAACTCCATCCAGGATAACCTGGGGAAAAACACACAAAAGAGAAGACGTTTCTGATATTAATTAAAAAGACTGACATTTTTAATGATGGACATTAAAAATAATAAAGAATACTATAATGAACTCTGTGCCCTGAAAACTGATAACTTAAATTTAATAGACTAATTCTTAGAAAGATTCAAACCGCCAAAATTCACACTAGAAAAATAGATTTTAGGAATGGATCTGTATCTACCGAAAAGATTGATGATAATAAAATAACTATTAAAATAATTAAAATTTATTTATTATTATTAAATAAATAACCATGCCAAAATAGCACCAGGTCCAGATGATTTTACTGTTAAATTCTACTAAACTTTTATGGAAAAAATAACATTAATCCTCTACAATATTTTCCAGAATATACAAGCACAGGGAGCATTCCATAACTCATTCTCTGATGCCAACATTAATAATGAAATAATGTAAGGACTTTACAGTAGAGAAAAACTAACTACTCATTGCCACTATGAACATAGATACAAAAATTGTTAACAAAATATTAGCAAATATAATTCATTAATTCATAAAAATTGTTATATACCATGCTCAAGTGGGATTTACTCCAGGTATGCAAAGCTAGTTCAACTAAAGAACACCAATCAATGAAATTCTCCATATCAACAGGTTAAACAAGAAAAAATATGTATGATTATTTCAATATACTCAGAAAAGTATTTTAACAAATTCCAAAACACATCCATGAAAACACTATGGCAAACTACAGATAGCATCACATAACACAGATGGTATCAATAAACCACAAATAGAGGGCATCTTCCTGAAATCGAGAAAGATTATTTGCAAAAACCTACACTGAAAAACAAACAGTGGTGAGAAACTAGGTGCTTTTCTCCTGAGATTATTAACAAAGCAGTTTTGTCTTCTTCTCTCACTACTCCTACTTAAGATTGTACAGGAATTTATATATAGGAAAATATTTTTTAAAAAACTATCAAATGTATACAGATTGAAAGGAAAAAAAGAAAACTGTCTTTATTTGCAGATGATGTAATAGACTATCAAGAAAATCCTAGAGAATATTCAAAAGTCTGCTGAAACTAGTAAGCAAGGACACATGATAAAAAATCATTTAACAAAACTCAGTTGCTTTTTTGAACATATGCCATGGACTGCTGGAATTCTAAATTTTTAACCTTTCTTTTAAAATGTCACTACAAATAAATGCATAAAAGATTAAAAACATAAACAAGATCTGTATGAAGAAAATTACAAATTACTGATGAAATAAATAAAAGAAAATATAAATAGATAGTCTATGTTAATGTATCGGTAAAATTAAGATATAAATTCTTCCCAAATTTAACTAAAATTTCAAAAAAATCTCTGGGAGTTATTTTGCAGATATTGATAAAATTGTTGTATAGTTCACATGGAAAGGCAAAATACAGCGCAATACTGAGAAAGGAAAACAAATTGAGACAGGGTGCAGTGGTTTGTTTGCAATTCCAGCACTTTGGGAGGCCAGGAAAGGCTGATCAATTGAGGTCAGGAGTCCAAGACTGGCCTGGCCAATAAAGTGAAACGCCGTATCTTCTAAAAATCCAAAAAAAAATTAGCTGGGCATGGTGGCACACACATTTAATCTCAAGTACTCGGGAGGCAGAGGCAGGAGAATTGCTTGAAATGACAGTTGCAGTGAGCCAAGATGGCGCCATTGCACTCCGGCCTGGGTGACAGAGTGAGACTCAGTACTCCCACCAAAAAAAAAAAAAAAAAAGAAAGAAAAAAAAAAAAAAGAAAAGAAAAGCAAATTGGAAGAAATATTCAATCTCGGCCGGGCGCGGTGGCTCACGCCTGTAATCCCAGCACTTTGGGAGGCCAAGGCGGGCGGATCACAAGGTCAGGAGATCGAGACCACGGTGAAACCCCGTCTCTATTAAAAAAAAAAAAATACAAAAAATTAGCCGGGCATGGTGGCGGGCGCCTGTAGTCCCAGCTACTCAGGAGGCTGAGGCAGGAGAATGGCGTGAACCCGGGAGGCGGAGCTTGCAGTGAGCCGAGATCGCGCCACTGCACTCCAGCCTGGCGACAGAGCGAGACTCTATCTCAAAAAAACACAAAAAACAAACAAACAAACAAAAAAGAAATATTCAATCTCAAGAGTTAATATAAAGCTACTGTAAGCAAGACAGTAAGGTAATGGCAGTCAAATAGAAGGAAAACCAGTGGAACAGAATGGAAACCCTAGAAGCCAAGTCACATAAATTTGGTCACTTAATCTTTGATAAAGGCAAAAGGACGATTCAATGGAGAAAGGATATTCTTTCCAAAAATGTTGCTGGAACAATTGAACTTATACTCAAAATGGACCATAGGCTTACATGTAAAATGTAAAACTATGTAATGGCTGGAAGAAAACATGGGAGGAAATCTAGGTGACCTTGGGGTGGGTGTTGAATTTTTAGATACATCAGTAAAGCATAATTAATAAAATAAAACCTAATTTATCTTTACTAAAATTCAAACTTTCTTTTCTACAAAAAATACTCTGAAGAATTTTGAGAACAAAAAGATTAAACATTGTAAGTAACTTCTCCAACTTCAAAAATAATTGGCAGAACCAGAATGATAATTCAATTTGTCTGATTCTAAATTCTTTGTCTTCTAACTTACTGTATGGCAGTAACATGTTTAAACAGTATATGAAAGTTACTATAATATGTCTCAAATAATCAAAAAGCAGGTGTAAGGAAAAGAATAAATATGGCTGTTCATGTGCCCAAGATTAATTGGCAAGTTTCCAAATGATCTCATATCTTTATTAGATCATATCTCAATTGAACATTTCTTTTTTGATCTTTCAAATTGTTCATAAAAACATATTGCTGCAAAACCTGATCATGCCTCATCAAATTTCATTATGTATTTAATTAAGATATTAATAAGACAACTCTGAAAATGAATGAGGAATTAACCTACCAGTTTATTGTTAATAGCCAAAATTATTAGCCGCCCCTACTTTCCTGCATCACACAGCACTTGGTAAATTAATTTTCACTTACTGATTTAAGTACTCTTCCCTATTATTTGTGAAAATTTTTCTCATATATTTTCTAAGAACCATTTAGAAATGGCTCATTTAACCTTTTCAAAACATAACAATGTAATTTCGAACCTAGCATTTTGCTCTTTATGAAAATAAGCCCATTTAACACCCTTTATACTTAAGTTTCACAGTCCCTTTTTAATTTAAATAGCTACCTTAATAATAAGAAATTGGTATACATCTATGATACTGGTCACACATTATTTACCTGCCAACACATTTTCATTTAAATTGAAATACTAACAATGTTACCATTAAATTCAATTTATGTGTTTAAATTAAAGAGTGTTTTCTAAAGAATTATAGCCTGGAATCAGTAAAATCTGGTGTTATGGAACTAAATTTAAAACTTTTTTATTTGGTAAAACTAGAAGTTTTTTCATATAAGCAAAATTGTAAAATATAGGAAATATGAAAAGATAAAAACATTCTTTTTTTCATTATGTGGTCCTTTTTCAAAACTTTTATTTTAATTTAAGGGATACGAGTGCAGGTTTGTTGCATAGGTAAACTTGTGTCTTGGGGATTTGTTGAACAGATTATTTCATCACCCAGGCATTGAGCCTAGTACCCATTCACAGTTTTTACCGTGATTGGTCTTCCTCAGCCTCCAACATGCTGGGATTACAGGAGTGAACCACCACACCAGGTCTATAAACTCCTATCTATATCTATATCTATATCTATATCTAGAGATATCTAGATATCTAGATATCTCTAGATATATATATCTTCTATTAGTTCTGTCTCTCTAGGGAACCCTAACTAATACAGATTTTGAAATCAGGAGTGGTCCAAGAAGAATAGAATATTAAGGATGGAATTCTTTAATTTGTTTTGGTTTTTTTGGAGTTAGCTGTTTAATATGATTAGACTGAAAAATGCTAAGGACTCTAATTCTAATAGTATGGAGAACATTAATAGTTTTTGGTGTTAACTGTTTAGAGAGGTATGCAGAATAAATGCATTTGACACTCCTAATTCACTGCTTGTGAAAGGCAAGGAGTTTAGTGATTCTACACATAATACTTTTGACCATACGTGGAGAAACAAGGAATGTAATGAAGCTAGTTGACTGCTCCTAAGTTCAGTGGACAAAATGATGAAATAAAATGATGAACTCAGACATTCTGTCTCCTGGCTTAAGAAGCAGACACTGAGCCTCAAATCTGCTAAGATTGCCCTGAGTGAGAGTCTTATCTCTTGTAGAAAAAGAGCTGAAATTGTAGAAAAATAGACACAAGCTCTTATCATAGGAGTCACTGGCCTGCAATAAAAGGTGCATTGACAGCCTCTCCAGGTGTCTATTGTTAAAGTGAGGGCATTGACTGGAAAAGAATGGGACCCTGCAACTTGGAATCTGGATGTGTGGGAGGACCCTGATGAAGCTGGGTTCCTAAACTCTAACAAACCTTTATCAACAGAAGGAACAGCTTCCCCATTCCCAGTAGTGGCAACATCCCCTCCCCGATTCATGCTGCCATCAGCCTTTCCACCTTTGCCTAAGGAGATAAACCCTGTGCTGCCTGAGCCAACAGTGATGGCCTCCCCTGAGACAGTTGCCAGGCAAGATAATGTTGATTCTTCTCAGGAGCCATCCCCAACACCTCTGTTTTCTTCTATAACTATAACTAGACTAAAGTCCTGCTGGGCCCCTAGAGGTGAGGTTGAGAGTGACCCATGAGGAGGTGTGCTACACTCAAAAAGAATTGCTTAAGTTCTCTAATTTATATAAACAGAAATCTAGAAAACAAACATGGGAATGGATATTAAGGATATGGGATAATGGTGGAAGGAACATAGAATTGGATCAGGCTGAATTTATTGATCTGGGCCCACTAAGTAGGGACTCTGCATTTAATGCTGCAGCTTGGAGAGTTTAAAGAAAGGTTCTAATAGTTTGTTTGTTTGGTTAGCTGAGATATGAATTAAAAGATGGCCCACTGTGAGTGAACTGGAAATGCCTAACCTCTTTTGGGTTAATGTAGAGGAAGGGATCTGAAGGCTTAGGGAGATTGGGGTGGTGAATTGGATTAGTCACTTTAGATCTACTCTTCCAAGCTGGTAGGATCCAGAAGATATACACTTGACCAATGTCTTGCAAAATAGATTTGTGAGGGCGGCACCTGCAACTTTAAGAGCCCTGTAATTGATCTTCTCTGTATGTCAGATCTAACATCGTCTCTCAACTACGAAATTAAAATACAATGGGAATAATTTGATCCTGAGGTGGCAGAGGCCAGGTGGTAGCACTCAACCATCAAAGGGAAGGTAAGTGTAGCTACTACAATGGACAGCAGAGACAAAACAGCAATCAGAATAGTCTGACTCGTGTAGAGCTCTGGCATTGGCTAATTAATCATAGTGCTCCTAGAATATAAATTGATAGGAATCCTATTGCATTCCTACTTAATTTATATAAAGAGAAAACTTCCAGATTGAATGGACTGAAGACTAATTTGAATTACAAAAACAGAGAATCACAGCCCCTCAGTCAATTTCCAGACTTGAGTCAGTTTACGGACCCAGAACCTCTTGAATGAAGGGGTGGCCAGGTCCCCTTGAAGACGGACCCCACTATATTACTGACAATTTATGCAGTGAATCTTTCTCCCGTCCTTTCCCAAGGAGACCTCTGGCCTTTTACCAGGGTAACTGTGCACTGGGGAAAGGGAAATGAGCAGACATTTAGGTGACTATAGGACACTGGCTCTGAGCTGATGTTGGTTCCAGGGGACCCAAAACATCATTGTGGTCCTCCAGCTCAAGTAGGACCTTATGGAGGTCAGGTAGTTGATGGAGTTTCAGCTCAGGTCCAACTTACAGTGGGCCCCCAGACTCATCCTGTGGTCATTTCCCTAGTGCCAGAATACATACTTGGCAGAGACATACCTAGCAGCTGGCAGAACCCCCACGTTGTCTCCCTAACTTATTGCGTGAGGGTTACTATGGTGGGAAAGGCCAAGTGGAAGCCATTTGATCTGCCTCCATCTAGAACAATCATAAATCAAAAACAATATTCCTTCTCTGGAGGGATTGTGGAGATTAGTCCCACCATCAAAGACTTGAAAGATGCAGGGGTGGTGATTCCCACCACATCCCCATTCACTCTCCCATTTGGCCTGTGCAGAAAGCAAATGGATCTTGGAGAATGACAGATCCATTATTGTATTATCATAAACTTAACCAAGTGGTGACTCCAATTCCAGCTGCTTTTCCAGAGGTGGTTTTGTTGCTCGAGCAAATAAACACATCTTCTAGTATCTAATATGAAGCCACTGACGTGGCAAATGCCTTTTTCTCCGTTTTTGTTCACAAGGCCAACCAGAAGCAATTTGTCTTCAGCTGGCAAAATGAGCAGTATAACTTTACTATATCATCTCTCTGGCTTTGTGTCACAATCTTATTCAAAGAGACTACGATTGCTTTTCACTTCTACAAGATATCACACTGGTTCGTTATATTGATGACATTAGGGTGACTGGATCCAGTGAGCAAGAAGTAACAAACACACTGGACTTATTGATGACAAATTTTCATGCCAGAGGATGGGAAATAAATCTGACTGAAATTCAGGAACCTTCTACCTCAGTAAAATTTCTAGGGGCCCAGTGGTGTGGTGCCTATTGAGATATTCCTTCTAAGGTGAAGGATAAGTTGCTGCATTTGGCCCCTCCTACAACCAAGAAAGAAGCACAATGTCTCATGGGCCTATTTGGATTTTAGAGGAAATATATTCCTCATTTGGGTGTGTTAGTCTGGCCCATTTATCAAGTGAACTGAAAGGCTGCTGGTTTTGAAGGGGGGCCCAGAACAGGAGATAGCTCTGCAACAGGTCCAGGCTGTTGTGCAAGCTGCTCTGCAGCTTGGGCCATATGACCCAGCAGATCCAATGGTGCTTGAGATGTCAGTGGAAGATACGGATGTTGTTGGGAGCCTTTGGCAGGCCCCTATAGCTGAATCACCACAGAGGCCTCTAGGATTTTGGAGCAAGACCTTGCCATCTTCTGCAGATAACGACTCTCATTTTGAGGGACAGCTCTTGGCCTGTTACTGGGCTTTGGTGGAAACTCAATGTTTGACTATGGGTCATCAAGACATCATGCAACCTAAACTGCCTATCATGAATTATGGCTAGATACTTTCTGATCCATCTAGCCATAAAGTGGGTCATGCACAGCAGCATTCCATCATCAAATGGAAATGGTACATATGTGATTGGACTTGAGCAGGTCCTGAAGGCACAAGTAAGTTATGTGAGGAAGTGGCTCAAATGCCCATTGTCTCCATTCCTGTCACCCTGCCTTCTTTCCCCAAGACTGCACTGATGGCCTCATGGGGGGTTCACTATGATCAGTTGACAGAGGAAGAGAAGACTAGGGCCTGGTTCACAGATGGTTCTGCATGATATGCAGCCACCACCAAAAAGTGGACAGCTGCAGCACTGCAGCCCCTTTCTAGGACGTCCCTGAAGGACGGCGGTGAAGGGAAATCTTCCCAGTGGGCAGAACTTCGAGCAGTGCTCCTGGTCATGCACTTTGCATGGAAGGAGAAATAGCCTGGTGTGCGATTGTGTGCTCATTCATGGGTTGTAGTCAGTGGTTTGGCTTTGAAGAAGCATGATTGGAAAATTGGTGACAAAGAAATTTGGGGAAGAGGTATGTGGATGGAACTCTCTGAGTGGCTAAAAACTGAATATATTTGTATCCCATGTGAATGCTCACCCATGGGTGACCTCGGCAGAGGAGGATTTTAATAAACAAGTGGATAGAATTACCTGTTCTGTGGACACCACTCAACCTCTTTCTCCGGCCACCTCTGTTATTGCCCAACAGTCCCATGAACAAAGTGGCCATGATGGCAGGGTTGGAGGTATGCATGGGCTCAGCAACATGGTTTTCCACTCACCAAGGCTGACCTGGCCACAGCTACTGATGAATGCCCAATTTGCCAGTAGCAGAGACCAACACTGAGCCCTCAATTTGGCACCATTCCTCTAGGTGATCAGCCAGCTACCAGGTGGAAGGTTGATTATAATGGACCTTTTCCATGAGGGAAAGGGCAGAGGTTTGTGCTCACTGAAATAGACACTTACTCCAGATACAGGTTTGCCTGTTCTGCATGCAATACTTCTGCCAAGACTACCATCTGTGAACTCATGGAATGCCTTATCCACCATCATGGTATTCCACACAGCATTGCCTCTGACCAAGGCACTCATTTTATGGCTACAGAAGTGTGGCAGTGGGCTCATGCTCATAGAATTCACTGGTCTTACCATGCTCCCCATCATCCTGAAGCAGCTGGATTGATAGACTGGTGGAATGGACTTTTGAAGTCGTGTCAATGTCAACTAGGTAGCAGTGCTTTGCAGGGATGGGGCAAGGTTCTCCAGATGGCTGTGTATGCTCTGAATCAGCATCCAATACCTGGTACTGTTTCTCCCATTGGCAGGATTCATAGGTCCAGGAATCAAGGGGTGGAATTGAACATGGCACCAACCATCATCACTCCTAGACCATCACCCATCAGACCAGACGGGGGAGTGTCCAGCTGGGAGGATGGGCTCAAGGGTGTGTTGACAGTTGTTTCCAGCTCTGGCTTCAGATTGTTTATCTGAGCCTCTAAGTGCCCTGTTTGCACCTGGAAGTCTGCTACCCCCACACCCTGCTCCAGGACGTGCACTTGGGCCCCCAGGCATGCAGCTTTCACCAGGAGGCTCCTTACCTGTGGGACTGAGCATGTACTTCACACAGTGCAATCAGAAATGCCCATCTGACTCGACCAGTGAATGTGCATTCCTTCTTGGTGCTGTGTGCCTCCAGCTGCTTCACTGCTTTCTCCACACTTGCAGGAGAACTGTCCACTGCCTCACATGTTTCCACTTGGGCCCATGAGAGCATCACTGCTGCCACGGGGTACCACAAACCATGCTTCAGCCACGTAGTTGACTCGGGAGCCCCAAGGGCTGAAGATCTACTAACCTCAACCTGCTGACTATGCCAATTATCAAGTTCATGACTGTGACAAATGTTATGTTCAGGGTCAGGTTCCAGCCTATGCTGTGGTCCAGAGGGAGTGGGTAGATGAGCAGAAAGAACACTCGGGAGGCCACACGCAAGTGAAAGATGATTGTATTCAGCAGCAGCTCTCATTAGGAGCTTACTCTCACACTGTCTGCCCTATCTCAGCTGCTTAGTCCAGTGGCTCATCTCAGTAGCTGGCTCCCACATACAGCTACACAGCCTGCTCTCCCCTGCCTTCAGGGTCAACAGCTTAACTCTTTCCCTCTCTGGGCACAAGGTGAGCCATGCTATGTCCTGGCTCCTCCTTGTCTGTCTCCAAAGATGGACAGCTCTGGCTCCCTCTCTTTTTCTGGGCACCAGCATGGCCGCCATGTCAGGCCATGTTGAGCTGAGCCCCATGCACAGTGTCAGCAGGGCAATTATACCTCTTACAGACAACAGTTCCATAGGGCCAAGGACGGCCTTCCCATATTGTGGCTGCATGACTGTGATAACTGGTGGAGTTACATGCCTGCTCTCTAAACTCACTGAGTCACACAGGATGTAAACGTCCTACCTTGGCCTATCCTTGACCATAGCACAGCCATGTTCCTTACACATATTGTCTTTGTGGAATCATTTTCCAGAAAGTAGCATGTTATAATTTTCAGAGTCACTTCTGGCACTCCCCAGATGCTCCTAATCCATGATCTTTACTTCACCACCCAGAACTCTTTCTAATAATATGTTTCACATCAGGGACATCTGTCTTTAAGATAAATCTCTAAATTCTAATAAACTAGGTAAAATACCTTCTGCCAGTGACATTTTAAGATTTATTCTAGCACTGATTAAGAATTGAATAAAAATTCTATGTAAAATCATTGACTTGAATATTGAACAGGTTTATTTTTAAGTGGGATGTATATTTAAATCACACAACAGAATTTAAGTAGAGTAGAACTGAAAATTGTGTAATCAGCTATCTGAATAATACTAATGGTAACATCAGCCTGATAAATCAGCATTTATACTCTTCCTTACTACTTAGCTTTTGATCCTCGTGTTCTGACATAAAAAAATAATATTTTGATGAAGAACTATTATTAGAGCTTCACAGAGCTATAATTTTTTTAATGCAGAATTTGAAGTAAAATAAAAAATAGAGATGACTTTGTCTGTTGAATCCCTATTCATAATGAGGATATGAGTCTTAGCTGTAACTGAGAACATGAAACATAAAAAATACAATGAACATTTTAAAACCTATATAACATTAGTTAATGTGTTAAATTACTGTCTTCACAATATTTTAACTTAAAATGATTGTTATAATCATATATAATTATGAGATTCAAAACTATCTGTATAAAATGTACTCATAGTTTTGAGTTTCAAATGCTTTGTAAAGGATTTGAAAGTTTTACTCATTATAGAAGTGCATGTAGCAGTAAGAAAGGTTTTTGATTCCCCTAAATTTTATATTTATGAAAAGAATGGACGTTTATTTTTATATCTGAGAAAGAAATTTTTGAAATGCTCTGGCCCTGTAACTTATTTTAAAGTTTAAAATATACTTTAGGTATACATGAAAATATCTGCGAAAATACTGCTCAGTGGATTAAGTTCACTAAGCACATATATTTTTGGTTTTCACAGAGTGAAGTGTTGCTCAAGGATGCGGAAAAATCTATTTTTTTTTTTTTAGTTTTAGGAAAGACTTTTTGATACATAAAAGTTACATCTGATAAATGTTACATAACTCTTAATGCATTAGCACAAAAAAGTTCTATTGAATTTGTTTTTAAAATATTGCTAAGTTGATTTATGCAGATAATGCAGTTACACATAGTTTATTCTTTTATTTGATTGATGCAATTTAAATTATACACACTGATTTGTTTCATTCTACCAAATAAATTTTTCCCTGGAGTTGCAAGGCATACTAGAAAGAGCATTGAATTTCAGTGTTGGGAACCATGGTACAGTTTTAATTCTGCCAGGATCTTCTCATCATTAGAGTTGTTCATACCTGCCAAAAAGAGGTCAAGACTGACATGGACTGTGGCAGGGCTGGAAATTGAGAAGAGTTGTTTCAGGGTAGAATAATGGGGTAAATACTCTAGAATCAAGAATTTAATATTAAGCTTTGGAAGCAGCACATTATTACTAAAATTTATTTTAAAATGTAAAATTTCAAATAAGTGACTAGATCTCCTCATGCCTTTCAATCCCTCTAGCTTCACTTGAAATTCTTGAACTTCCTTTAATTCCTATGTTCAATGCAACCCTTGATAGTAATAAATTTCACTGCAAGAGTCCAAAGCTATGGTTCATTGAATCTTTTACTGGTCAGATGGGAATAGAGTCCATATTCTACTCAATTACCTCATTTTTAGCCACTACGTGTTTGTTTTTTGTTGTTGTTGTCTCACAATAATAGACTCCTGTTTTTTGATTCTCCCATTGATCTGGAATAAAGCAAGCCTAACCATTAGCTTCTCTATAATTTCTAAAATAAACTAAATGAATATATTTAGTTATTATTTCAAGCTGATTTGTGGCTTGAATATAGTATGAATTAGGATATTGGCATTAGTGTACATTGCTAATAAAAACAACTCTAACATTCTTCATAGGAACTAGGTTTTACATTAAGTGGGGAAAAAAAAAGACTTCCTTCAATTAAATGTTGGTTAGTTAGATATGAGAATAAAGAAAGACCACCCAAACAGGATAAGCAAAAACTATTTATCCAAATCTTGCTAAGGCAAGAGAGTCAACGACCACCACTTGTATTTGATGGAGACTCAGTAGCAGGCCAGTTTGCAAGCTTGATAGTGGAAAAAGGCTTCAGGTGAAGACTGTTAGCATGAGAAAGTCAAAGACAGGCTAAATAGAGGTGGAACGTTCCATTAGTTTGGTTAAGGAGCATATTCAGCTTTCTCTGGTTTATCTGATCCCTCTGGAAAATGAAAACAATTAGGAAACCTGCAAGTTATTGATCAACTCTTCTTGGTCCCTTTTGGCCCATTGTTGGGGAGGTAATGGTTTGGTTCCCAAAGGATTTGCTGCAGAGTTTGTGGATCACAGCTCTATTTTTATGTAAGGTCTGACCATTGTACATTTAGTCTCTTAGTCTTCCGCTTTTGATCATTTTCTAATGGTGTGAGGTTAAACAACTTGGAAGCCTAGAGATTAAGGTCCTCACTCTTCAGGGACTGTTCCGTTATCTCCATAGTAACTGTATTGCCAGAACTTCTTGATCTTTCTATTGTGTTTAAAGAATTCGTCTCTAATATGGACAATGCTCCAAACCATCCTGAAAATAGAAATAAAATAACTATAATATATTCAAATACCAGGGAGGGTAGAAGCTGCATAGTTATTCAAAGGTCCCTTGGGGTTTGGTTTTTTTTTTTTTTTTAGGTTTATGTTTTTTACAGGTGATAAATGACTTGCAAATAACCTCAGCTGTGTTTTTAAGGGATTCTTACCAACATAAACTAAAATAGTAAGCGATGAGTCTATACCATGATGAGTAGTTTCATGGCAAAATTTATCTAAAATCCATGTTAAATCATCTAATGCCGCCAAGCAGCTGCTTTGAGTATCAGATGTGATCTGAGTAAAGGTTACAATCTGATTATTTTTTGTCTTCTTCTGGAAAACTAGGGGCTAAATGTAGAAGATTTATAATTGCCTCTTTGAATTCCTCCAGAGAATTATACTTTGAAGATTTAGATAGACTCTTAACCTTGATTAAGACTGATTTATCTTGGCATAATAATTGGCTAGAATATTTTCTGTGGCTTCCATTTATCTCTTTTATTATTATTTGCATGATACACAATTACTACAATAGGCACCCTTCTGGGAAGTAGGAGTGCATCTAAGAATTCCTTAACTTAGTGTCCATTTTTGATGGGGGTTCCAGCAGAGGTAAGACACCTTTTTTTTTTTTTTTTTCCCCAAAGTATGCCAAAATTATGTGGTGCTACAAAAGCATACCTACTATCTACATATATGTTTAATTTCTGTACTCTGGCTGGTTGACGATATCTAGTAAATACAGTAAATGTGGATATCTGTACTGATTTTACCTCAGATAGGGAACTACTACTATAAGAGTGAGCTTATATTTAGCGATAGCATATTCTATTTGATAACCTCTAGTTTCAGTTTTGAGGCATAATTGATCAACAAATAATAGATCAAAATTATTGAAGGGTGTCTATGATACATCCAGTCAAGGTACAGAGGTAAATAACTGAGGTAATAAGAACTGATGTCCCTAACTGAGGTAATAAGAACTGATGTTCTGTTTATTTCTGGTTAGGGCAGGAGAGTGGTTGGGTTTAAAGTGTTTCAGAAGTGAATAATAATGTAATAGGGAGGAGTAATATAGTCTCAAAATAGGTTAATTGGCTAGCTGACAATTGTTGCATGTTCTCCATCAGTAGTAACGTCAGTTCTGCTTGACAAAGCATGAGACCAAGTAGGTGACCTAGGACTACTTCGTTAGAAGCATGGAATCAACAACTTTTGTAGGCACAGCTATTGCTCAAAGACAAACAGAATGATTCTTTGAAAGCAGGCCAGTGGAGAAGCTATAGTTTTTTGATGTTTCCTATGAAGTTGAGTTAAAACTCCGACTTGCCCAGATCTTTCATGCACAAGTAGACAACATGGTTTTTAATAGTTAGTGACACCTAGAGGAGGCTGTTAAAAAGCATCTTAAGATTAGAGAGTCCATTTCATCTGTGGGCTCCCAGAGTAGAGGGTCTGTTACCAAGGACTTAGTTAATTCATAAAGAGATATTGCAATCTCAGAAAAAAAATTAAGATTGGTTGGTCTTCCATCTAGCAGGAGAGATTTTTTTTTTCTGACAAGATATACCATGATGTAAGTAATGAACAATGTCTTGGGAAAATTGTGATTTATCTTTTGAAACTTTATGCCCCTTTCCTGCAAAGGCTGAGAGAAAAAATAAAAAAAAAAAATAGAACAAATCCTATCAAATTGCTTCCTTGTTCTCTGAACAAAGTAAAAGAGCACCACATGCTGCACCATAACTGAACCTCAAGAGAAATTTAATTCCTTTAAGTCTTGATTTAGGACTGAGAAAAAACAAGAGGGGTTTTCAAAGACTCTCTGGAGCATGACTATCCAGGTATGTTGTGTTCCTTCCAAGAGAAGGCAAAACGATATTGATTTTCCTAGTCAAGAGACACACTGAAAAAGTCAGAGCAAAGATATATTATAGTGAAGCAAGTTGCTTCAGGAAGAATGAATGACAGTACGTTCATTGGGTTACGTATTACCAGGAAGAGAGGGAGAACAAATTTGTTGATGGTCCTGAGGTCCTGAACATATTGATGTGCTCGTCCATTTGGTTTCTTTATTGATAGGAAGGGAGTGTTACAGGGACTAGCACTGGGTATAAGAATACCTTCGTGTATTAGGCTTTCAACATAGGTCTGAGCCCTTCTTTTGTTTCTAGCTTTAAGGGATATTGGGAAAGTTTGGATAACAGTTTGGTATAATCTATCTGAACTTTAATGGGTTTCTTATAATACTATTTCCTATATCACTAGAAAGTCCAATGCAACCCAACAGTGGCTATCTCCAAGTGCAGATCTAAAAATCTATGCTCTTTCGGCAGGTGGAAACTGTGATCTTTGTATCTGGATCACTACCAGGTATGCAGAAAAACAATAACAAAAAATCAAGAGAGAACTTCATTTAGTTTTATGGATGGCCCACAGCAAAGTTTATAAAAATGGACAGAGGTCCAGTGTAAACATCACACTAAATGTGCTGTTTGGCTGGCTTGAAAAACAGGCTTACGGGTCTATGATCATGTGTTGCTGCTTTTATGATAAATACATTTAGATAGCACTACCCAAAGCAGTAAAACAAAAGACAACAAAGAAATTGAAAAAAGAAGCCTGATTCCACCAAGGATGCCAAGCAAACGGGAACCAATACTAAAAGCAATGACTAAACTTAGAATAAAAAGTCAAAGAACTCAATGCAAAGAGAGCAGAGTTCAGAGCAGGTGCTGACTTGTCATAAGGCATCAGGAGCCATTGTGGCTACTGCACTGGGTGATGACTGGGGTCCACAGCAATGGGCAATGGAGACCATGTCTTGTTGAAACCTCCAGAGAAACTGTGAAAATGAATGAAGACAACCTAAATGAGAACAAACAAAAGGTATTCATTCAGAGCTTGCTATAGAAAGGAAGTTAGCCACCATCACTTGCATTTGACAGAGACTCAGAGGTAGGCAGGGAAGTGTGAGAGATTTATAGCGAAAAAAGTTATGCACTGATTGCAGGTTGCTGTCATGGGGATGCTGTAAGTTGGCTAAGTAGAAGCAAGGAGTTCTATGTGATTGACTAGAGATCCATATTTTGCTTTCTCTAGTTGGCCATAAGTTGAAAGCAGGAGCAAAATTAGAGATACTGGGAATTATTGACCAAGAACTGGTTGTATTGGACTGACTCTTGTAGAGATTGTGGTTTGGCTTCTTAGACTGACTGCAGCAGCAAAGGTTGGAGGTCAGAGCTTTATTGTTTTATATAATCTGTATTTTGTCTATTTCTATACTCAGCATCTCAAGACCTTTGTGGATGAATAAAACATATGTTGTAATTGTTGTTTTGTTGTTGTTCATAACAGTTTATGAGAAACAAACTATGTAATGTGAACAACTTTTTCTTGCTCTATGTGTAATATTTTAACTTTCAAAGCAGCTGAAACCTAGTAACATATTTCCCTATATTTTGTGGAGCTATCCAGTTCCTCATTGTCACAGCATTTATTAGAGATATATGTGTTTTCTCCAGAGTAGGAGACGTCTGGGAAACAAGGTCTCCTGAAATATCACGTGACTTGGCCTCAGCATTTAGTATGAACAGAATAGAAATAAAAAATAAAAACACAAAAACTGCTGAAAGTAAACAGAATAAGCAATAACATAATACCTGTACAGATTGCAGTAAAAACCGTTGTATGGTCAGAGAGAAAAAGTTCTTGGATGAGGAAGAGGAGTAGGTAGAAAGTGATTGTCTTGATATGCCGGAGAGAATGGAATCTCTAATTGTTGTCTGATGATAGTGCTTAGATGCAATAAAAAACAAAATCCATATTTTAAATTAGTATACTTGAAGGTTACGAAAACCGTTCCCTGAGCCCTCTCTCCAGAAGAGAGACTAACATGTTTCCTTAACTCTAGGGAATATATTAATTTGAAGTGCGTTTCATGTTCCAAATGCACCAGTCATCAATTTAGCATGATGATTGTACTTGGTAGGAAAATCACAACTTAAAACTAGATAGTAGCTCAATTAAACAGTAATATAATTTCTTATACTTTATTTTACTAATTTTAACTGCGTTCTTCTAATTCCTATTACATCTATTCAAATATTGGTAAATATATTTTATAAATGTACAGTTTCTAGATAGTAAAGAGAATGTTACAGAAACTATGAAATTTCTTTAACAACCCATACTTAATGCTTTAAATTTTTTTTTCTTTATTTTTATTTTCCTCTACAGCAAAATTCCTGGGATAATTTTAAAGACATTAAACATTTTTTATTCATATTAATTAATATCACACTCCCCCTGAAGACATTCTCTCTTTTTTACCTTTCTGTCTAAATTCACTACAGGTAATTTATTTAAATTTACTCCACATAAATATTATAATACTTTTAGTGTGTTTTTATGTTACTTCTCTTAGTTAATTGTGAAATTCGGAGCATTTACATAATTTTAAGAAGGTTTAAATATTACTCTTCATTGCATGAGAAAAAAAAGTTTAGCATTTCTAAAACCGATTTTTATATGCAACATTACCAGATTCAAATAGAAAAAGTAATGTAATTATAATATGATTTTTAAGCTCATTTATACTAGCTAACATACAATGTATTTCATTAATTGAAAAATGACTTCTATCCTTAGTAAATGTTATGTCTGACATATATTGAGCCATGGGAAAACATAAAATTTTATATTAAAATATGTTAATTTTGCTTGTTATGTAATATGGCTGATACTGAACTGTAGATGGCAACATCAAGTATACACTGAATAGCAATGGAATGTTCTTGGCTCATACACAAGAAAGGGTTTCCAGTTTTGCCTTGTTGCTGAATGTTAGGTATCTTATTCTACTTTCTGGGAAATTAGATTTTTGCTTTTATTATTGCTAAGTCATGTTTTAGTAGAACATATCATTGTGAGACCGAATACATTAGTAAATAATGTAATCAAAACATGTGACAAATACAGTTTTTATTTTAAAGTTTGAAGTAATAACTAAAATAAACAAATGTATCACCAGTAAGGCAAGAAACAACAAATTTAAAGTACATGGACAAGCTCCATGAAATAGAGGTGCTAATACCCAAGCTGTTCTAAAGACTTAACACCAAAGAATATTGTTTTTTCAGAAATAGTTGAACTTACATTAAGGAAGTATGATAAGTTGTTTCATTGCTGTACTACATTAAGTAGGAAAGATCAATTGGTAACTGTCTTAAAGGCAATTGTTTATCAAAACTTATGTTTAACGAACTATCTATAAAAAAAACTGGCATCTCATTTGGGGTATGAAAATTAAGAAATAAATCTGTTGAACTTTAGGGATGAAAAGGTTCTTTTACAGATTGTTTCAGATTTGCATGCACGGTATTTGTAATTAACTTCTTATAAAATAATGTGTGTGATAAGAGCATATAATGACAGCGGAAGGAGTCAGGGATAGTTTGTTTGCCGAGAAAAAAAGCCTTTGAAATTACCCCATTTGTTAGTCTGTCCTCACACTGCTATAAAACAAACAAACAAACAAACAAAAAAAAAACACTGAGAGAAGATAATTTATAAAGAAAGCAGGTTTAATTGACGCACAGTACTGCATGGGCTGGGGAGACCTCAAGTAACTTACAATCACGGTGGAAGGGGAAGCAGGCACATCTTACATGGTGGCAGGTGAGACAGAAGTGGAAGTGCAGGAAAACTCTACCATTATAAAACCATCAGATATCATGAGAATTCACTCACTATCATGGGAATGGCATGGAGGAGACTGCCCCCCATGATCCAGTCTCCCTGCACCAGGTCTCTCCCTCAACACCTTGGGATTACAATTCAAGATGAGATTTGGGTGGTGACACAAAGTCTAACCATATCACTCCACATTTTATTGCAGCATTATTTAAAATTGCCAAGATGTGGAATCTAAGTGTCCATTAATGACGAATGGATGAAGAAAATGTGGTATAAATACACAAAATGAAATACTAGTCAGCCTTCCAAATAAGAAAAAACTGTTGTTTCCAATATCGATGAACTTGGAGATCATTATATCAAGTGAAATAAGCCAGGCACAGAGAGACAACTACTGCATGATCTCATTTATATATGATATACAAAAAGTTGAACTCATAGAAATACAGAAAAGATGGTGGTTACCAGAGGTGTGCGAGGTGGAGGATGGTGGATGAAAGATGGTGGTCAAAGGACACAAATTTTAGTTAGATAGGAAGAATGAGTTTAAGACATTTATCACACAACATAGGGAATATACTTAATAAAAATGTATTCTTGAAAATTGCTAAGTAATTAGATTTTAATAGTTGTCACCATGGAAAATGACACGTTTGTGAGGTAATATATAAGTTAATAGCTTGATTTAGCCTTTCCACGATGTATACATATTTCAAAACATGTTGTGCATGCAAATACATGCAATTTTTATTTGTCAGTCAAGAATAAATAATGTAAGAAATTACACTACATGAAGACACAATAACTTTGTCACCGAATACTGAGGTATTTTGAAGAGTTTATTTGTTTTATTATTATTATTATTATTATTATTATTTTATTTTATTTTTTTTTTGAGACGGAGTCTCGCTCTGTCGCCAGGCTGTAGTGCAGTGGCCGGATCTCAGCTCACTGCAAGCTCCGCCTCCCGGGTTTACGCCATTCTCCTGCCTCAGCCTCCCGAGTAGCTGGGACTACAGGCGCCCGCCACCTCGCCCGGCTAGTTTTTTGTATTTTTTTTTTTAAGTAGAGACGGGGTTTCACCGGGTTAGCCAGGATGGTCTCAATCTCCTGACCTCGTGATCCGCCCGTCTCGGCCTCCCAAAGTGCTGGGATTACAGGCTTGAGCCACCGCGGCTGGCTTATTATTTTTTTTATGCTTCGTTCTACACAATGGAAAATAGGGGCCAATAACACTCTGCCTTATTGTACTTATATTAAGAAAAATTTAATAATGATTAAACTATCTCACTGTTGACATCCAACCATTTAGATTCCTGATCCTATTCCTAAATCATATTTTAAAAGGGCCATATTTTAATACAACAGAATATGTTAAAATAAATACAATTATGTATACATACATATATAATGTTTTTTGTAAATATATATATAATTAGTTGTGTGTGTATATATACACACATATACACATATGTGTGTGTGTGTGTATATACATATATATACCTAACCCTGAACATAATCTCTCTGTCTTCTCTCTTTAAATTCATTAATTAGGAATTTACTAACTTTTCTATAGCTGCAATAACAAATTTCCACACAATTGGGTAGCTGTGACTTAAACAACAGAAGCTTTACTGTCTCATAGTTCTGGAGGCTGGAAGTCTGAAATCAAGGTGTCAGCAGGGTTTGATCCTTTCTGAGGAATCTGAAAGAGAGTAATTTCCATGACTCTCTCCTAGTTTCTGATAGCCTCAAATATTCCTTGGCTTGTAGAGAGTGCTCTCCGTATACCTCTGCCCTTGCCTGTCTCTTGTCCAAATTTCCCCTTTCATGACACCTCTCATATTGGATTAGGGCCCGTATTAATGACCTCATCTTAATTTAATCCTCTGGAAAGATCCTACACTGCAGTAAGCTCACATTCACAGGTATAGGGGATTGGTAGGTTTTCCGTGGGAACAAAAATCAAGCCGGAACACTCTACATAAACACTAGCCCTTTAGCAATTATATACATGACAAAGATATACAAATTTGGTCATGTTTATATTTAAAATATTACTTTATTATATCAGCAGCAAAATAAGCCAAAAAATCTAAATAAATGGAGAGATATTCTAGGTTAAAAAAAGTTTACTTCCTGTCTAACAAGGTGAAACTTCGTCTGTACTAAAAATACAAAAAACTAGCTGATCATGGTGGCATGCACTTGTAGTCTCAGCTAATCGGGAGGTTGAGGCAGGAGAATCACTTGAACCCGGGAGGTGGAGGTTGCAGTGAGGCGAGATCGTACCACTGAACTCCAGCCTGGGTGACAGAGCCAGAATCTGTCTCAAAAAAAAAATTGCTTTATTTTACAAATGCATTTAAATTTGAATAATTCAATAATTATTTACATATTTTTATGCATTTAATTTAGACTAGAAAAAATGAGTAGACATATGTAATAATACAAATGTTTATTTATTTGTTTTGGAATTTACATTAAAGTTCTTCATTATTTTGTAATATCGTTAAAAACAGACAAATGTAGCAAGGCATTAAGTATGTCATTTTCCATTACTACAACAACTTTTCACATTCTATTCCCTGTATCTTTCTGCCACAGCTGGTAATTCAAGAAAAAATTCTGGCATCCCCTTCAAGTTATAAAGTTCATGTTAGTTGAGCTGTAGGTAGTATAAACAAAAATAATGAGTTAGATTGAAGATTGTAATCGGATTCAGGAGATTGTGGTACTACTGAAGCCAAAGGCCTGGAATGGAGAGAAGAAGCTATGACATCCACGGACCATACATAAAATACGCTATATAGTTAGCGGCCTATCTTTGTCAAGAGTAAACTTTTTTTTTCAGTTTTGAGAAAGAATCAAGGAACTAAATAAAACAATTTTATCAGAGTTTTGATCTGAAATAATTACAAACTGAAAGAAATCTCTGAGAATTCAAGGAGAAAGAAATCACAAACCTCCAGTGAAGCCTAAGGAATATCTTTGAAATTCATACAAATAAACTACATCTGCTTTTTTTGGAAACAAAGAAAACACATTTTATCTAAAATTGTATATTTCACATGCAAGAATAATAAAGAAATAAAAATGAGAAAACCAAAATTTAATCTAAATACATAAATTTTATAAAACTGCTGTATGAATAGAAAATGAAGTAAAGCTTATATGAACAGAGAATGGAAAAAAAAACACAATGACTACCTATGTGTGTTATTATGGCTATACTAGAAAAGTTCAAATAAAGAATGTAGTGTACATTTCAGAATTGCTGAACAGTAACTCTCAAATGTCTCACCACAAAAATTGATGGGTAAATGAGGTGACAGATATGTTAATTAGCTTGATATAATCATTACACTTTGTATGCATATATCAAAACATCACATTGTATCCCATAAATATATATAATTATGATTTGTCAATTGAAAATATGAATAATAAAAAAGCTTGTGCTCAGAAGCGTATCTTGTGGATTTATTAGTAATAAAGCATTACTATATGCCAGTCATGAAGTCAAATGCCAACTGGTCCAAAGTCATCAATAGTATTATAACATTCTATGGAATTCAATGTATCATTGGTTCCACATAATCTCCCGTCTTCAAAGCATTTCTGCAAATGCCTGTTTTTAGATAAGTAATCATGTAAGGCTGAAAGACAGACTGTGGGGATATGATTTCAGAAGTAAGTCAGTTTGAGACCCCAGGAATGTAAGGCATTGCTATGTGTAGCAGTGCTTGCAGGTCATTGAAAATGATTATTTGCTATATATATTATAAGAATTATTTGGAGTACATGTATTCATGCATATATGTTGTAAGTAATAAAATTCAGCATATTGAATATATAATTAATAATATATTGATGATTAATTATTAATCTATTACATTATATATATATATTTTTAATTGTCCACCTAAATAGAACAGACAGTGATATCAAAATCAAGAACATGGCAGAGTATTAACGGGTGAAATATATAGTTTAGATATTTCTATATTATCTCATAAAGCATGTTTTACTGGAAGTTCTGTGGTGGCTTTTTAGCTAGAGCAGAGGTAGACAACTTTTTTCTTCAAGGATCATGTAGTAAATAGAATTAGGACTTGGAAAAAGGCAAAATCTAGATGATTACATTACCTTTTTAGAACATTATTTAAAATGTCACCATTTAAAAATGAAAAATGAAAACCATTATGCCTATACAAAACAGGAGGCAGGCTGAATTTAGCCAGTAGTCCATGGTTTTCTAACCTGTGATCTAAACCACAGAAAAATTTTCTATATCAATAAAATTATTCATATTAAATACACATGCATTTTCTCAGTCATAGAAATCTCAGCTATTTTTTTCCACTATGCTTTCATGAAATATTTTCTACCTCTGTTTCTATGTAAACATATTAAGTATTATTTCTCTGTATAATCGGGATGGCCATACACACTGGTTTTTCCGCATCACTATCAATCTATGAATGTTATACTGCATTATTATTAATAGCAGCATGTCTCTCAAATATTACCATATTTGGCTGATAAATTACACAGAAGTTATTTACAATGAGCATCATTTTGTTTCAGTTATTTTTATATAGGTCATGTATGTTTTACTTTTATGTTTCATTGTTTCAAAATTACTAATAGATGTCTTAATACATATATAATTTAATAGATTTCAACCCATTAATCTATAAGAACATAATTGACATAGTCAGCTTCACATCTGTCAAACCACTCTTTTATTCTGTCTGTACCGTTTTGATTCCTGTCAAATCCACCAGCACTGCCTTACATGCTATCTTTATGCTCCAGATTGGAAACTGTTACTCCATCTCTCAGAATTTTCTGCATAGATGGTGATTGATTCCTCCCCTATTATTATAAAGTCTTTTTCACTTAGCTAACAGGTTACTAAAGAAAGCATGGAGAATCTCTACCCATACCAGTTAAAGACAAACGATGAAAGAAGAACAAAGAATTTTCAGGCAAAGTAACTATGTACAAAGGCCTTGAAGCAGAAATAAATCCAGTGTTTGAGAAAAGTCACATAATTAGGGCATGATTTCTCAGAAAGTCAATTTGACCAAATATATGGCCTCTTTTTCTGAAAGTGATAACTACATTATAAAAAAACTAGGGAAAAATGCCACTTTATACCTTTTTTAGCATATGCATTAACACACATTTATATATATGTTTGTATTTTCAATTTTTTATTTGCAGTCCTTGTTTTATCTGTTGGATGATAATTTTCTCCTTCAATTTCTTACATGTTAAAATAGCTATGTGTTATTGTAAGACATTTTGGACAAGGCGGGCCACTACTAAAATTGTATTGTTATGCATCAGTTCTTGTTTTATGCACATAAAAATAAATTTAGAGAAAGTGGGTAAAATTACTGTTAATTTAACTTAACATTCTAGAAAAAAAAAGAAAAGCTATCCTAGTCAGGAAAGGTATTTATAATGCTCAAAGATAACAGGTTGTTGCTATATGCTGTGCCTCCCAATAAATCAGAGGATGAAAAGATATATATCAACTGGTGTAATGTTAATTACTTTTCAACATAACTGTCAGTGTAAGAGAACAATCAGCTTTTATTTAGTTAGTTAAATTTGCAGAAGAGAAAAGCATCATTTGGTTCCAGGACATTGGTTATATTGTATGAATGAAAGCTACTCATAATGTGCATTTTATACTAAAACATTTGTGAATACAGATTTCCCAGAAACTGAATATCATAATTTAAAATATAACCTAGGGAAAATATCAACATCATTTTCAAATCTATATGGACTGTTTAACAAAATGAAAACTATGGCTGTGCAATACTATTGGCATTACATTATCAGGCTCCTGATCCTCAAGCCTTAAAAATCTTAACATTTAATACATGATCTACCTGTAGAGTCTAGCATCTTAGACATAGCTTAAATACATCAACTGTCTTCTCTTGCTTGATTACTCTGGCTAGGATTTCCAGTACTATGTAAAATACGAGTGGTGAAAGTGGTATAATTTCCTTGTTCCAGTTCTCAGATGGAATGATTTCAACTCTTTCCCATTCAGTATGATGTTGGCTATGGATTTGTAATATATAGCCTTTATTATTTTGAGGTATATTCATTCTATGCCTAGTTTGTTGAGAATTTTTATTATGAAGGGATGCTGAATTTAACAAATGCTTTTTCTGTGTCTATTGAGATGGTCATATGAGTTTCTCCTTAAATCTCTTTATGCGATTGGAAAAGAGGAAGTCAAATGATCCCTGTTTCCTGATGATATGATACCTAGAAAACCCTAAACACTCCACCAAAAAACTCTTAGTTTGATAAATGGATTCAGTAAATTTTCAAAATATCATTTTATATACCTATATTGACCCAGCTAAGAACCCAATCAAGAAGGCAACTCCGCTTACTCTAGCTACAAAAAAATAAAATACCTAGGAACATATTTAACCAAGGAGGTAGAAGATCTCTACAAGGAAAACTACACAACACCGATGGAAGAAATTATAAATGATGCAGACAAATGAAACATTGTCTTACGCTTATGGATCAGAGAATTAATAGCATTAACATGATCATTCTGGCTAGGCATGGTAGCTCACACCTCTAATCCCAGCAGTTTGGGATGCTGAGGAGGGCAGATCACTTGAGCCCAAGAGTTCAAGACTAGCCTGGTCAACATGGCAAAACTGCATCTCTATTTTTTAAATTATAAATTAAAAAAAACTAAAAGGAAGATTTACCCAAAGCAATCTACAGTTTCAGTGCAATTCCTATCAAACTACCAACATCATTTTTCACAGAATTAGAAAAAAAAATCCTAAATCTTATGAGGAACCAAAACAGACCACAAATAGCCAGAGAAATTCTAAGCAGAAAGAAAAAAGCTGAAGGCATCACATTATCTTAGTTAAAATTATACTACAAGGTTATAATGACCAAAATACCATGGTTCTATTATAAAAATAGACACATGCATGGGTCAGTGGAACAGAATAGTGAACCCAGAAATAAAGCCATCTATCCACTGCCAAAAAATCTCTGACAAAGTTGACAAGAACATGTACTGGGGAAAGGACGCTGTGGACACTGTTTTCTTTTTATCTTTCTCTTTCTCTCTTTTTTTTTTTTTTTTGTTAAAGACCGAATCTCGCTCTGTCATCCAGGCTGGAGTGCAGTGGCGCTCACTGCAAACTCCACTTCCCGGGTTCATGCCGTTCTCCTGCCTCAGCCTCCTGAGTAGCTTGGACTACAGGTGCCCACCACTACTCCCGGTTAATTTTTTTTTTTTTTTTTTTTTGTATTTTTAGTAGAGACGGAGTTTCACTGTGTTAGCCAGGATGGTCTCGATCTCCTGACCTTGTGATCCGCCAGCCTCAGCCTCCCAAAGTGCTGGGATTACAGCCGTGAGCCAACGCGCCCGGCAGTACACTGTTTTCAATAAATGGTTCTGGACAAATTGGATTGCTATATGCAGGAAAATGAAACTAGATCAACTCAAAAATCAACTCAAGATGTATTAAAGACTTAAATGTAAGACCTGAACCTATTAAAATACTAGAAGCAAACTTAGGGAAAACTCTTCTGTACATTAGTCTAGGCAAAGAATTAATTATTTAAGAACCTCAAGGCATAAGCAACAAAAACGATAGTAGACAAATGGCACTTAAGTCAACTGAGGAGGTTCTGCACAGAAAAATAAACAATCAACAGAGTGAACAGACAACCTAAAGAATGAACGACAATGTTTGCAAAATGTGTATTTGATAGGGGATACATCCAAAATTTACAAGGAATTCAACTCAACAACACCAAAGCAAGTAACCCCATTAAAAAGTGAGCACAAAATATGAATAGTCAGTTTTCAAAAGAAGACATACAAATGGCCAGCAAACATATGAAGAAAGCTCAACATTACTAATTTTCAGAGAAATGCACATTAAAAACCACAATGAGATCTCATCTTACACTAGTTACAATGACTTTTGTTAAAAAGACAAAAATTAACAGATGTTGGCAAGGACATGGAGAAAAGAAAACACTTACACACTATTAGTAGAAATATAAATTAGCACAACATCTATGGAAAACAGTATAAAGATATCTCAAAGAATTAAAATGGCAGCTATGTTTGTATTACTCCATGTTCATGCTGCTGATGAAGACATACCCGAGACTGGGCAATATACAAAAGAAAGAGATTTAATGGACTTACTGTTTCACGAGGCTGGGGTGGCCTTACAATCATGGCAGAAGGCAAAGAGAGAGAACTCGTGCACGAAAACTCCTCTTTATAAAATGATCAGATGTCCTGAGAATTAGTCATTATCATGAGAAAAGCACCAGAAAAACTTCCACCCATGATTCAGTTATCTCCCACCCAAGGTCCCTCTTATAATGCTTGGGAATTTAAGATGAGAGTTGGTTGGGAACACAGCCAAACCATATCAATATTCAGTCCAGCAATCCCACTACTGAATATCTACCCAAAGGAAAAGAAACAATTACATTTTAAAAATCTGCACTTATACGTTCATTGCAGCACAATTCATAACAAAGATATGGAACTAACCAGTGTCCATCGGTGGATGATTGGATGAAGAATGTGTGGTATGTATACACAATGGACCATTATTCAGCCATAACAAAGAATGAAATCATGTTTTTTACAACAACATGGATAGAAATGAGGGCCACTACATAAGTGAAACAATTCAGAAAAATACCACATGCTCTCAATTTTAAGTGAGAGCTAAATAATATATACACAGGGACATAGACTGTGGAATGATAGATACTGGAGACACAGAGGGTGGGGGCATGGGAGTGGAGTAGATGATGAAAAATTACTTAACGGATACAATGTACATTATTTCAGTGATGGAGTCACTAAAAGTGGAGACTTCACTACTATGTGATATATCCATGTAACAAAATTACACTTGTACCCCTGAAGTCTATACCAAAAATTGCAAACTATAAAAGGATAAAGCAAATAATTTTGTTGCTTAAATGTTTGTCTGACTGTACCTGAGAAGGGTACCTGCTGTCCAGGAATCCTATTTGTTAAGAGTTCATTACCAAGGTTATCTGAGCAGACACTACAGGAATCCTAGTCATCTTAAACCAGTCATATTAAAGTATGAGTTCGTTACCTCTTTCCTTTAATTTTAAGTTTATACAAGTATGCTTCCATTTATTCTCTTTGGTTTTGTGGTTGGTATACCCATTTATTATTCAATGAACAAATATTTTAAAGGACCAAAATCAGATTGACATATGTTTATATGTCTTAGTTTGGATTTCATCATAAGGAGACCCTGAGACAAGACTGTGAGTACAAGTACTTTACTGGGGAGGTGAATTCAAGGAATACTGAGTGGTAGTGAAGAAGTAGTGGAGAGAAAGGAAGAGAGCTAATAAAAAGCATGGATTCATAAACATTAAAAATTAAAAAATACAACATTAAAAATAGATATGTTTAGTGACAGATTTGTGTCCATGGGTAATTGGGCTCAATACTTAACTGAGATAATTTGAAAAACTTTGTGAAACCTATGTCAGATTTGTGCCCCTGAGGGGTGACAAAAATAGGGAAATTATTTACCAACACTTTTCTCTCATTGATGAATTCTCAAAATATTAATTTGTTTGCACTCTCAGCCTGCACCCCACTGTGGGCAGAATAGCTTCCATAGCCAGAGGACCCACAGGTGGAGAGATGCAGAAGCCATTTTTTAATATAAGGAAAATGTCTGAAGATGCCTTTCCGAGGGAATGTGGGCAGTCAGTTAACACAATGGATGATAGTATAGAAATTACCTGTCAGTTATCATGGGGGCTTAAAAATTAAAAACCTGGGCACAAATGTTTTAACTTATTATTTTTTAATAACATTTTAAACACTATTTTATTGTAGTAGTTTTGAAAACCTAGAATACCAGTATATGGCTTATAAGAACACCAAAAGCACATAAACACCACCACCCAGGAACATCTAATAATAAAATATATCTACACACACACAAACACACATAAACACACAAACACATACACACATAAAATTCTATTTTACAATAATTTTTACCATTTTACTTTTTTCTAGTCTCCTATTCTGCAAATTCATATGCAACCACTTACAATTATCCTGTTTTGTATTTAAGATAATATTTTAATTAACCTATACCTAATATTTCTAAATATTTGATAACAATATCAGAATATTTACATAAGTTCTATCTACTCTAGTTATCATACATAATGAGAGTTGGTGTATGGTAGATATACCATTTGGCAAAAGAACTTAAAATTATTTAAACAGAAGGTATCTAACTTTTTGGAAAGTTTTACGTGTAATGCATATTCATTGTAGCAACTTAGAAAATATGAAATATATCAAAATCACATAAAACTAAACCACCCAGAAATAATGAATTATACCATAAACATTCAATTCTATAAAGGGTGCAATAATCATTTTTGCCATTTTATTTTACTCTGCTATTACACAAATATTCACATATACGTTCTTATTTTAATTTGTAAGGTGATGTTTTTAAAAACCTCACATGCAATGTTTCAGTTTTTTAGTAATCATTTTTCTCAGAAAAATTGTGTAAGTCCTATTTATATTAATCACAAGCTTTAGAGTTCATAAATTATATATACTCACACACAGAAATCTACAAACACCATTGTCACCACCAGGAAAAAACACATGGGTTTGTCTTTTTGCTTCCAAGCTCATTTAGAACTTATTTTTGGCACTTTTATACATTTCATTTAATATATTTCCTGTCAAAATGTTGTTATTTTCAGAATATATGACACACACTTTTATATGCTTATATTGTGAATAAATAATTTATTTGCAATAGAAATCTGCTTTCATGGCAATTGATACATATATGTATTTACACACATGTAAAATTTACCTAAAATCAATAGTTAGGTTTTCTTGGCACATTAATAAATCACTGATTCGGGGTAGGGAAAGGATCTCTATTCAGCAATGTTGCTTCAAATACAGTAGAATAAACAAAGAATTAGCTGAAAAGATGTCAAATCAAAAACCTATATTCAATCCACACTGAACATCAAATTAACCTAATCTAAGACTTACAATATCATAAACTGCATAGTGAGCATAAACACACACACAGACACATACGCACACACATACAGTCACTGATGTCCAACTTTCCCATTCTACCCCAACTCACTAACCATAGAATTACTCAATTTATTGTTCAAGTGTTGGATTTCGATTAAAAAAAATAGTTCGGGGAGCTAAATTAATTTGAAGAATCGTAGCTTTTAAAAGACTTTCTATGTATTATTACCTCTTTTTAGTTTACAAATGCATAATTTGTGAACTCCATTATTTCATATATGAAACTCTAACAGAAAATTTCAAAGCCAAAGCAAATATTTTCAAAGTATTTTAAAGAGAACCAAAAATTTTTTAAAAGGATGATTAAAATCACAAAGTATACTTTTTTGTTAATAAAATGGATATATTTTTAGGCCACTGCCAGCTATATTGCTGGCTAAGGGCTATATACCATATTTTCTCACAGTGCAAAGATTTAAGTTAGTGGAGGAGAATGTAAAACCTTCAGGCATAATCACTGTTTACATAATTCTAATAGGTTTATGAATACTATCAGTAATTTCCTACTTTCAATAATCTTTACAGAGAGAAATGGCTTCCAGAATATATGCATACCAAGTGCAAATCTGAAAAAAAAAATTTCTGTGAAACTTATAAACTTATAGTATACCAAGAATGAAATAAAACTTCAAATGTTATTGAAAATAAACAGAACAAAAACAAACCAACATCACTCCAGATGTAAAAATAAAATAAGTTCCCTAAAAAAACACATGGTTTTGTTCAGAACCCTAGTTTTGGAAAAAAAGTTATTAAAATTATATCAATTATAAATGAAATCCTGTTTCCACAAAAAAACCTGAAATGTCTATACATTTTCTAAATCAGTCAATATTATGAAGCTTTTGAAAATGGAATTTACTGTAAAACTTTAAATAATCAAAACAAGAAAGAACTATGTCCCAAGACTCTTTATTTTTGTTATTTTAGTGCAAAATAAAAAGTAAGAAAATTATAGTACAATAAAAAAATCTGAGCATTTTCCTTGGAGGTAAATTGTTTTAATCAGTGTGGACTGATATAACAAAGATATCACAGACTTGGCCTCTGTAACAAGCATATCTCACATTTCTGGAGGCTGCCGACTATAAGACCGGCACACTGGCAGTTCTGATGTTTGATGAGGGCTCCATTTCCTGGTTCATAGGTGACAATTTCTATCAGTATTTTCACTTAGCCAAACTGGCCAGGGAGCTTTCTGAGATCTCTTTTATAAGGGCACTAATTACCTCCTAAAAGTGACACTTCCAAATACCATCATATTGGGTATTAGGTTTCAAAATATGAATTTTGCAGGAACATAAACATTCAGTTTCTGGCAATATTGAAACTTTTAATGACAAAGGAAAGAGCTCAAGAAGGCCTGAGATTTAGTTCTGCTTAGCCTGACCTATGTTTAATTTAGTCTAGGAGTAAACAGTTAGGAATATATACAAGTTTATCATATCAATGATTTCTGATATATGGTCACAATGATTGATAGTTGTTTCCAGAAGAGTTAGGAAGTACCAGAACGGTAAAAAGAACTATTGAGAAAAGAGGATCAAAGCTTCCCTAAAGTCCTGATAATCCTTTATAACCTCTGGCCATATTTTCAGCACTATGGAACAATGTGGAAATTTTAGGGCTAGTAAAGCTGTGTCTCTGCCTAAAAACCACCTTGATTTAATCTCTATTCTTTGAAGCCACCTTGGAGCAGATAAGCTTCTATGCCCTTTAAATTAAAGAAACTCAAATTATGCCTTATTTGTGTCAACTATCTTTCAACTCATCATCATTATCCTATCACAGTCATGCAGATTCTACAGTAGATATGTAATTTTATCACCCTGCTACTGCATCTTTATTGTTATATATCATCTCATCACATTCTATTTCATGCTTTTTGAATTTTTGTCTTTTAATACTCTTTTGACTAGCATAAACTAAAATGTTTTGAATATTAGAGCCCTGAACTTAATTTTGTTTTACCATTTCCTTAAAGCTTATAAAATACTTCTTGCTGATTCAGATTTCTCAAACTCTGTAACAGAAAACGAGTTTAATTTTGGTTTTGGATATTTCAATATTTGGCACTTCAAATTACAATCCCTGCTTCATTTATCTATTTTGTTCGTCAACCACTTGTTTTTTCTCTTTCTTTCATTGTTTTGTTTTTCTTTTTTTTATACTAATTAGATGTTTTAAAAAGACAAGGATAATGAAATCAATTTTATAATTATCTGCACTGACCATTTTACATTTAATTATGAGGAAAGATCATGTCTTGAATTTGCATCTAAAAGTAAGGTTGTTATGTATGGTTGGAACGAGTTGGTAAGAAGGAAAATATTTAATAGTAATAATTAGTAATAATGTGATTATTACATTGATCAGTGAAATTTTATATAGTATGTTTTATTTGCATTACAAAATAATAAGTTAAAATATATTAGTGTCTTATTTTAAAAAAGAAGAGATACAAAGTCAAAATATGTAAGTATTTTTTCCAAAATCGAAATGGATAGACAATTATGTGGCTAATTCTGGAACCTAAATATAAGTCTTCTGACTTCATGCTAAGACTGTTTCACCCGCATTGTACTCCTTTTCCTAAAGTACAGGCTCTCAGAGGGGTGTAAAAATTGTTTCAATTGGCCGGGTGCGGTGGCTTATGCCTGCAATCCCAACACTTTTGGAGGCCGAGGCGAGCGGATCACGAAGTCAAGAGATCGAGACCGTTCTGGCCAACATGGTGAAACCCCGTCTCTACTACAAATATAAAAATTAGTTGAGCATGGTGGAGCGTGCCTGTAGTCCCAGGTACTCAGGAGGCTGAGGGAAGAGAACAGCTTGAACCCAGGGAGGCAGAAATTGCAGTGAGCCAAGATCACACCATTGCACTCCAACCTGGAGACAGAGCGAGACTTTATCTGAAGAGAAAAAAAAAAAAAAAAAGTTACCACTTTTTTAAAAATGTGAAACAAAATAAACTTGATTTGAGAGTGATTATATATTTAGTTTAGAGCTTTGATCTTTGTAGGCAATGAGTTAAAGTAGTATTATCTCTTTCTTTGTGTAATTTGGGCATTCAATTAGATCTTGGAACATTTTTCTCAGTTATCTCTAAGATAAGTGAATAAAAAATAGTGGGAAGTGGTATAAGAATATAAAAAGAAATACAAAATACACAAATCTTCATTTTAATGCTTTTGTGGCTAAATATAAACCTTTGTGAAGTTTTTATTGTTTATTCAGTTAGTTAATTACAAATATTTTAAAACTTTAAAAAATATTCTTAATTTCTACATGAATAAAGTACATGCATGTAGGTATGTTATCATCACTACTAGATTCGTGTTATAAATAAGAAAGAAATTTAAAATTTTTCAGTGAGCCATTCCTTCTCCATGTTTTTCAGTGGGAATTCAAATCTTGGCCTCAAGTAGATTTACTTTTATATATTTTCCAATAGGGTAAAATTTAATCCATGGACACAACAGGTTCTATTTTAAAACATACCATCTGTGACAATTCTGTTTCGAACATCAGCATTACGCTGACACTGCATTTCTAAAGTGAGTGATTCCTGACACAAGGAGACATCCTAGGCAACTGACCTAGAAAAAGCTGGCTCTTCTTCAGCCAGTTTTGTTTCTCTCAGTTACTGAGAAAAAAAAAAACCCACAAATTCAGATGCTATTAATAGCCAAATTCTAAAATCTACTCTGTCATTGTAATATCTATTTAAGCCTCTCAAGTCTCCCAGATTAATGGAAGCCACTGAGCAGAGATCTACTAGTGGGTCCTGTATTGGAAAAGTGTTGGATTTCTTTCTCACACACCAATGGCATGAAAAATCTTGATAATAAAAAGTCACGAATTAGCTTATTAATTTAATTTATATAAATTGTGATGATTGTAATTGCAAGTAGGATAGCATAATTCTGTTATGAATTGTTTGAGAAGCTATATTTATAAATGTAGTTTCTCAAGTTACGAACAGGAAGAAAAGTATGACTTACAGGTAACTTACAATGGTTTAGCACCATGAACTGTACCTTTAAATCATTTGAGCCCTTTATAATAAAATTAAAACACTTCTTGATACACAATATTTTTAAAAATCAAGAAACTGAAATTCACTCTGATACTAATTTATGTTTTAATTTTTGGAAATGATATTTTACAATTTAAAATTGTCTTATGGAGAAATTTTATATTTATTCAATTTTGTTTCATTCTGTTCAAGGTTTTATAATAATTAGTATATTTCTCATCTGGAACAAGATGAAATAATTCAATAAACCATATTTGTTATAAAAATAAACTCAGAATTAATCTTAAATGTTCTTTTTAATAATTCAAACTATGAAAAGTTTTACTAGTACTTTGATGTACTTAGTAACATAAAATATTTTGTGTATTAAAACAAATAAATAGAATAAAATAATAGTCACAGAGAAGATTAAAATTATCAAGGGTAGATATTTCAAATAAGGAACTTATAGAAAAGGAAAATACCCACATCTCTTTTGCAACTAGCGGTCCCAAACATAAGACAATGAATTTAAAACATATCTACCTCTGCACATTTAAAACAATGAAATAAACATGCCTTTTCAAATTCTGTTTGTAAATATTGCAAGCATTACATTATTCTAAAGTTTAGGTTGTATGGATTAATATTTAAGTATCATATGCATTTAATCAAGTCAGTATATACCTGTATTTATTAAGAGTCTGTTTTACTTGCAAACACTGGCTAAATAATATAGAGAAACTGAAGCAGTAAAACTAAATCAACTAACAGACGTGTATGTATATAGGTGTGCGTGCACACGTGTGTGTGTTTTACATCTTCAGGAGCCACATAATATTACTGGAAAACAAAATTGAACACATAAAAAGAGAAATTATACGTGAAGTTATAAAACACTTCTGTAGAAGCAACATAAATATTTCAAAATATTGCAGATATGCTAGAATATGTCTTAAGAATTGTCTTGATCAGAAAGAGTTAAAGTCACATTCATATTTAAAATGTTGAGATTACTTCCATTGAATTTAATTTATTATGCTGTGCCCATGACTTCCATTTGATATTGACATTTCCTTCTTTCTTTCCCAATTTGAGCTTTCAGCTGAACCACAGAGAATGAACACACTAGAAGTCCTTGTCAGGAACTAAGTTCAATGATACAGCAGAGAATTCAATTTCCTGTTGTGCTTAGAGGCCAAGGGCATAATCAGTTTATTTCCAAAGGGTCAACTTTGTATGGGTGTCCTTTGAGTGACATGGCCTGAAAGCAGGAACTTCTTATCTGATTTCTCTGTCTCCCTATACACTTAAAAGAAAATGGAAGCGACAGTATCTCTCATGCTTACGACCTAGGTTGACTGTTTTCAGAATACTCTGATCTTCTCACATTCAATGTATCTATATTGAGTTCTTTAAGAGGCAGCTATAATATTTTAATCATGATCAAATGCCAATTCTTCAGCACTGTTTCTATTTTATTATGCTAACTTCTAAAATCAAGCCCTACTTAGAAAGATTAGTTGTAAACCAAGATAAGTTAGCTGGGTGAGGAGTAGATACACTAGTGCTTCACTGAAGACACCAGTACATATTCACAGAAGGAGAAAAAAATGGTGTCTAAAGCATCAAAAGTTTGGAGAAGGCCAAGTAAACTGGATTATTTTCTTTCTGTCTTTTTTACTTGGAAACTAACATGTTAATAAGAAAACTTTCAATATACATCTTGTAATGAAAGCCAGATTGCACAGAACTGATTAGTGAGTATGATTTGAGAAGCGGTGGCAGTGCATAAATCCACTCTTAAAAATTTTAAATTTGAAGGTGATGATACATAGTAAGCAATTGTTAGATAGAAATTCAGGGTCAAAGGTAGTTATTTTATTTTACTTTTTAAGCTAGCATAGGCTTGAATCTATGTTTATAGTGTTCAATGAGCCCATGGAGAGAAAAACAATGAAGAGGAAAGAATATTATTTATGAAAATAGGTTTCTGAATATATGGATGTGGTTAAAGTTTGCATTGAGAGAGTGACTTTGAAAAGGCAGAGAAAAATAATGTTTATTAACAATTAAAGTGAGGTAATTTGATCTCTATTGTTAAAAAGTGGGAGAGTAGAAAGAGTTTAGGTAATTAATAGCTAATGCTAATGCACTCTATTTAACAATGAAGATAGCAAGATAATAGGAAGTGTAGTAGTAAGAGTTTGTGGAGATTGATTCATGGCTAAAATGATGCTAAGAAGAAAAGGAAAGTTAGAAAATGCAGAAATTCTAAAGAGTTTTCTGCGGAATTTTTGTATCTTTCTCTACAAATAATTTTTCAGGGCTCAGTATACCTGAGAAAAGAAAGATTTTTGGACTGATCCCAGAGTGGCTATTTGAGGGCAGAAAATGCAATATAACAAGAGTGTAATGGTCCTTAGATAGCTGGAAAGAGGAAGATTATGTGGTTGATCATAAAATACAAATTAAGTAAAAGAGAAAATTCGACCAGTAAGCATCAGATAAAGTGATTCTTACTGGAGAATAAATGTACAAAACTCTTTGATAAGAAAGCAAAGTGATACATAAAAGACAGATACGAATATGGAGCTCTGACTGAAGATACAGATATTAAGATTTATTATTTCTGAGGGTGATTACAAGGCTCCCTTCTGGCAAAGGAATTGAGAAGTTGAATTTGAGAGCAGGTGAGGTCATTTAATTTGAAGAGACAAAAATTTACTTTATGGTGTTTATTATTCTATTTATGTGGATACTGAGACCTCACATGATGCTAGGGAATGAAAGGTAGAGAAGAATATGAGCCTAGTGCCAAAGTCTTCAATAAATGTGGAAGGGGACCAAGAATTACATATATACTTGGACAAGGAGTAGAGATTTTCCAACCTACACTTCCCAGTGGAGCCAATATATTATAATTATTTTGCTTTAAGCATGTATTTCATTATGCAACTAATAACTTTTTGAAAACAAGAGACTTATGTGACTTCTGCTTCTGTCATTTAACTGAAAGTGTTTTAACCCATTCCCATTATTTATAACTATATGAGTCCTGATTGAAAAACACCTATGGGGTAAGATGCAACTGGGATACAATGAGAAGATTGGCACTCCTAACTGTCACAGGTAATTATTTTAAACTGTTCTGAGCATTGGGAGAATAGAGTTAACATAGAGCTGTTGCTAGGATATAGAATTTTCTCAGAAATTTTCCATATACAAACTTCATCAAGATCAATAGCTTTGGTTACTAGCCTCTCAAATAGTAATTAATTGAGAAGGGCTTAGAGCAAATTAATTAAACTTCTTTTTGCTTGAGCTTCCTCATTAAAAATAACTTTTACATAGATCATAATAAACAGAGTCTACCAAAAAGTAAGTGCTTAATAAGCGTTGTTTAACAAGATTCTAGCAATGAATACAATGCTTTATAATATTATTATATTAAATGTACAGTGAGGAGGGAGCTGGATGTAAGGACAGTTTTAACTCACACTAGAGGAAAATAAACCCTTATTTCTTACTCTGTCTGAGAAGAGATAGGGAAGTTGGGTGGGGGTGGAGGAGAGCGAGCGAGAGCGAGAAGGAGACTAATTTTTATGGTCAAAACAAAGGGATTTCCATGGAACCTTTTGTTAAAACCTCTGAAAAAGTAAAGAAAATGCCTAACATATTCTAGCCAGGAAAAAAAAAAAAAAAAGGTTTCTGGAAAAATTAACTGAGTATTTATTAGTGCCTGTGGTTTGTTTAATTAAGTCTAAAAAGGTATGTCTGAAAAAAGAAATTTGAGTGTGAATTTTGATACATAGACCAGACTGGAACCATAGGAAGAAAAACACAAGCTTTTTGAGAGTCATGTTGGCAAAAATGATGACAGTCTGGATTGAAAGGGAATAAGACAGTTTAATATGAAAAAAACTTCTGTTCCTCTACTTTTAAAATTCAGAAAGCAAGTTGATAAAGTAACTGAGTTACAAAGAAAGGCATATTCTACAATTACTTTTGCAGAAGTGGCGAAGGAGGAAGGAAGGAAAGGACAAACCTTTTAAAGAAATCAGCCAAGAGCTTTGAAAAACAATGCACTGGGGAGCAAATTTTAGGGAACAAAGCTGAGGCATAATCAGAGGATAATCTAAGTCTATAGGGAAGACGGATAATATTTTCCAAGTAGGATTTCTAATAACTATGAAGCAGTAACTTCTTTCTTCTTTGGAACTCTCATTCTCCCCTTTTGCAAAGGGAGTATTTATTGCAGTTGTTCTGTCCTGGTTCCATCATTGGGTATGTCTGGCAATTAACATATATTTTCATAAATCTTCAGATCATGAAGAACTGTATCCAACCTTAAGGTAGAAAACGGCATATTGAACTTCAAGGCTAATAACATGCATAGATAGGATTTGTGAGAACTGGATATGAAAGTAAATACATTTCCATATGAGAGAAATACGTGTAATTGTAAGCAAGAGAGTGAATACGATACAGTTTTTCACATCCCATTATGTATTTTTGTCTCACTAAAGGAATAGAGCAATTCTTTTTTTTTTTTTTTTAAGTGAAAGCAGGTGCACAAAGAAAGTAAAGGAATAAAGAATGGCTACTCCCGAGGCAGAGATCTGAGAAATTCCTCTCCGGGCTTGAACTTGATCTCCACTGTAACACTATTTTTGGCTAAAAAGAATGTAGTAAAAGTGACATGTGTCATTTTAAACCCTAGGTCTTAAGGAGAATTGCATGTTTCTTCTTGCTCATTTGTTCTGCCCATGCCATCAGAAAACTTTTCACTGGATATCTGCTGTCCTGTCAGCTGGGCTTTGAAACAATATTAATGGGGTGTGTGTGTGTGTGTGTGTGTGTGTGTGTGTGTGTGTGTAACTTTAAATACATAAATGATAAAACCCCATGTGTGATGAGGAGCTAAGACCTGGACGTGGGGTGAAACAGCTCAGCTAAGCCCAACATGTATTACATGATCTACAGTAGATCTGGATACCCATCAGGATGAGATCATATCCTTATTTCTCTAAGCCATTAAGTTTTTGGAAAATGTATTGTCCTAGAGATATTTTCTTATCATTTGCCTTCTTAAAGCCCTAAATATGTCTCTGTGTATGATAATTATGTCACTTATTTAAAATTACTCACACACAAACACACACACAGATTTGTATGTGTTTTTATCATGATGTAGTTTCAGGACCTTGCATGTAGGGAAATAATAGAAACTAAAAGAATGAACTTCATAAAGTTTCCCTAAAAGAGTATGAGAAAACATTTTAAATTTTCTGTTTTCAAGGCGTGATAAATCTAAGTAATGGCTACCAGCCTGTGGATGTGACAAACCTCATGGCTCATGCTCCTAGAAAGTCACAGTAAGTGAACAGAATGTAGAGGAGGGGTCAGCCCATAAAAGAGAAGAAAGAATCATTATTAGGAAATTGAAACTTAAGAGGGAAGGGAGACAAGGTATAACCTTATAAGGGGGGATGACGAAACTTATGCAACACTGCAAAGATTGTAACCCCATCGTACTGGACCAATGAGGAACCAGGGTAGGGACTTGTGTGCTTAGGAGATAAATTTCCTGCTGTAACTGCTCCCCCTGTGCCTGCCTACCAGGCACCCGATCTTGCAAGACCGCCTTTAAAACTCTCGCTTCTGCTGTTCTTCACGTCTCCGAGTCCATTCTTTGGGTTTAGATGGGTGAATGTGTGTTTCTCACAGGAGAAATTTACTTTCCTTAAAATATTAGTATTGTAATAAAGAACAAGTTCTAGAAAACTAAGTTTTTCCTTTCCTTTTAGATTTAGATATATTTTGGTTACTTGAACAGGCAAAAGATATAAGGAGATATAACTTATCTTTTTGAGTGTTTGCTCCTTTTGGCACCTCAGGTAAAGAGATTTGAGTTGGTTTTATTTGTTAGCTCCAGGTATGTAATTACCATTGGTCCATGCAAAGACCATCTCTTATTTTATTCATTTAATTCCCTTCTTATATCCCTACCCCCAATTCAATTTCTCTTTCAATACATGACATTAGATGGCTAGGGGTCATCTAATATGTTTATTACTGCTGTGGTTCTATATGCTTTTAGAAAATTTAGATAGCCATACTAGATACATTGAATACATTTATATACATTATACCAATTTACTAGTATTTCACTAAGCCCTATGTGCTTAAGACTCATTCATATTGGTATTAACATTCAGAACTTTGATTTCTTCTGTTACATTTACCACAGGCTATACATGCATTCCTCCATTAATTGACAACTAAATTGTCTCCAATTTCTTAGCATCAAAGATAATGCTACAATCTCTCCTCTTTTTTTTTTAAATTTATTTATTATTATTATACTTTAAGTTGTAGGGTACATGTGCATAACGTGCAGGTTTGTTACATATGTATACTTGTGCCATGTTGGTGTGCTGCACCCATCAACTCGACATTTACATCAGGTATAACTCCCAATGCAATCCCTCCCCCCTCCCCCCTCCCCATGATAGGCCCTGGTGTGTGATGTTCCACTTCCTGAGTCCAAGTGATCTCATTGTTCAGTTCCCACCTATGAGTGAGAACATGCGGTGTTTGGTTTTCTGTTCTTGTGATAGATTGCTAAGAATGATGGTTTCCAGCTGCATCCATGTTCCTACAAAGGACACAAACTCATCCTTTTTGATGGCTGCATAGTATTCCATGGTGTATATGTGCCACATTTTCTTAATCCAGTCTGTCACTGATGGACATTTGGGTTGATTCCAAGTCTTTGCTATTGTGAATAGTGCTGCAATAAACATACGTGTGCATGTGTCTTTATAGCAGCATAATTTATAATCCTTTGGGTATATACCCAGTAATGGGATGGCTGGGTCATATGGTACATCTAGTTCTAGATTCTTGAGTAATCACCATACTGTTTTCCATAATGGTTGAACTAGTTTACAATCCCACCAACAGTGTAAAAGTGTTCCTGTTTCTCCACATCCTCTCCAGCACCTGTTGTTTCCTGACTTTTTAATGATCGCCATTCTAACTGGTGTGAGATGGTATCTCATTGTGGTTTTGATTTGCATTTCTCTGATGGCCAGTGATGATGAGCATTTTTTCATGTGTCTGTTGGCTGTATGAATGTCTTCTTTTGAGAAATGTCTCTTCATATCCTTTGCACACTTTTTGATGGGGTTGTTTGTTTTTTTCTTGTAAATTTGTTTGAGTTCTTTGTAGGTTCTGGATATTAGCCCTTTGTCAGATGAATAGATTGCAAAAATTTTCTCCCATTCTGTAGGTTGCCTGTTCACTCTGATGGTAGTTTCTTTTGCTGTGCAGAACCTCTTTAGCTTAATGAGATCCCATTTGTCAATTTTGGCTTTTGCTGCCATTGCTTTTGGTGTTTTAGACATGAAGTCTTTGCCCATGCCTATGTCCTGAATGGTACTACCTAGGTTTTCCTCTAGGATTTTTATGGTATTAGGTCTAACATTTAAGTCTCTAATCCATCTTGAATTAATTTTCGTATAAGGAGTAAGGAAAGGATCCAGTTTCAGCTTTCTACTTATGGCTAGCCAATTTTCCCAGCACCATTTATTAAATAGAGAATCCTTTCCCCATTTCTTGTTTCTCTCAGGTTTGTCAAAGATCAGATGGCTGTAGATGTGTGGTATTATTTCTGAGGACTCTGTTCTGTTCCATTAGTCTATATCTCTGTTTTGGTACCAGTACCATGCTGTTTTGGTTACTGTAGCCTTGTAGTATAGTTTGAAGTCAGGTAGCGTGATGCCTCCAGCTTTGTTCTTTTGACTTAGGATTGTCTTGGAGATGCGGGCTCTTTTTTGGTTCCATATGAACTTTAAAGCAGTTTTTTCCAATTCTGTGAAGAAACTCATTGGTAGCTTGATGGGGATGGCATTGAATCTATAAATTACCTTGGGCAGTATGGCCATTTTCACAATATTGATTCTTCCTATCCATGAGCATGGTATGTTCTTCCATTTGTTTGTGTCCTCTTTTATTTCACTGAGCAGTGGTTTGTAGTTCTCCTTGAAGAGGTCCTTTACATCCCTTGTAAGTTGGATTCCTAGGTATTTGATTCTCTTTGAAGCAATTGTGAATGGAAGTTCATTCCTGATTTGGCTCTCTGTTTGTCTGTTACTGGTGTATAAGAATGCTTGTGATTTTTGCACACTAATTTTGTATCCTGAGACTTTGCTGAAGTTGCTTATCAGCTTAAGGAGATTTTGGGCTGAGACAATGGGGTTTTCTAAATACACAATCATGTCATCTGCAAACAGGGACAATTTGACTTCTTCTTTTCCTAACTGAATACCCTTGATTTCTTTCTCTTGCCTAATTGCCCTAGCCAGAACTTCCAACACTATGTTGAATAGGAGTGGTGAGAGAGGGCATCCCTGTCTTGTGCCAGTTTTCAAAGGGAATTTTTCCAGTTTTTGCCCATTCAGTATGATATTGGCTGTGGGTTTGTCATAAATAGCTCTTATTATTTTGAGGTATGTTCCATCAATGCCGAATTTATTGAGCGTTTTTAGCATGAAGGGCTGTTGAATTTTGTCAAAAGCCTTTTCTGCATCTATTGAGATAATCATGTGGTTCTTGTCTTTGGTTCTGTTTATATGCTGGATTATGTTTATTGATTTGCGAATGTTGAACCAGCCTTGCATCCCAGGGATGAAGCCCACTTGATCATGGTGGATAAGCTTTTTGAAGTGTTGCTGAATCCGGTTTGCCAGTATTTTATTGAGGATTTTTGCATCGATGTTCATCAGGGATATTGGTCTAAAATTCTCTTTTTTTGTTGTGTCTCTGCCAGGCTTTGGTATCAGGATGATGTTGGCCTCATAAAATGAGTTAGGGAGGATTCCCTCTTTTTCTATTGATTGGAATAGTTTCAGAAGGAATGGTACCAACTCCTCCTTGTAGCTCTGGTAGAATTCAGCTGTGAATCCATCTGGTCCTGGACTTTTTTTGGTTGGTAGGCTATTAATTATTGCCTCAATTTCAGAGCCTGCTATTGGTCTATTCAGGGATTCAACTTCTTCCTGGTTTAGTCTTGGAAGAGTGTAAGTGTCCAGGAAATTATCCATTTCTTCTAGATTTTCCAGTTTATTTGCGTAGAGGTGTTTATAGTATTCTCTGATGGTAGTTTGTATTTCTGTGGGGTCGGTGGTGATATCCCCTTGATCATTTTTAATTGCGTCGATTTGATTCTTCTCTCTTTTCTTCTTTATTAGTCTGGCTAGTGGTCTGTCAATTTTGTTGATCTTTTCAAAAAACCAACTCCTGGATTCATTGATTTTTTGGAGAGTTTTTTGTGTCTCTATCTCCTTCAGTTCTGCTCTGATCTTAGTTATTTCTTGCCTTCTGCTAGCTTTCGAATGTGTTTGCTCTTGCTTCTCTAGTTCTTTTAATTGCGATGTTAGAGTGTCAATTTTAGATCTTTCCTGCTTTCTCTTGTGGGCATTTAGTGCTATAAATTTCCCTCTACACACTGCTTTAAATGTGTCCCAGAGATTCTGGTATGTTGTATCTTTGTTTTCATTGGTTTCAAAGAACATCTTTATTTCTGCCTTCATTTTGTTATGTACCCAGTAGTCATTCAGGAGCAGGTTGTTCAGTTTCCATGTAGTTGAGCGGTTTTGATTGAGTTTCTTAGTCCTGAGTTCTAGTTTGATTGCACTGTGGTCTGAGAGACAGTTTGTTATAATTTCTGTTCTTGTACATTTGCTGAGGAGTGCTTTACTTCCAATTACGTGGTCGATTTTGGAGTAAGTACGATGTGGTGCTGAGAAGAATGTATATTCTGTTGATTTGGGGTGGAGAGTTCTATAGATGTCTATTAGGTCTGCTTGCTGCAGAGATGAGTTCAATTCCTGGATATCCTTGTTAACTTTCTGTCTCGTTGATCTGTCTAATGTTGACAGAGGAGTGTTGAAGTCTCCCATTATTATTGTATGGGAGTCTAAGTCTTTTTGTAAGTCTCTAAGGACTTGCTTTATGAATCTGGGTGCTCCTGTATTGGGTGCATATATATTTAGGATAGTTAGCTCTTCCTTTTGAATTGATCCCTTTGCCATTATGTAATGGCCTTCTTTGTGTCTTTTGATCTTTGATGGTTTAAAGTCTGTTTTATCAGAGACTAGTATTGCAACCCCCGCTTTTTTTTGTTCTCCATTTGCTTGGTAAATCTTCCTCCATCCCTTTATTTTGAGCCTATGTATGTCTCTGCGTGTGAGATGGGTCTCCTGAATACAGCAGACTGATGGGTCTTGACTCTTGATCCAGTTTGCCAGTCTGTGTCTTTTAATTGGAGCATTTAGTCCATTTACATTTAAGGTTAATATTGTTATGTGTGAACTTGATCCTGCCATTATGATATTAACTGGTTATTTTGCTCGTTAGTTGATGCAGTTTCTTCCTAGCCTTGATGGTCTTTACAGTTTGGCATGTTTTTGCAATGGCTGGTACCGGTTGTTCCTTTCCATGTTTAGTGCTTCCTTCAGGGTCTCTTGTAAGGCAGGCCTAGTGGTGACAAAATCTCTAAGCATTTGCTTATCTGTAAAGGATTTTATTTCTCCTTCAGTTATGAAACTTAGTTTGGCTGGATATGAAATTCTGGGTTTAAAATTCTTTTCTTTAAGAATGTTGAATATTGGCCCCCACTCTCTTCTGGCTTGGAGAGTTTCTGCCGAGAGATCTGCTGTTAGTCTGATGGGCTTCCCTTTGTGGGTAACCCGACCTTTCTCTCTGGCTGCCCTTAAGATTTTTTCCTTCATTTCAACTTTGGTGAATCTGGCAATTATGTGTCTTGGAGTTGCTCTTCTCGAGGAGTATCTTTGTGGCGTTCTCTGTATTTCCTGGATTTGAATGTTGGCCTGCCCTACTAGGTTGGGGAAGTTCTCCTGGATGATATCCTGAAGAGTGTTTTCCAACTTGGTTCCATTTTCCCCCTCACTTTCAGGCACCCCAATCAGACGTAGATTTGGTCTTTTTACATAATCCCATACTTCTTGCAGGCTTTGTTCATTTCGTTTTCTTATTTTTTCTTTTGGTTTCTCTTCTCACTTCATTTCATTCATTTGATCCTCAATCGCTGATACTCTTTCTTCCAGTTGATCGAGTCGGTTACTGAAGCTTGTGCATTTGTCACGTATTTCTCGTGTCATGGTTTTCATCTCTTTCATTTCGTTTATGACCTTCTCTTCATTAATTACTCTAGCCATCAATTCTTCCACTTTTTGTTCAAGATTTTTAGTTTCTTTGTGCTGGGTATGTAATTCCTCCTTTAGCTCTGAGAAATTTGATGGACTGAAGCCTTCTTCTCTCATCTCGTCAAAGTCATTCTCCGTCCAGCTTTGATCCGTTGCTGGCGATGAGGTGTGCTCCTTTGCCGGGGGAGATGTGCTCTTATTTTTTGAATTTCCAGCTTTTCTGCCCTGCTTTTTCCCCATCTTTGTGGTTTTATCTGCCTCTGGTCTTTGATGATGGTGATGTACTGATGGGGTTTTGGTGTAGGTGTCCTTCCTGTTTGATAGTTTTCCTTCTACCAGTTAGGACCCTCAGCTGTAGGTCTGTTGGAGATTGCTTGAGGTCCACTCCAGACCCTGTTTGCCTGGGTATCAGCAGCAGAGGCTGCAGAAGATAGAATATTTCTGAACAGTGAGTGTACCTGTCTGATTCTTGCTTTGGAAGCTTCCTCTCAGGGGTGTACTCCACCCTGTGAGGTGTGGGGTGTCAGACTGCCCCTAGTGGGGGATGTCTCCCAGTTAGGCTACTCAGGGGTCAGGGACCCACTTGAGCAGGGAGTCTGTCCCTTCTCAGATCTCAACCTCCGTGTTGGGAGATCCACTGCTCTCTTCAAAGCTGTCAGACAGAGTCGTTTGCGTCTGCAGAGGTTTCAGCTGCGTTTGTTATTGCCCTGTCCCCAGAGGTGGAGTCTACAGAGACAGGCAGGTTTCCTTGAGCTGCTGTGAGCTCCACCCAATTCGAGCTTCCCAGCAGCTTTGTTTACCTACTTAAGCCTCAGCAATGGCGGGCGCCCCTCCCCCAGCCTTGCTGCTGCCTTGCCGGTAGATCACAGACTGCTGTGCTAGCAATGAGGGAGGCTCCGTGGGTGTGGGACCCTCCCGGCCAGGTGTGGGATATGATCTCCTGGTGTGTCTGTTTGCTTAAAGTGCAGTATTGGGGTGGGAGTTACCCGATTTTCCAGGTGTTGTGTGTCTCAGTTCCCCTGGCTAGGAAAAGGGATTCCCTTCCCCCTTGCGCTTCCCAGGTGAGGCAATGCCTCACCCTGCTTCAGCTCTCACTGGTCGGGCTGCAGCAGCTGACCAGCACCGATCGTCCGGCACTCCCCAGTGAGATGAACCCAGTACCTCAGTTGAAAATGCAGAAATCACTGGTCTTCTGTGTCACTCACGCTGGGAGTTGGAGACTGGAGCTGTTCCTATTCGGCCATCTTTCTCCGCCCCCCCCCCCCCCCAGTATACAATCTCTCCTCTTAAAAGACATTTGAATTAAGGAGAGGAACTGAGCTTTCTGAATGCTGAAAAGAGTCAGCAACTTATAAATTTTGCTTCATATCATGAGATATTTGAGGTCCTGTAACATATGTAGAAAGATAAATAAATTAGAGTCAGCAAGATATTGATAATATTCTACTCTACAATTTATTTTTCTCCCCATTATGACTTATTTTTTGAAAACAACAACAGTCGCAAAATGTATAATATGGTTGGACAATTTGAGGTGGAATCAGAAGGTCTTGAGATGGCAGTACTATAAAAAAATAATAGAAATAGGATATGCAATGTAAGTTTTCATAAATATTAATGGAGCAGGGGGTTTAAATGGCATGCAGATTACTATGTTATCAACACAGGCTATTTCTAATGACATGAGTTGTCAATTTGAGAGATACTTTTCAGGGAGAGAATGGTACCTCCTCCTTTTAAAAAATGAAAACATTAGATTTAAAAACAAGCTTCAAATAAAATACATAGGGCTATTCTAAATAAAGATATAAAACAAAAGAGCAGAAATCTGGAAGTAAAAACAATCTGAAAGTTCATACTAATTCAACATCAAGAGACTTGAGAATGTAAAAAGAAATAAATAAAAATAAACAAGCTAACAAATCACACTCCAGAAAAACAAAATAATATTATGCAATGGGAAATGAAAGGAATATATTAAGCCATTTCTTCTTAACTTGTTCATTACAGAGGCTTCAGAATGAGAGATTATCTGTATGTTGACCATATTCAATGCTGATCCCTTCATGGCAGATCATAGAAGTGCTACATAAAATTTCTATAAGCTGTCTTTTTTTTTGTTTTTGGCTACTTCAATTTTCTAAAGGTATGCAGCAATAAATGTGTTATGGGAATCAAAGAGCATGACAGAAGAGAGTGAGGGAAAGAGGAAGACAGAATACAGACAATGAAATTGCCTTTCAGGTAGCACAGTGAATTAACAAGATAATTGAAGTAATAGAAAAGAGAAAGAATGATAAAGCAAAGAAAGAAAGAGATAGAAAGAAGGAGGGAGGGAGGGAAGAAGGAAGGGAGGAAGAAAGGAAGACAAGAGAGAAAGAGAGAGAAAGGAAAGAACGGAAAGAGAAGAAAAAAAGAAAGAAAAAAAAGAAAAAGAAAAAGAATAGAAAGCGAAAGAAAGAAAAAGAGTGACAGAGAAGAGACAAAAAAGAGAGAGAAAAAGAAGGAACAAAAAGAGAAATAAAAGAAGAAAGGTAACAAAGAAAGGAATGGAGAGAGAAAGTAAGCAAGAAAGAGAAAGGAAGGAAGGAAGACAGAAAAAGAAAAAAGAGAAGGAAGTAAGAAAGAAAGGAAGAGAGAGAAAGGAAGATAGAGAAAAAAGAAGGAAGGAAGGAAGGAAGGAAAAGAAAGGAAGGAATAAAGAAAGGAAAGTCAGTAGAGAGAGAACGGGAAGGAAGGAAATAATAGAGGAAGGAAAGAAGGAAGAAAAAGAAACAGAAGGTAGAAAGGGAAAGAAGGAATAGAGAAAGAAAGGAAGGAAGAAAACCAGAAGGAAGGAAATACATTTGTATATATAGGTAACTCAAATGTGGCATGAATTGCAATTGTATCAGTGAATTTGGTAGAAAGATTTTTCATGCATCTCTGCTTAGTATGTAACCCAGCAGCAGTGCTCAGTTGAGCTGGCATTGTGATGCTGCAGCCCTTGGAGTGGATGTGGGGAGATGTCAACAGGGATCTTGGAATGTGGAGATCGGGGCTGTCAGGGCTGTCAGGCCCCAGGGCAGGATGCAGTCTAGTGGAGTCTGGGCTCTCAAAATGGCAGCAGGCTGCAGCTGCTTGGATCTTGGGAGCTGTGTGGGGCTCAGCATAACCTCTCTCTCTCTGGAACAATACCATCAGGTGGATTCCAGGCAACTCCCTATACCAGGCTCAGTGCTTGCAAGGGCTGAGGGCCTCTCCCATGGCTAGAAATACAGAGGATCATAGTGAGAATGTGGACCACTGGGAATCTCTCACTCACCTTTTCTCCTGCACAGGGGAGATTCTCCTGGCTCCAAGTTGATCTTGGCTAGGTTGTCTGTTTCATTTTCGTCTTCTTTCATGCTCCACAGCTTTTCTGTCACTTAACTGCTAAATTTCTGTGTTGTCTCTTAGATGCTTTAGTCAACTTGTGTAGAGGACTACGTGCTCACAAACAGGGTGTTCCCGATAAGTCCTGCTCTCGCAAACGAAGCAGGGCGTTCCCCATAAGTCCTGCTCTTGCAAACGATGCAGGGTGTTCCCAGTAAGTCCTGCTCTTGCAAATGAAGCAGGGCGTTCCCGACAAGTCCTGCTCTTGCAAACGATGCAGGGCGTTCCCCGTAAGTCCTGCTCTGGCAAACGAAGCAGGGCGTTCCCGACAAGTCCTGCTCTTGCAAATGATGCAGGGCGTTCCCAGTAAGTCCTGCTCTTGCAAACGAAGCAGGGCGTTGGGGGCCTGTTTATATGTAAACATCTTGAAAATCCAGAAAGTCAGGGAAAGGTCAGAAAAACAACAATGTGTCTTGTGACTTGGCAACATTCCACAAATGACTGTATAAAATAAAGCGGAGTGCACCATTCGAGGCGGCCGCCATGTTTGTCTTGTCTTGTGTGTTCATTCCTTTGTTTAGGAAACACACAGACCCCAACATCTGGCGCAGCAAGCAGGGTCTGTGGCTCCATGAGAGCAAGGAACCGGAGGGGGAACACCCCGGGCAGGTAAAGAAAGGGGGACCCACGGGAAAATTATGGGGAATTCCACCTCTCTGGCCTCTGAATATTTGTGGTTACTCCAGGGACTGTTGATGTCTATAGGAGTAGAAGTTAGTTAAGGAACATAAGACTTTGAAGCGATTGTTTGCCTATGTTGAACAACATTGTTATTGGTTTCAACATCAAAACAAAGTGCAGTTAAATCTAAAGGAATGGTTACAAGTGGTTAAAGCCCTGTGTCGAGCTCATCAGCGGGGGCAAATGATGCCTCTGACTTTGTGGACTTTGTGTAGTTCCATTACTCAGGCATTAGAGTTACTTGAAACTGACTTCAGAGTGTGGCGATACTGCCACAGGAGGTGAGGCATCTGAAGCTTTAGAGAGGAATGATCCTAGAGAGGGACATATTTACGCCCCGGTTGTTGAGGACAAGGAATTGGAAAAAGAGCTAATGCCTCCTTCATCTGAAGTAAATTCTGATTTGCAGCGCATTTTAGAGATGTTACAACAGTTGTTAAAATTGCAAGGTACCGCTGCTCCTGTTTCTCCTATCTCTCCGCCACCTCCTTTGAAAAAGGATTTCCCTTTGCCTCCACCTCCAACCTCTTTGCCTATGTCAGGTCAGGTTTTCTCTGTGCCTCTTCCTCCTGTAGGAGAAAAGAAGGAATCGAAGGAAAAGGATGATTTCAAGGAATTAGATTTATTCCCAATAACATGGGCTGCTTTAGGCCCCAATGCTCAGTTCCCAAATGGTGGCCAGAATGTGACTTTTACAGCTCTACAATTTAAATTTTTGAAAGAAATGCTAATTATGGACCTCAGTCACAGTTTGTTCTTGGCCTTCTCGATTCCTTCTCTTTAGAACATATGATGATTTCTATTGACTGGGAAACGTTGGGACAGGCTGTCCTTGATCGTTCACAATGGCTTCAATTAAAAAGTTGGTGGTGGGAGGAAGCAAGAGTACAAGCTAGAAAAAATGCTACCCGAAATCCCCCAGGACCTACTGAAGAGCAGCTTACGGGTTCAGGACAATAGGCCACTCTTAATGCTCAGGCAGGCCTAGATGATATTGCTCTCACTTAGATTAAAGCCTTGTTTATAAAAGCGTGGACTAAGGTTGAAATAGCAGGTAAAACTTCTTTACCTTTTGTAAAGATCCTACAAGGAGCCACTGAGCTGTATCCAGATTTTGTAGCACATCTTCAAGATGCTGTATTAAAGACTGTAGGTTCAGGCCCTGCTGCTAAAATTCTTTTGGATACTCTGGCTTTTGAGAGTGTTGATCCCGAGTGCCAAAAATTGCTGCGTCCTCTAAAAGCTAGTGGAGCTGATTTAGCTGAATACATTCGGGCTTGTGCAGGTGTTGGAGGAGCTATTTACAATGCTCAGTTGTTTGCTGGGGCACTTTCTAAGGCTTTAAAAGGCAATTCTAAACAAGGTATATGTTATCAATGTGGGAAACCCGGTCATTTTAAGAAGGAATGCCAAAAAAATTAGGCTCTTCTGCTCTAAAAGAAAAAAGGTTACTGTTTTAATTTAATTTAATTTAACTTAATTTAGGAGAGCTAAGTAATTAAACATGAGGCCAAAATACGTAAGAAAGTGGCAGTCTTTTATTGCAAATATGCACACACTCTCCGGCGAAGTTCTCTGGTCCTCAGGTGTGGGGGGCCAGGGAAGTCACGCCCGGCGCTCTCGGGTGATGTTCTCCAGTCCACAAATGCGGGGGCCGAAGAAGTCACACCAGCTCCTGCCGGCAGCGGACTTTTATGCCTGGGAGCTGGAAGGGGAAGAGTTTGGGGCGTTTGTGTAGGAGTGGCTTCTTGAATTTCGGTGTCCCTGGCTTGACGTCATTCTGCACATGCTCAGTTGATTTGGTTCTTTTCCCGGCCGTGGGAAAATCTGTGATGAAGAACCCGGAAACAACAGGGACCGCTCCATCTTGTTCACCTTTCTCCATCTTGTCCCTTTTCCTTCACCCAAACAGTTACCATCTGATATGTGTAAACAATGTGGCAAGGGTCGACATTGGACCAATGAATGCCGTTCAAAAACTGATAAAGTGGGAATGTATTGTCACCCCTCTCGGGAAACGGGAACTGGGGCCCGCAGGCTTGGGGCCCCAACAACTACAATGCAGGCCTACGCCAGTACCCAGTGAGCAGTGGCTTACAACATCAAGGAATGACCTCGAGTCCTCCTTAAAGACATCTTAGCCTACCCCAGTTTCTCAGCTTTATGCTGCCACTAAGCAGAGTGCCGCTGCTAACCTAGCTATTGTCCAACCTTATACTTTATCTCCTAATGGAGGAATATATAAGTTGGCTACCGGAGTGTGTGGTCCTTTGCCAAAGGGACATGTAGGACTTTTACTAGGTCGAAGCAGCAGCGCTATGCGGGGGTTAATGGTGGTCCCAGGAATTATTGATCCTGATTTTACTGATGAAATCCTTATTATGGTACAAGTCTCACAATTTATGCACCTAGAGGCAAGGGAACGTATTGCACAATTGCTTTTATTGCCTTTTTTTCCTTTCTTATCTAGAGATGTGTCTAATCAAGGAGGTCTCGTTAGTACTGGGAAAACTGTTTTCTGGGAAACTTTAGTTTCTGATCAAAAACCTTTATGTTCATTGCAAACTAATGGGATACTTTTTGAGGGATTAGTCGACACAGGAGAGGATGTATATAATAATGTTTGGCTCAATGGCCTATCATTGGAAAAAGAAACAAGTATCGGTTCCTCTATCTGGCCTAGGTACTGCTTCTATAGTCTACCAAAGTGTCGAGCCCCTGAGCTGTGTAGGACCTGAAGGACAACAAGGAAAAGTGTTCTTTTATATTGTTCCCATTAATATTAACCTTTGGGGCCGTGATCATTTACAACAATTTGGTGCCTTTTTAAGCATTCCTCATTTCTTCTGCTGCCAAAAATATGATTTTCAAAATGGGCTACAATCCTTTAAACTCTTAGCCACTGTCCACAAGCCTCAAGCTTTACAATTAAAGTGGAAAACTACAACTCTTGTTTGGGTGGAACAGTAGCCATTATCTAAAGAAAAACTTAAGGCTTTAAAGAATTTAGTTAAGGAACAATTGGCCGAGGGGCATATTGAACCAAGTACTTCTGCATGGAATTCCCCTGTGTTTGTCTTGTCAAAAAAAAAAAAAAAAAAAAGGGAAACTGGCACTTATTAACTGATCTTAGAGCTGTAAATACTTGTATTCAACCTATGGGGACTTTATCCCCTGTAGCAGAAGAAGAATTGTCATTTGTAGAAAATAGAATCAGTGAAGCTCACCTTAATTATATTGCACCCGATCTTCCACTTTCATTGTGTCTTTTGCATACTCCCCATCCACCAATGGCCGTTTTACACCAATATAATAATATTCTGGAGTGGCTGTTTTTGGCTAATAAAGCCATTAAGAAAATTCACCCATATATTGATAAATTGGCTGAATTAATTATTAAAGGAGGATATCGAGCTCGTCAGTTGCTTGGTGCTGACCCTATAAAAATTATTCTCATTCAGCTTTGCCAGGACCTTATCTTTTGGCAATAGTCAGATTGATTCTTTACTTATTGGCAGTGTCCAGCGGGCTCAGGATGAGCACCACCTACATCATACTAATAGTTTAGGATTACAACGGCAATTTTCTATAACACGCTGTCAAGCCCGAGCTATTGTCAGCGCCTGCTAATCTTGTGCTCCTATTATTGCACCTTTTTTAAGTCCAGGTATTAATCCTCGAGGCATTCAACAAAATCACATTTGGCAAATGGATGTAACTTATGTTCCTTCCTTTGGTCGTTTAAAATATGTTCATCACACTATTGATACGCGGTCACATTTACAGTGGGCTACGTCATTATCCTCTGAAAAGGCTGACTCTGTTATTACTCATTTACTTACTTGCTTTGCAGTTATGGGAGTCCCTGCTGAATTAAAAACTGATAATGCCCCTGCTTATTGCTCTTGCAAATTGGCTGCCTTTCTCTCTTTATACCATATTCATCATTCCACTGGTATTCCATTTAACAGTCAAGGTCAAGCAATTATTGAAAGAGCCAATGCTACCTTAAAATTACAACTTTTAAAACTAAAAGGGGGAGATGGGCGAGATTCCCCAAAACATCAAATTCTGAAAGCCCTTTTTACTTTAAACTTTCTCAACCATTGGTGCCAATTACAGCAGTCTGCAGTGGTGAAACATTTTCAACAGCCTTTAGAAAAACCGCAAAACAGTAATCAGTGGGTGTATTATCCTTCATTACAAGGACAATATTTAAAAGGAAAAGTTTTACAACGGGGCTGAGGCTATGCTCTTGTCCGTACAGGTGCCGGAGACGAGTGGTTTCCATCTCGACGATTGAAACAGTGCCATGGCGAAGAGGAGCCGATCCAAAGAATTACTGAAGGAATTCCAGCAGCTAAATCTGAGCGCTCAGAGAACATTCACCTTCAGAACTCGTGCGGAGACCCCGACATGGGGACAACTGAAACAGTTAAGAAGCTGAAGAAGCTTGTTCAACAAGCTGGGCAGCCCAAAACCTCACTGACTTTAATGCTGGACGTAGTAAATTGTCAGGTAACAGCTGGAGAATTTACATACTGTGCTTATATTCCTTTTCCACCCTTATATCAATGTGTGGCCTGGGGAGACAGAGAAGTCCCAGTATTTACTAATGATACTGCTTGGATGCCATCGCCTTTTTAAAACCAGGATCCTGAATTAAACACTGGCACAGTAAATAGTTCATATCAATTTGGGGTTGAAGGGTTACCTATATGTCTTGGGGGGGTAGTCCACATTGTCTGCATCTTTCTCATAAGGCTTGGCTGTTTGCTATAACCATAGTCATATCTCTGCCTTTACTATGATTATTGTTGCTCAAAGTTTTAAGTATAATCATACTGCAGTACTTAATGAAACTCTGCCAAGTACATTATCTTTATGCCCTATCCCTGATGTGTCCGGAGGTGTTTCCCAGCTAGAGTGGACTAGATGTAGAAGTAGTGGGCCACGATTGTTGTTAGAAGTAAAAGGGAAGAGTCGTAAATACCTTGTTACAGATTGGAGTGTACATGGAGATTTTCAGACTAAATTCAGCCATGTCAACCTGCGTTGGCATAAGGTAATCACAGCATTTCTGCAGATGGCAATGAAACTATTATTTGGCATGATGGTGGTCTATCACCCCCTTGCCACATTTGGCTAATACCTCACAAATACAAGGTCATATTTGGAAGTTGCTAGCTGCTGGTAAACCAATGTTCACTTTCACGGGAAACATGTCCTTAAATTTTACTAATATTGCTAACCCTTTCCATATATCTTTGCATCAAAATAGTTCTAGATATGTTATTGCATGTGTAAGAAAGCCTTACTTCTTGTTGACAGGAATTTTTAAATGGGATAATAATACAGGGGTAGTTAACTGTACAAACAATTGTACATTCTTAAGTTGTATAAATACTACTTGGTGGAATAATAATTGGAATGAGTCTCATTCCGATTTATATATACTAAGAGCCAGAAAAGAAACCTGGCTACCTGTAAACTTAACACGTACTTGGAGTGAATCTGCTAGGATTACTCAAATTTACAAGGTTATGCAAGATCTTGTCCACCGCAGTCAGAGGATGGTTGGAATCGTCATGACCGCGGTGATGGGACTTGTAGCAATTGCTTCCACCACCGCTGTTGCTGGATTAGCTCTACACCGGAGTATACAAAATGCAGAATTTGCGCAACAATGGCATGAACAATCACATTTGTTGTGGCAGCAGCAACGAGACATAGATGCACATTTGACTGAACGAGTGAATAATCTGGAGCAAGTGGTTTCTTGGTTGGGAGATCAGCTAACAGTGTTGAATACCTGAGCTTTGTTGAAATGTGATGGAAACACTACCCAATTTTGTATTACTCCTGTTCCTTTAAACAGCACTGTACATAACTGGACTGAGATAAAGAGACTTTTAATTGGTCATAATAATCTTTCCCTAGAAATACAAGAATTAACACAGAACATTTCTGAAACATTTCGCAATCAGTTACCGTTGCTGACTGGTGTAGATTTGATGACTGGTATTGCACAAAGTTTGACGTCTTTGAACCCTATGAGTCCTGTAAAAACTTTGCTGACCTCTGTTTCTAGTAATGTATTGATTGTTGTTCTTGCCTTTGTCATTTTTCACAGTCTGCTGGAGACGGTGCTGAAGGGCAAACACCGAATCCCAGCGAGCCCAACATGTAATGATGGTTTTAAAAGAAATTCAAACTTGTAAATAAGGAAAGGGGAAATGTAGAGGTCTACGTGCTCACAAACAGGGCGTTCCCCATAAGTCCTGCTCTCGAAGCAGGGTGTTCCCGACAAGTCCTGCTCTTGCAAACGATGCAGGGTGTTCCCAATAAGTCCTGCTCTTGGGGCCTGTTTATATGTAAACATCTTGAAAATCCAGAAAGTCAGGGAAAGGTCAGAAAAACAACAATGTGTCTTGTGACTTGGCAACATTCCACAAACGACTGTATAAAATAAAGCGGAGTGCGCCATTCGAGGCGGCCGCCATGTTTGTCTTGTCTTGTGTTGTCTTGTGTGTTCATTCCTTTGTTTAGGAAACATGCGGACCCCAACAAACTTGTGATTCTTTAGTCAACTTGTGATTCTCTACTCACTAATATGGTCCTTCCTTGCAGAGATGGCAAGTGTTAGATACTTGTAGTCAAGTCTTCTTGAAGCCCCTCACATAAATAGTTTTTATGCCTGGAAATGACACAGCTTTCCTTTTGCTAGGCCTTTAGTTCAAGTGTTTGAGTAAATCAATTTAGAACTTGAAATTCAAATTCAAAATAAAGGAGAAAACTAAAGCAATTGTAATTATCAGTATTTTAGATACTTTAAAACATTTTTCCTTAATGGTAGAAAAAATAAATGTTTATTCTGAATATATATATATATGTCATATATAGTAATAAATATATTGGTAGAAGAAGTAGAATTTCTACAAATGAACTTGTTGAGAATCAGGATGATCTTACATAGATTGTTTTAACATGAGACTGTCTCTTAAATCTTCTTGGAATTATATACATTCTCAGGGCTTGCATATAGAATCAACTCTTTCTCCATTCTGTTCAAAATGAGGTCTAGACATTTTTCTTCTTTTAAATATTTCTCCATGATTTTAGTCTCTGAATTTCACATAAACTCTAAAGAGATTTATAGTTAATTTTATTGGAACTGGAAAAAAATCTAAAATCAATTTATGAAGAGAAAATCTTTTAGAAACTGGCTTCTGAAAATATGATGTAAGGCCTACCAGCCTTGACATCATTTGGAAAATCATTAGAAATGCAGAATGTCAGAATTTATCCCAGGCCTGGTGAGTGAGAATATGCATCTTAACAAGTTTTATAGATAAGTGGGCACATGAAAATTTGAGACACATTGCTTTACAGGATGAATCAAAGATTGGCCTGATGCTAATCATTTTCAGTGTCCAATTTCTTCAGGATGTTCAGGTACTTATTTGCTGAAGAAACATCCATTTGATGAAAATAAATTGATCAAATATCCAGTAAAAGCCCTCTATCATTCATTTAATGCTATTTACCATTTGATCATCATGAGTTTATGTAGGAGATCGGTCGGGGGGGGGGTAGGAAAAATTGGAGAAGGACGCAAAGAAAGCTTCTTGGAAGGCCGGAAGGTTTTACAAAAGCTTCAGAAAAGGTTTTGGCTGAAGGCAGCTGAATTCTGTCAGAGTAGATAACAAGAAAGTGTAAGGAAATTGATCTAGATAAGTTAGTTTCTTAAGCCTGGAAACCTGGCCTTTAATCACCTGCATGCAGAACTACTCTGGGGACTGGGAGGTGGGGGGCGTGACCATGTGAATTGCCCACAAGTGTGTTGACTCAAGGCTTTTGTTATTAAATCTATGCTGAATAAATGCCCACAACGCCAGCTTGTCAGTGCTGCGGCTGTTGACTCTGTACAGCACACTCCTTGGTGTCTGTGGGTGGCCTGGTCCCCTAGTCCACTCTTTCATTGGATATCTGTGTTGGAGTGCATTTGTTCATCCGTCGTTCAGCCAGGCTCTGCGGGTTGGACAGGTCAGTACTATTTTACCTTTCTATACTCACAATTCAAAAAGAGTTTCAAGGCTGAGCACGGTGGCTTATGCCTGTAATCCCAGCATTTTGGGAGGCCTAGGTGGGCAGATCACCTGAAGTCAGGAGTTTGAGACCAGCCTGGGCAACATGGTGAAACCCCGTCTCTACTAAAGATACACAAAAAATTAGCCGGCTATGGTGGTATGTGCCTGTAGTCCCAGCTACTTGGGAGGCTGAGGCTGGAGAATCAATTGCTTGAAACCGGGAGGCAGAGGTGGCAGTGAACTAAGATGGGGCCACTATACTCCAGCCTGGCGAGCAGAGTGAGACTCTGTCTCAAAAAAAAAAAAAAAGTTTCATGGACCCAAAATAATTCTGTTGCATTTAAGCTATTAGGACAGAGAGAGATACAGAGCTGTGTGTAACTCTGTTATTTAAAAATGGACCTAGTTCATTATTACACAGTACATGGAAAAGAACCGCAAAGCTATTTGTCATTATTAGAGGTCAAATCAAAAAAATAATCTCACTACTGTGCATTGGATTGCTGAGACCCTAAAGCTTCTTTGGAAATGCATTCTCACTTATTTTGAATAAAATATAAAGGACTCTTTATGTTCACAACTGAAGGTTAAAGTCATACTTTATATTTACTCTAAGCATAGAGTAATACTACACATATTTTTCCTAAGCATATTTATACAATTAATATATAATATTAATGTAACAATATCTAAATAAAGTGATAGCACTTAACTTTATAGTCTGAAATATTACCTAAAATTCCAGAAGTCATTTATATTATCATCAATATTAATAAGTTTTATTTGATTTTATTTAAGACCACTGAAATAACATATTTAAATCTACAAGGTTTAAGGGCATGAGCTCTATTATAGCTAAACAGTACAGAAAGGGAGAATAATTATGCTTGCATCCCATTTGTTGACATTTCTAAAATACGTTTTGCTACAGAGTAAAAGTGTTAGACTTATGACCAATTATTATATGATTTTAAATTCTGTTATAGAAAGCCTAGAGGGATTCCTCTTTTCTTATGTTTACTTGCCAGATTTTAGCTTGTCCAAGGATGGGCAAAATTTATCATTTTTCTGTTTCGGTCATTCAGTGCTTGTGAACTATTATGTTATTCAGTTTGGATAGATTTGCAATTCTTACATTTTGCTTGAGACTCTGGTTGGACTCAATCCCCAGACACAAAATAAAAGTCAACAAAGCCTTTCAAGTTTTCTCTTAGATTTGGATTGAAATAGGTAAAGTCAGAAATGTTCCAAACCAAATTGAAAAAGTGAAAAATAGCCCAAGGGCAATAAAGCTCTTAACTATAAAAGTAGTTAGCAGCATCATCACACAATTTAGGACAACACCAACCTGTACACTGAGTATAGATAACATCAAGTTTCCTAATTGAAGAATTCAGTGTCTGCAATTTTATGCTGTTCTTTTTCAATTATACCATTCAACAAATCTTTGCTTGTCACAAACAAGAGTCAAAATTAACTCTGTGTGGTACAGGATACACCTATGTACTTGCACTAATAACTATGTATGTGTTAACTAATATATTCTTTTAATAAAGTTTTCCATTATTAGTTCATTTTTTAAATGATATGAGACTTAGTCAAATATTCTCAAAATTCATGAGTGGGCAGAAAGTCATATTCAAAAATAGTTATTAAAAAGCTTATTATATGCTTTTGATTTTAAATTAACACCAGTATGATACTTTTCTAAAACTCATAATAAACATAAAACCTGAAATTTTGAAAATCCAGCTCCAAAACAACTCACTCCTATATTTGATTTGACCCTTATATGTTAAAACTAAATACTAACCCCAAATTGTATTATTTAATAATGCAAAAATTATGAGTAATATATTACAAAGATAATTAAATGCTTCTTTATATCTGAGAATTTCAGTTATCAAGTTAAAACAGGATTTTATTGCACCATCTAAGCATTGCATCGTATATTATTTGTTTTCTAATTCTATAAGTTGATAGTTTGGTAGGAAGGAAAGAACATCACTGGAGTCAGATGGCATATTCTATCACTGTAGCATTTTAAATATAATTGTTCCTTTTTGTATAGTCCTTTATCAGATTTTTACATATAATAAAATGGGTTTGTGCCTGTGTGTGTGTATCTGTTTGTCTGTGTGTGTCTGTGCGTAGAATACCTCCAGGTTCAGGTTCAGGTACAGGCACACGTCTGAGATACTGATAGTTCAGTCCCAGACCACTCTAAATAAATAAATAAATAAGCAAATATTGCCATAAAGCATGTCACATAAATTGTGTCGTTTCCCAGTGCATTTAGATATAGGTACAATCACACTTCTAGATATTGCAGGTTCAATTTTGGACCACTGCAACAAAGTAAATATTGCCATAAAGCAAGTGACATAAATTGTGTGGTTTTCCAGTGCATTTAAAAGTTATGTTTATACAATTCCTCATCCATTCAAGTTTTGTCATGAGATTACACCACTTCATTCACATCTTTAGGCTCCACTTCTAATTCTACTTCTCTCACTATTTCCACCAAAGCTTCAGTTATGTCCATGATTGAAGTTTTGAAACCCTCAAAGTCATCCATGAGGGTTGAAATCAACTGCTTCCAAGCTCTTGTTTTGACCTCCTTCCATGAATCACGAAGTGTGAAAAATGATGGTGGTATTTTCATGAGAATTTCATTAAACTTGCAGATTGTTTTTGGCACTGTGGCCATTTTCACAATATTGATTTGATCCATCTATGAGCATAGGATGTGTTTCCATTTGTTTGTGTCATCTATTATTTATTTTACTAGTGTTTTTTAGTTTTCCTTGTACAGGACTTTCATGTCCTTGGTTAGGTGTATTGCTAGGTTTTTTTTTTTTTTTTTTTTTTTTTTTTTTTTTTTTCAGCTACTGTGAAAGGAGTTGAGTTCTTGATTTGATTCTCAGCTTTGTCGCCATTGGTATATAGCAGAACTATGGATTTGTGTACATTAATTTTGTATCCTGAAACTCTGCTGAATTCCCTTATCAGTTCAGGAACTTTTTAGAGGAGTCTTTAGAGTTTTCTGGTATATAATCATATCAGCAGCAAATAGCAACTGTTTGACTTCCTCTTTACCGATTTGAATACCATTTATTTATTTCTCTTTTCTGATAGCTCTGTCTAGGACTTCCAGTATTATGTTGAACAGAAGTGGTAAGAGTGGGCCTCCTTATCTGGTTCCATTTCTCAGTGGGAATGCTTTCAACTTTTCCCCGTTCAGGAAATGCTGTGGGAAAAAAGTCAAATTAACACCTGTAAACATGATGGTAAAGTGAATTTTAGCGTAGGTCTGACTAAGTATGTAACCTGAGAATAGGGGAAATCAGTGGACAAAGCCTCCTGTAATAGCAAATACGCCTCCTATTGATAAGATGTAATTGAAATGGGCTACAACATAATATGTGTCATGAAAGACAATGTCTAGTGATGAGTTAGCTAGTACAATGCTGGTCAGACCTCTTAATGTAAAAAGGGATATAAATCCCAGGGATCAAAGAATTGTGGGGATTTGATGTTGCTGCCATGTAGTGAAGCTAACCAGCTAAAGACTTTGACGCCAGTGGGGAGGGCAATAATTGCAATAATCATAGTGGCAGAGGTGAAGTATGCTCATGTATGTACATCTATTCCTACTGTAAGTATGTGGTGAGACCATATGATAAATCCTAAGAAACCAATTGATACTATGGCTCATTCTATGCCCATGTACACAAATGGTTCCTTTTTTCCAGAATACTGTGTTACGATGTGGGAGATTATCCAGAAGCCTTGTAGGATAAGGATATAGACTTCAGGGTGGCCAAAAAATCAGAATAAGTGTTGATACAGGACAGGGTCACCTCTACCAGCTGGGTCAAACAAAGTAGTGTTGAGATTATGGTCAGTTAATAGTATAGTAATGCCGGCCGCTAGGACTGGAAGAGAAAGTAGAACTACTGTAATTAGGACTGATCAGACGAAGAGGGGTGTGTGATGCTGGGATATGACTGGGGGATTCATGATTGTGGTAGTAAAATTAACAGCTCCTAGAATAGAAGAGATGTCTGCTAAATTAAGTGAGAAGATGATCAGGTATACAGAGGATCCTGCGTGTTACCTTTCCTGTTAAGGGAGGATAAACTGTCCAGCGGGTCCCACCGGCAGCCTCTACCATTGAGGACGCAAATAATAGTAGGAAACGGGGTAGGCAGGGGTCGGGGGGAGAAGTCAGAAAATCATGTTATTTATTCGGGGGAAATGCCACAACGGGAGCGCCAATTATGAGAGAAACTGATCAGTTGCCGAAACCTCCGATTATGATTGGTATAACTATAAAGAAAATTATGATAAACGTGTGGACGGTAACAATAACGTTGTAAATTTGATAATCTTCTAACAGAGTACCTGGTTGTCCCGGTTCTGCTCGAATAAGGAGGCTTAAGGCTGTGCCCGCCATCCCTGTTCATGCTCAGAATAGTAAGTATAATGTTGCAATGTCTTTGTGGTTAGCTGAAAACAATCAACGGTTGATGAACGATGTTGCAATGTCTTTGTGGTTAGCTGCAAACAATCAACGGTTGATGAACGTAAGTGGAGTGAAAAAGGTAAAATGGCTGAGTAAGCATTAGACTGTAAATCTGAAGACAGAAGTTAAGGCCTCTTTTCACCAGTCCCGAGGTGATTTTCATGTTGAATTCAACATGAAAATGCAGACGAAGTTCAAAGGAGCAGCTTCAATCCTGCTGGGGCTTCTCCCGCCTTTTTTCCCAGCGTTGGGAGAAGCAGATTGAAGCCAGTTGATTAGGGTGTTTAGCTGTTAACTAAATTTTCGTGCGTTTAATTCCACCAAGCTAGCGAGGGCTTAGCTTAATTAAAGTGGTTGATTTGCGTTCAATTGATGCAGAGTGGAGTTTTGCAGTCCTTAGGTTTGTTGCAGAAATTAAGTATAATTTACTTGCTAAAGGCTTTGAAGGCCATTGGTCTCATTTAACCTGAATTTCTAGATCACAGCTAGTGTTAATGGAGAAATAGGTAAGAGGAGGGTAGAGGAGATTATAAGTGGGGGGAGGGTTAATATGGACTTTCTGTTTTTGAACTGTCATTTTATTTTTATGTTATTAGATGTGGCGAATATTGTCACTGAGGTGGAGTAAATTACACATATGTAAAAGTATAGGTTGAGTAGGGTTATACTATTTATAATGGCTGGGGCAATAAGACTCATTTTTTGTAAGTTCTTGGATGGTAACTCATTTAGGGAGAAATCCTAACAGGGGTAAACCTCCTAGGGATAATAAAATTAATGGATTATAGGTGTTAGTCATGTTGGTTTATTTCAGGTGTGGAATAATGATAGGGTTATACTGCTTGTGCTCAGATTGAGTGCTGGAAATGCGGTAATTGTTAGAATAAAGTAAATAATTGGGTTGAAAATAATGCCTGGGTTCTATATTAGTACTGCTAACAGTCAATCCATATGGGTAACTGAAGAGTAGTCTAGGATTTTGAGCATTTGTGTTTGATTGAGTCCTCCTCAGCTGCCTACTATAATGAATAAGATTGAGATAAGAGAATGCTTGTGTTTATTGATGAAAATATTTAAAATATAATTGAAATAGGAGCTAGTTTTTGTCATGCAAAGAGAAGTAAACCAGACATTAGGGAAGTTCCTTGGGTTACTTCTGGGCTATTCCTAGTTTTATTACTAGGGCTGTTAGCATTATTAAAGATGAAAATTGGTTAATTTTCATCAAATTACAGCCTTACACTGGCTATGGGTTTGTCACAGATGGCTTTAGTTACATTACAATGTTTCTTCTATGTCAATTTTCTCGAGTTTTAATCATAATGGAATGCTGGATTATGTCAAATGCTTTTGCTGCATCTATTGAGATGATCATGTATTTTTTGTATTTAATTCTGTTTATGTGTGGTATCACATTTATTGATGTGTGTGTTAAACCATCCCTGCATCACTGGTATGAAACTAACTTAATCATGGTGGATTATCTTTTTAATATGCTGATGGATTTGATTAGTATTTTGTTCAGGATTTTTTGCATCTGTATTCTGTCAGGGATATTGGTCTGTAGGTTTTTGTTTTGTTTTGTTTTGTTTTTTCTGTTATGTCCTTTCCTTATTTTGGTATTAGGGTGACACTGGCTTCATAGAATTATTTACAGAGAGTTTGCTCCTTCTCTATCTTGTGGAATTGTCAATATGATTAGTACCAATTTTTCTTTTAATTTCTCATAGAATTTAGCTGTGAATTTGGTCTGGAACTTTATTTTGTTGACATTTTTTCTAATTACTATTTCAATCTCACTGCTTGCTATATATCTGTTTGGAGTTTTTATTTCTTCCTGTTTTAATCTAAGAAGGTTGTATATTTCCAGGAATTTATCTATCTCCTCTAGGTTTTCTAGTTTGTGTGCATAAAGGTGTTCACAGTAGCCTTGTATGGTCTGTGGTATTTCTGTGGTGTTGGTTTTAGTAATTCCCGTTTGATTTCTAATGGAGCTTATTTGGATCTACTCTCTTCTTGGTTAATCTCTCTAATGGTCTATCAATTTTATTTATCATTTAAATAAAAAGGTTTTAGTTTCATTTATCTTTTGTATTTGTTTGTTTCATTTAGTTCTGCTCTGATCTTTAACTCTTTTCCTCTGCTGGGTTTGGGTTTGGTTTGTTCATGTTTCTCCAGTTCCTTGAGGGGTGACAGTAGATTGTCTATTTCTGCTCTTTCAGACTTTTTGATGTAAGCATTAAGGCAATTAACTTTCCCCTTAACACCCCCATTGCTATATTTCAGAAGTTTTGATAGGTTGTGTCACTATTATCATTCAGTTCGAATAATTTTTTAATTATAATCTTGATTTCATTGTTGACCCAATGATCATTCAGGAGCAGGTTATTTAATTTCCACGAATATGCATGGTCTTGAGAGTTCTTTTTGGAGTTGTTTTTCAGTTTTATTCCACTGTAGTCTGAGGGAGTATTTGACACAATTTTAATTTTCTTAAATTTACCGAGACTTGTTTTGTGGTGGTCAAGTCAAATAGTCTATCTTGCAGAATCTTCCATGCGTTGATGAATAAAATGTATATTCTGCTGCTGTTGGGTAAAATGTTCACAAATATCTGTTAAGTCCATTTGTTCTAGTGCATAGTTAAAATCCATTGTTTCTTTGTTGACTTTCTATCTTGATGACCTCTCTGGTGCTGTCAGTGGAGTATTGAAGTCCCTAAGTATCATTGTGTTGCTGTCTATGTCATTTCTTAGGTTTAGTAGTAATTGTTTTATAAATTTGGGATCTCCAGTGTTAGGTGCATGTATATTTAAGATTGTAAGATTGTAATATTTTCCTGTTGGCCAAGTCCTTTTATCACATATAATGGCCCTCTTTGTCTTTTCTCAATGTTATTGCTTTAAAGTTTGTTTTGTCTGGTGTAATAATAGGTACTCTTGCTCACTTTTGGTGTTTATTTTCTTGAAATATCTTCTTCTACCCCTTTATCTTAAGTTTACATGAGTACTTCTGTGTTAGGTGAGTCTCTTGAAGACAGCAGATACTTGGTTGGTGAATTCTTACCCATTCTGTCATTATGTATCTTTTAAGTGGAGCATGTAGGTCATTGGCATTCAATGTCAGTATTAAGATGTGAGGTATTAGGTAGGTGCAAAAGTAATTGCAGTTTTTCCATTACTTTTCAATGGCAAAAACCACAATTACTTTGCACCAACTGAATACTGTTGCATTCATTGTGCTATTTGTTGCCTGAATTTTTCTTTTTTTTTTTTTTTTTGCATTGTGTTGTTTTATAGGTCTTGTGAAATTTATGCCTTAAGAAGATTCTATGTTGGTGTATTTCAAGGATTCATTTTAAAATTCAGATTTCCTTTAAGCATTTCTTGTAGTGCTGTCATGGTAGTGGCAAATTCTCTCAGCATGTATTTGTCTGAAAAAGACTGTATCTTTCCTTTGTTTATGTAGCTTAGTTTCACTAGAAACAAAATTCTTGGCTGATAATTGTTTTGTTTAAGGAGAGTGAAGATAGTGCCCCAATTTCTTCTAGCTTGTAGGGTTTCTGCTGAGGAATTTGCTGTTAATCTGATAGGTTTTCCTTTATAGGTTACCTAGTGCTTTTTTCTCCCAAAATATTATTTCCTTTGTCTTGACTTTGGATAACCTATGAGGACTATGTGCCTAGGTGAAGATCTTTTTTTAATTAATTTCTCAGGTTTTCTTTGAACTTTTTGTATTTGGATGTTTAGATCTCAAGCAAGGATTGGGAAGTTTTCCTCAATTATTTCCTTAAATATACTTTCCAAACTTTTAGATTTCTCTTCTTCCTCAGGAGTGCCAATTAATCTTAGGTTTGGTCAATTAACATAACCCCAAACTTCTTGGAGGTTTTGTTCATTTTCTTTAAAGTCCTTTTTTCTTTGTCTTCATTGTATTGGGTTAATTAAAAAACATTGTCTTTAAGCTCTGAAGTTTTTTCTTTGCTTGTTCAATTATATTGCTACACTTTCCAGTGCATTTTGCATTTCTTTAAGTGTGTCCTTCATTTCCAGAGGTTGTGATTTTTTATTATTTATGCTATCTATTTCACTGAATATTTTTTCCTTCGCATCTTATATTATTTCTTTGATTTCATTCAGTTGGACTTCACCTGTGGTACCTCTTCGATTAGCTTAATTAATAATCAACCTCCTGAACTTTTTTGGAATTGTATTCATCAGCTTCTGCTGTATAACAAACTACCACACAATCTAGTTTCTAAAACAATGTTCCTTATAAATTCTGTGTTTGCAGGGAAAATTCTGCTGATTCTAAGTAGTCTCTGGGTTATCAACCATGCATGTGTGGTCAGCTTCAGGTTGGCCTGTAGGTGTTGATAATTTTTGGCTGGACTTTGACACTTTTAGGTTATCAGCTATGAAAACTTTTGTTGTTTATCTCTGTTCCATATGTCTAGTCTTCTGTCAGGATAACTCAGATATGATTTTATGGTAATGGCAGGGGAGTAGGTGAACACTAAAAATATTCAAGGTCTTTTATGGCCTAGATAGCTCCTGTCATGTCATTTCCACCTTATTTTATTGACTAATGCATATCATAATGATGCAACTCAAAAGACCATCTCAGAATTAAAAGGTGTCAAACTAGACTCTCCATCTTGATGGTAGGAGACTAAAAATCATGATCCAAAAGCTTAGAATTCAGGAAGGTTTTATGACTTGAGCCATTTTTTATAGTTAATATACCAAAGCAGTCTAGCAACAAAATTGCAGTGAGATAATTTAAAATAGAATTTCAATTATTATGATATAGGAGATCAGGGAGGTTTAATATAGAAAAAAATCTCTGCATTTCAATAGTAATTGAAAATGTCTTGAGTTGGAACCAGGTAAAATAACCACAGTTTTATAAAGTCATACTCATACATATTTAATGGTAATATCCCATATTTTGGTGATAGTTATTATTTTATAATGTTTAATAAAATATTATATATAATAAATGCACATGTAGAAAACTATATATAATGTTACCACTCACTATATGCAATTTTACTGCTCACTAATTTTCACAACTGAACACCATTGTAAAAACTATCATTTTTCTACTCTTGTCTTCCAAACTCAAGATCCTTATTTAATATTTGAATATTCCTCTAGCATATGTTATTTTTCCTTTGTTATTTTCTAAATTTTTCATGTCATGGAAATGTAGGCAGCTGAAATGGTGAGCCATTTGAGTTGTATGAAGACTATTTAGAAGTAAATAGTAGTCACTTGGTACTTATTCAGTTATTCAGTAGCTTGGAAAATTGTTATTTCCTTAATTTTGAGGGAGAATAAGAGAGAACAGAGTTAAAACATACTCAGCATCACTGACATCTAGTAATTTTGCAGAAGAGATTTAAAAAATAGAATAATTTAAAAAGAAAGCACTGTGTAAATAGCACAGGTGGACATCAGCAACCTCACTTGGCCCAGACTGGACCTCATTGGTCAGGAGATTTCAGCAAGTTCATAAATTCACTTACACTCAGTATCCCAAGGAAACATGAATTTCAGCTAAATGTAACTGCAAGCACTGTGAGATGGTCTTTTATAGAGTGAGAATGAGTGTGAATTTGTAAACATGCAAAAAACAGCCTATGTTTGTGCACAAAGGCATTTGAGCTTAGATGCCAGTAGTTTATAGAAATTAGTGGGAATGGCAACTGCTTAATATTGTAATCTGGAGAAAGTTGAGTACATATTCTCTCTGTCGAATGGAAGAGGGTACCATATTCCAGCAGGCTAGTTGCCAGGCAACCTGAGAAAAGCTCTTAAAGTAGCAAACATATATATATATAGAGAGAGAGAAATTAAACAGACAAATTCTCCCTTATGGCAACATCTGCCTAACCCTCTAAAGTGACAAGAGAAACATTACTTTTGTGGGTAATAATAGACATATCACAAGAATAACACAAGAATAAGCTTTTATTTTCAGAAATCTTGTGCTTTGTCAAGCTTGATATATGTGTTATTTTTAATTTTCAAAGAAAATCTTCTAGGTATATATTATCTCTCCTATTTTAAAACTGGGGAAATTCAGAGCAGGCTATTTCCAAAGACTTTACAATCAGCAAATGGAGTTGATATCCTTACCCACATCTTTATAAACCCCAAATAAAAATGATTGCCACTTTAAGATTTCAGGGGCACAGAGGATGCCATATCCAAATTTATAACAGAGATACATATATTTCTTGTAAGAAATTGTTAATGAGAATGGATTTTAGCAAAGAAAATGATAGTATTTTCTCTACTGAGCTGATAGGTGAAAGGGTAAAGAAACGCAATTGGAATTGGCACTTGAATAAAGACAAAGATATCCAACTGAAAAGAATAAATGATAACAATTAGTAATGTTCAATTGCCCTATTAATATCTTCCAGTTCAGTAAAGTAGTTATCCTCAAAACATTAGTGATATAGTTCAGCCATCTAGCTATTTATTACACGTTCCACCTTACAGCAATCCTACTTCCTAAACCATGAGTATTATTAGTATTACTGCATATATAGAAAGGGCATTGATAGTATTTCAGCACAGGCTATGGTAATGAGATGACCTTATTGAAAGACAGCTTCCAAGTGACTTTTTGTGAGGTAATAAAAAAGACTGCAATATAATTATTCAAACTCACAAGTAAATTATTTCTGTTGCTTATCAAGATGGAATAATAAGTAATTAAACCTTCCTGTCCACGATAATATCTAAAAATGGACAAACTGTGAAACATCAGTTTTTGACACTGGACATCGAGCAGTGCAGGGTAATAATCCATGGGATAGGGTAAGCAAATTATTTAAGGCAAATCTTTGTTCCAGCTCATTGCCTGGAAAGAGTTCCAGGCCACAGGGAAAGGAGGGTAATCAGGGGGGAGCCTGACTGTCTCTGTGGGTTAAAGAGACCAATCTGAGTGTTTATGAGACTAAAGTAGGTTAATTTTGTAGGGCATAATTCCAGGGAAGAGAGAGTTGTACTGAGAGCGCTAAGAAGATATGCAAAGGGAACCCCTCAATTCTTCACTTAAATATTGATCTGCTAATGCATGTGATGAAACTACCTTAGGCAGAGACAATATTTTCCCCCCAAAACAGAGGGAACAATGCCTAGTGCCATCCTTGGTTCTGGAATGGTTCCTATTTCACTATCCAGAGTAAATCACCTCATAATCCCAGGGACAAATGAATATACTGTAGTTCTCAGAAGGATATTCCCTCAGTAGTATGTCAACATTAGCTGTAAGTTAGAAACTATACTGGTCCTACATAAAATCCTTAAAAGCATGGCTCAAAAGGATCAAACTGCTATCAAGTAACTGTACCTCAGAACAAAGTTCAAGAACATGTATAGGTATATAAAAATCATCCAGCACCCAGCAAGTTAAAAATACCAATGCCAAGATTACAATTTTTAAAAATCCAAGCACTCAAATAAGAAGGAAAACATAACCCATAATAAGGAGAAAATTTAAATGATAGAATCAGGCCGGAAATCATAGAGATGACATTACAGCAGAAAATAGGTATTTAATTTTTTTTTTTAATACCTGAACAACTAAACAATTAGTCATTTGAAGGATTTGGAATATATTTATCTGTGTGAGTTTTGTATTGCTGCTGTAACAAATAACTTTAAGCTGAATGGCTTAAAGCAACCTAGGTTTGTTTTATTATAGTACAGTTCTGGAGGTCAGAAGTCTGTAATGAGTCTTACAGGGCTAAAGTCAAAGTGTTTATAGGGCTATTTTCCTTCTGGAGGCTCTAGGGGAGAATTCTTTCCTCTGACATTTTCAGCTTCTAGAGACTGTTCATGACCCATTCCTCCATCTTCATATCCAACTTTGTAGCATATTTTTTCTTTCTCTGACCTCCTGCCTCTTTCTTATCATGATACAACTATATGATTATCCTTATAAGAAGGAGGCAGGACATCAGAGAGAGAGAAAAAAAAATGTGCTTATGTTTTGATTATGTTGTGCTCTCCCAGAAAATCCAGAATGATGCTTCTATCTCAAGATCTTTAATTCAATCACATCTGAAAAGGCCCTTACGCACTATAAGGTAACCTATTTGCAGGTTCTTAAGATTAGAATGGGGCCACCTTTCAGAAGAGGCATTGTTCTATCACTCTTTCCCCCCTGTGAGGCAAAGTGGTCATTCAAATGTATTTTCCAAAGCTCTTCCCACTTGGAGGATTTCACTTTTCTGTCTGTCGGTGCCACCCCAGAAGGTAGTTGAACTATGCCAGCAGTCCGGTTCCAACAGTTGAGAGCATACTGTGTAAAACAAGCTCATTTTTTTTCCTCTTTTAATCTGGGGTTAGGAAACTCCTTATTAGGCCACATGCATGTGTGGACAGTGGAATGGTGATGCAGCAAGCAGATGTGTCCTGAGAATCGGAGCCCCCTGCTCACACAACTTACTCATTTGTCACAACCTATTGAAGCCTAATTTCATACACACTTACACATGTACATATATCTTTCATTTCATAATGGATTCCTGCTGCACATGATTAGCACTATGGTTTGATGGATCCTCATTGCCACAGAGGTTGTAGAGTAACTTGGTGCCCCATTATTAAACAATTAGTCTTTACCAGGGTTCTGTACCAAACAATGAGCTGGTTCCCAAAAGAATACTATGCAGCCATAAAAAAGAATGAAATCATTTCCTTTCAAGCAACATGGATACAACTGGAGGGCATTATCCTAAGAAAATTAACACAGGAGTAGAAAATCAAATGTCGCCTGTTCTCATTTATAAGCAGGAGCTAAATATTGGGTACACGTGGTCATAAAGATGGCAACATTAGACACTGGGGACTATTGCTAGAGGGGGGAAGGTGGGAAGGAGTATTCATTGAAAAATTACCTATTGGGTACTATGCTCCCTACCTGGGTGATGGGATCATTTATACACCAAACCTCAGGAACACACGGTATACCCATGTAACAAACCTGTACATGGGCCTCCTGAAGCTAAAACGAAAGTAAAAGAAACAAAAAGAAAATATTAACCATAGAGAAGAACATAAACACTTGTCTCACAACCCAAGAGTTTTATGCTGTGATTCTTTTGAGTCTCTACACAGCATCCTTACCTTGGACACATTCAGACAAACTGAGTCTGATGTGTCATAAGGCCTGTGTGGCAGGGGGACTGGCACAGCCTTATGAACATGCTGCAGAGGTCTCTTTTGCTCTAAGCCCTACTCATTTTTCGCAGCTTTACATGTTACACAGGGAATGGGTCAGAGTAGCACATTCAGTTATGAAATATGTTGACTCCAAAATTCAAAGAGCTCCAGGACTGACACAGAGAGTTACTTTCATGGTTAATGCTAAGATCAACTATATTTTTTAAAAAATCTAAATCTATGGAAATAAATTCATATTCTCTCTTTTTTTCCTCCTCTTAAATTTTCCTTTAGAAATTACATCTAAGAAAATCTTCATTATTTTTTATGGATATATAGATGGTACATATTCTGAAGTAATAAAAGCAGGTGATTAGCACTTTCTGAGAATGTTCTCAATTTGTGATGCTTAGTATTCTTAAACTCAGTTCCATGGTGACTTGATTTAAAAGGGCAGCAATGGGTGGCGATGCAATTATTGGCTGAGCTGAAAAGTCCCAGTGGTGTTAGAATCCACTCTAAAACAAGTGTTTAAGGACCCATTGTCAGACACTATAACATTCAGATGCCTGAGAAACAGTACAGTTGATTGTAATAGGGCAATTAAATAGAAAAGCACCTGCTTGTGTATTTATTAGCTTTGGTATTCCACGGGTACAAGCAACCCTTAGATCCTCAGATAATCTTTTTGATAATATATTATTTGGATACTAGGGGTATTGAACAAAGCATAATTGAAAAAAAAAAAAGTAGGACAAAATGAGTTTTACTGCAGTTCTAAAAAAGAAAGAAAATAACATATAGCTTTCCCTACCTATAAAATATTAACAGGTATGATTAGTATTAGGCTTTAGTAGATGGCAGGCTATGGTCAGGCTTATCATACGCCTGAGGATGCAGAGGAGTAGCAGATTGAGAAAGAAAGTGTTAATAGCTAATTAGCAACCAGTTTTTTTCCTTTTTCTATTTTTTTTTTTTTTTTTTTTTTTGAGACGGGGTCTCGCTCTGTCGCCCAGGCTGGAGTGCAGTGGCGCGATCTCGGCTCACTGCAAGCTCCACCTCCCGGGTTTACGCCATTCTCCTGCCTCAGCCTCCCGAGTAGCTGGGACTACAGGCGCCCGCCACCTCGCCCAGCTAGGTTTTTGTATTTTTTAGTAGAGACGGGGTTTCACCGTGTTAGCCAGGATGGTCTCGATCTCCTGACCTCGTGATCCGCCCATCTCGGCCTCCCAAAGTGCTGGGATTACAGGCTTGAGCCACCGCGCCCGCCCACAACCAGTTTTTTTCTATCCTGAGGATGTGGGGGAGAGAGAAGAAAAACAGGGAAGATCTATCCCCGTTTGTGAATATACTAATCTAGAGAACAATTACTACAGAAATACAGAATTCTTACCAACTGAATGTGATAGCAAGATGCACCATAAGATGTCTGTATACAATTGTTTATGATAAACAGATGTGGGATTTATGGAATTTGGGGACATAGCCTGCTGCAAAATTTCATTGTCAATTATATCGTTTATAAGAAATAATAATGGAGATGTTTTAAATGGGCTGAAATAGTGCATTTGGTGTAAGTGATAACATGATCTGAGGCCTTTAGAGATGTCTTTCGGAAAGGTAACTTTTCTATCCTAACTGAATAAAGACAATAAAACCATGTTCCAGCCCCTTTTACCTAGGGTTCCTTGCTCCATGCCGGCTGCATTACATGTACAGGAGTTACATGTACTGCCTTACATTATGGAGGCACGGGGGCTTTAGGTTTACCTATTTACTTGCATCCTCTTCTTGTGAACTCATAATATTTTATTTTATTCTACTGATGTAGGAGTATACTAAAGTGAAAAGAAGGTTAAGTAATATCTAAGAGATTATTTTTAGCAATCTTTGAACCCAGTTCAGATTTAACCTGGTATAGATCTAGTGCAGATCTGGTTTGCTTATTTAATTTCAAGATGACTTTGTTTAAGTGGGAAGGATAGAGAAAAGTGAACAGAACCTCCTTCCCTATATACATATAAACACTTTAAGAATACACAAGCCCTGATTAGAGGCCTGCCACGTTTGAAATACTGAGCTGCTGCATCATTTGCCCGAATTTGTGAAAATTTTCCATATATGCTTTTTAAACTGTAATGTGCACGTGAATCATATTGGGTATCTAACTAAAACTGAAATAGTGGTTCAGTTGGTCTGTGGCAGAGCCAGACACTAAAAAACAATGCTAATGCTTCATGAACCACACTTTGAGTACCAGGGCTCTAGGGGGTTGTGAGAGTGGACTCTTGCAATGGGAGATATGGTAGCGCTATATGGAATGCAATGGCAAATAAAATGTAAGTAAATTGAGAAGGGTTTTTTTCTTAGAGGAGGAAGATATGGGATGTAGGATACCAAGACCCAAGCAGACAAGATTGAGCTGTGGAACAGGAGGTCAGTGGTAGCCTCTTCCCTGGATATTAGACCAGTTCTTCTGGTGAATCTCTGCTAAAGTACTTGCTGCAACATATGCCACATGCTGTAAGCTCTGAAAATAATCTTCAAGAACATATTCCATTTTTTGCCTCTTTTTCTGCCCTATGAACAGTTTCTCAGATATTGTGCTTCAGTGACAGCTCATACCCTTATATACCTAACAAGGGTGTCTGGTGCCAAGAGGCCTTTGCTAAATTAGTATCCATGTTGCTGAAGAAAATCTGAGAGTGTATAAATAATATCATAAGGACATGTTAGAGTGAGTCCTTGCATTGTGATGATGCTTCCAGAACCTTCTGCTGCTACTTGTTTATTCTATTCAATATACAATTGGTGATTTTGTTAATTATTAACAGGGTACCAGATTTGGAGGCGTTGAAATGAGCCCATTACCTGAAGGCTTTAGCCTAGGGGAAAAAAAAAATGTGCATTGCTAGTAGAGTGCAAAATAATACTCTCATTTTGAAGAATGGAATGCCAAATTTTCATAAACATACACATATCCCATGTCCTAGTCATTCCACGGGTAATTTCAAAGAGAACAACTTAAGTGTCTATCAACTGGATAAATGGATTTGAAAATTGTAGTATAAAAATTTAATGGTATACTTCTAAGAAATGAAAAGAAATAGCCTCTTAATGTGTGCAACAATGTAGATGAACCAGAAATACAATAGATTGAGCTAAGAAATTAGGAAACAAAAGAGTTCATACTGTATTATTCCTTTTAAATGAAGTTTAAAGACACTCAAAACTAACCTGCAGTAGAAGTCAGAAAACTATAGCACAGGGCCACATCAATTCTGTTCCCTAATTTTGAATATGTATAGCACTGAATAGAGCATTAAAAATATTGTTAAAGGATTATACAAAACAAGAATGTATGAGACAGAAATATGGAGCCCACAAAACTTGCAATATTTATTGCCTGATATATTTTAAAAAGTGCACTGATGATGCTGGCTGCATAGTGATAAAATTTAGAAAGTAATCACCTCTTGCGGACTGGAAATTGACTAGAAATCGAGCACGAGGAAATTTTCTAGAATGACAGAAATGTTTTACACATCATTTTAGTTGTGATTATGAATGTCTTCAGTTGTCAAAACTCATTAAATAGAACATTTGAATTGTGTAATTTTATTATAATTTATACTTCAAATATATAATGGCATAACTTTAAAAACATCAAAATGTAATAGTATTAAGAATAATGAGAAGGTCCTAAATTAGCATCTGCCAGCTAATCCCTTGACAATCCTGGGAAATCAAAATAAAAAAAGCAAAGAGCCTCTAACAGATCCAGTTCTGTCTCCTGGAGGTGGGCTCTCGAAAAGCTAGCTGCTGATTGGTCACTCCATGAGGGAACAATCTCTATACTCTTACTGGTGCTGAGTAGACTTGTGTTATAGATCAAGATAAATATCAGAATCCTGCTGTAATGCTTGTCACTGACAGCTGGGACATGTGTGAACACCAGGAAGGATTGTATCACAGCTGAGGCATGCGTATCATAGCTCCATGCACTTCACTACAAGGACAATTCAAATGTATCCAGTACCTAGTCAGTGACCATGCTTATGTCTCAAAAAATGACACCTCCACCACATCAAATGTTCTTGAAACCCCACCTAGAAAATACTAGACTTCTCCCGGGGAGTCAGCTGAATAGCATTTCTGATTTTCTAGGCTTTGCAAATCTCCAGACTAAATACTGAAGGAGAGCCAGTAGTATTATTACTAACCCATAGGTAGTCTAGATCATTATTGTTAGAGGTCCAATTTGAGCAGAATCCTGGTGGTTTACTTTAAGTATGTTAAATACTGGCTCACAAAAGTTGTTGGATAAAATTAGTAAAGGTAGCCAGAAACAAAAGTACTGACATAGACTGAATATGAACATTATTCATGATCTTTTTTTTTTCACATCCTGATCACTGTCACTATGAGCTTGGCATGGTTCTGGGATGAAGATGAATGGAGCCCAGGCGCGGTGCTCATGCCTGTGATCCCAGCACTTTAGGGGGCCAAGGTAGGTGGATTGCTTGAACTTAGGAGTTCGAGACCAGCCTGGGCCATATTGCAAAACCCCTTATCTCTACAAAATACAAAAAAGGTAACAAGGCATGGTGGCATGTGCCTATAGTCCCAGTTGCTTGGGAGGCTGAGATGGGAGGATAGCTTGAGTGGGAGGACATCGAGGCTGCAGTGAGCCATGATCAGTGCCACTGCACTCCAGACTGGGTGACAGAGAAAGACCCTGTTTCAAAACAAACAAGCAAAAAAGATAGAGTGTAAAGCCAAAGAAGTGCTAATACAGAGAAATGAGGAATAATTAGCAGAGGAAACATGTGGTGCCAGCCTGACACCCAATCAGCCAGGCAGATATAGATGATTGTAGATAATCTGGGAAAATGTATGACTGGTAGACAGAAGGTAAGAGAAAGTGATTTAGGTTATCATGATTAAATGGCTACAAGTAGATACAATCCCTTTATAACTTCCAACAGTTATTGCCACAGAGAGGATCCTAGGCCCTGTTTGTATATAGATACTACAGCAATAAGCCTATGGAAGTCAGATATGATAGATTTTAATGTCACCTTATCATCAAACCACAGCTTTTGTGTCACCTTTCTTGACAGCAATTTTGAAGCCAGAGGCGTGATCCTCAATAAGCTGAGGTAATAGCAGGAATAACCTATTTTGTTAAGTCCATTAAGGGTATGCAAGTAGTATGTTTAATTCACACATATTAGAAAGTAACAAATGCTGGAGAATGTGCTGAAAAGGAGGGATACCCGTACACTGTTGGTAGGAATATAAATTGCATAACCACTATAAAAAAGCAGTATGGAGTTTTTTCAAAAAACTAAAACCAGAACTACTATTTGATCTAGTGACCCCATTCATGGGTATATATCATAAAGACAGTAAATCAGTATATGAAAGAGATTCTACACTCCATCCAGATAATTTGAACTCCATGTTTATTGCAGCACTACTTATAATTGCCAAGATAAGGAATCAATCTAAGTGCCCATCAATGGATGAAAGAAAATATGGCATACACATTGAAATATTAATTGGCCGAAAGAAAATGAAATCTAATCGTTGGCAACAATAGGGATGGACCTGGGGGACATTATGTTAAGTGAAGTAAACCAAACACAGAAACACAAATGTCTTATGTTCTCACTCATATATGAAAATTGAAAGAATTGATCTAATGGAGTGGAGGTGGAGAGTAGAATAATGCTTACTGGAGGCTCAGAAGGGTAGTGGGTGAGGAGAAAGGGATAAAGAGATTGGTTTTAATGGGTACAAAATGCAATTAGAAGAATTAAGATCTAGCGTTCAGTAGCACAATAGGGCAACTACAGCTAATAATAATTTATTGTGTATTTCGTAATAGCCAGAAAAGTACATTTGGAATGTTCCCAACACAAATAAAGGATAAATGTTTGAAGTGATACATATCCCAATTGACCAGATTTGCTTATTACACATTGTATGCCTATATCAAAATATTACTTGTACCCCATAAATATGTACAACAATTGTGTATTCATATATTTAAAAAAATTGGCATTGGTAGAAAAAGTAAAATTGTTCATCTAGAACCAGGAAAGTTATAAAAATGGCCACACTGAACTAATGAACATCATTATATCAAAATTTGGACATAAAAGCCAAAGACTTATCTTTAACTGACATGAAGAAGCTATTGAATGTGTAGAAAAGTAATATACAACTCTCCATAAATAATATTTAAATTATTAAGAAAATTGCCAGGTGTAAACCCTGTCTCAGGGACTTGTAATATGTAATATGACTTAATTCAGTAATGTACTCTGAGAATAATATTGTATAATTGAAGTTATGGAAATAATTTTGAAAAATTAAGACATGCTATGAGAACAAGCAAATATGGCATATACTCTTCTGAATGTTATGAAATGTTGCTCATAAATCAAAAGGCATGAACATAGTTTTTCACATTTATCAAGAACAACGATATAAAGGGAAATGAATTTTATATTTCTTTAGAAAGTCCACAGTCTCAAGGGGACAGATGTGGCAATTTCCAAAGGGAAACATGAAGGATATCTGATTACATCTTGCTAGGTACAAGGTGAATAACAACTGATATATGAGATTACAAACGTCAGTCTATCAAGTATTTGCTTGTTTCTCAATTTTAGGAAATGTTTAGATAGTGTTACAAGGCAAGGAATGTACATCTGGTGATAGTGTATCCCTATCCTTAATTATGCCACAAGAAATATACTAGATTTGGGTACTTATTACTAACTTCACAAGTAAGTACCATATGTACTTGCTTTTGAAATGTACTTACTTTTAATATGGAAGAAATAGGTACTACAGTGATGTGCTAGCTTTAGTGTAGGAGTTGGTAGGGAGCAGATTAATGGTGTGGAATAAAAATGTGAATATGAGAAAAACAATGATCAACAGCACAAGATTGCCAGTTGCCTTAAATACCAAATTGGTCGTGAACAAATGTCCTTTATAAAAGCTCTTTGAAAGATCAAGGAGTGTGAAAATCTCAAGCATGAATTTTAAAAAGAATGACAAAATACTTGTGAATAAAACATTATTTCTGAGGTAGGCTAAAATATAGTTCCTTACATGGTAAATATTTTATAAGAGGGGCACTCAAGTGTTTATGTAATCAGAAATATAATACATATGAATTATGTATAATATTTTTAAATGTGTTTTTTTGTGGTTTAATGATTTTTCTTTATTTCATTATAGATCCAGGGAGTACATATGCAGAATTGTTGCATGGGTATATTGCATGATGCTAAGGTTTGGCCTTCTAATGATTCTGTCACCCAAGTAGTGAACGTAATCCCCATTAGGGGCTGGGCGCGGTGGCTCACGCCTGTAATCCCAACACTTTGGGAGGCTGAGGCGGGCGGATCACAAGGTCAGGCAATCGAGACCATCCTGGCTAACACAGTGAAACCCTGTCTCTACTAAAAATACCAAAACTTAGCCGGGTGTGGTGGTAGGTGCCTGTAGTCCAAGCTACTCGGGAGGCTGAGGCAGGAGAATGGCATGAACCCGGGAGGCAGAGTTTGCAGTGAGCTGAGATCGCGCAACTGCACTCCAGCCTGGGTGGCAGAGCGAGACTCTGTCTCTAAAAACAAACAAACAAAAAAACCCAATAGGTAGTTTTCTAACCCTTGCCTTGCCTCCCATGTGTATTCAGTGTGTATTTCTCATCTATAGGTGAGAACATGTGGCATTTGGTTTTCTGCTTCTGCATTAATTCACTTAGGATAATGGTCTCCAGCTGCATCCATGTTGCTGAAAAGGAAATGATTTTGTTATTTTGTATGGCTGTGTAGTATTCCATGGTGTATCTATACATTTTCTTTCTCCAATCCACTGTTGATGGACACCTGGGGTTGATTCCATGTCTTTTGCTATTGTGAATAATGCTGTGCTAAAATATGAATGCAGGTGTCTCTTTGGGAGAATGATTTATTTTCTTTTGAGTAATAAATTCCCAGTAATGAGATTGCAGGCTGAAATGGTAATTTGATTTTTAGTTCTTTGAGAAATCTTCCAACTGCTTTCCACAGTGGCCAAATACATTTACATTCCCAGGAACAATGCTTAGGTGTTCCCTTTTCTCTGTGACTTCATCAACATCTGTTCTTTTTCAAATTTTTTATAGCCAATCTGACTTATATGAGATGGTTTTTCATTGTGGTTTTGACTTGCACCTCTCTGAAGATTAGTGATGTTTGTTAGCTGCTTATGGGTCTTTTAACAAGTGTCTGTTGATATGCTTTGTACACTTTTAAAGTTAAAAAAAAATTTTTTTTAATGGTTGATTCGCTTAAGTTCCTTAAAGATTCTGGATATTAACCCTTTGTCAGATACTTGGTTTGCAAATATTTTCTCCCATTCTTTAGGTTGTCTGTTTACTCTGTTGAGAATTTCTTTTGCTGTACGTAAGTGCTTTAGTTTAATTAGGTCATATTTGTCAATTTTGTTTTTGTTGCATTTGCTTTTGAGGACTTAATCATAAATTCTTTGACTAGGCAAATGTCTAGAAGATCATTTGCTAGGTTTTCTTCCAGGATTTTTATAGTATGAGGTATTACATTTAATCTTTTAAGCCATTTTGAGTTAATTTTTATATATAGTGAATTTCGCAAAGATAGGAACAAGGACTGAGTAGAGGGTATCTCCTTGTGCTGAAACATCCTGTTTATAGGAGAAAAACTAACCTGGATATGTTCTAGGATCTATGTGTTTCCTTAAAGTCTTAGTTTAATTAGTCACATTTAGCATGAGTGACTCCATTTTGGTTTAATTTTGTCTGTTGGGGCATAGGGAATAAGTTCAGTCCAAAACAATGGCCTCCTATAATTCTGTTAAAAAAAAAATCCCCCTTTTTGGTTGGGTTCTCACTTAGGTGACAGTGTGACCAAAACTTAGGGCCTTAAAGCCATTCCCAGTTACCATCACTTTGGGTTTCTGACCTCAGCATGTCATTCATAAGTTACAGTGTCTTCATGGTCATACATTTCTTTCAGCTCTTGTTATTCCAGTGGAAGAGAGAACATTTGAAATTCTAGAGATAGCTATATGCAAACATTTAAAACCTTTGAAAGAATATAGCGCACCAGGAAGACTATTTTTACGACTATCAAGTGGATAATACAAAGAGTTTGGAGTATGCTTCTTACCCAGGGTCCCCATAAACTGAGCAATCTAAAATCAAATAGATCAAAGAATGGGTTAGATAAAGAGTCCATTCACTTTAATACGCAGTCTCTTTGTTAATCCCCTACAACTGAATGTCTATAATACCTAATGTTTTCTCCATAGGCCATAAGTGCTAGCAGCTCCACAGATACTTTTCTGTTCAGCCAGTTCCATTATTTAACATAACTTTCACAAGATAATTTAAAGTCTGTTGTGTAACCATAGCCTTTACAGTAGAATCTTCTATAGAGCTTATCATGACAGATACATTTCTAATCATTGCCCCTTTTATTACAAACCATGGAAAAAGGACCTAACAAATGAGGCTCTTCTAGAAGAGTGAAGGCCTCCTGGCAATGTTCTCTTTAACCTATGATGTGCGTTAAAAGGAGTGAATCCATGTTCTGTTTTTGACTGATTATGAGGCAACATATGTACCATTAAAGTTTCTCACTTACATTGGGCTTTCATTTTTTATCTATTAAAGTGTAAGTTTATCCATGTATAAGGCTGGGTGCAAAATCATTCACACATAAAATTATACCCCATAAGTGCACATAACAGACCCCTTTTTCATTTCTATTGTTCATAGAGTCATAAACAAGGAAATATCCTAAGATAAGAGTCTCATCATAGTGGAGAACTCTTGATTCATGATCTTGGGAAAAGCTGTTCACATCAAGGATGCCATCTTCTTCTGGGGAGAAACTTCCCTGGTTAGCTTTACCTTAAGGTTTCCAATGGGTGTACTGTTCCAAAATTGTAGAGGGATCCGTCTTGGTTGTGAGATTGTGAACCCAAAGTTCAAGGTCCCAAAGTTTTGCTGCAGTGTGGATGGCAAGGACAGTCTTTCTCTGATGTTCTCAGAAGACCCAATCTTCAGGTTCTAAATTCTGAAAGCATTGATTTTCCCAGTCAGTGAGCCATAAAAAGCTTTCTTGATGTGGTGAAAATACACTGTAGCATGATAATCTACTGTTATAACATTAGCCCTCTTGCATGGGAAAGCTTTTATACAACCAGAAAACAAGCAATGAAAATGATAATTGAATGAAATTCCTTTATAAATGTTTAAATGGCCCATCAAGTAGCCAAATGTACCTGAAGCTTTGATTGTTTTCCTAGGAATATGGGTTTGACAAACCAAACATGGGTTATAAACTATTCTAGTAATTTATAAGACACCAAACCGATACATTTAATTCAGATCATTTTATCTTTTCCATGATGAATCATGGAATGCAGAACTTTTAATAACAAAAGCTTTAAGGATTCCGGAAGGACAAGGTGGTCATTCTAGTTTTCCAAGAGTCCATGCTTAATTAACATTAGAGATATCCTCTTAAATTCCAGTTTAATTCTCCAAATTAAGTGCATCGCTTCAATAACTGATGGGTTTGCATAGGTAATTTGACTTAGACCATGGAGTTCATTCAATCTGTATATATAAACAATTTTGGTACTGGCTGATTTAGCATGCAAATCTGGCAAAGTATTTCCTTTATATTCAATTAGCTTTTTTTCTACTTGGGTTAGCAGTTTTATAACCGTCAGTTTTTTTTTTTTTTTTTCCATTAAAATTCCAGGAATTCTTATCCAGTCCAATTCTTGGGGAATTGGGAAATTCATGGGGAATTCTTACCCATGATATGATTTTTAACATTATTAGAAGCCTGTATTCAAGAGTGCTTTTCAGGATCCTTTCCATACTTTCATGAACTTCCTCAAAAACTCCATATTCTAGGATTTTGTGTACTTGTGAAGTTTCCCAAAACTGCATCAACATGAAGCAATTAACTGTGGAAATGACTTTAAATAGTTACAGTTAAAAACATAATTGACAAGGAGATTTGGTTATTTCTGTGGTCTACAATAACTTAATAACCATAATTATGATTGATAGCATATACTCAGGCATATTAAAATTTTAGAAATTCCATACAATTTTGGAACATATTGATGACATATACTAAAATATAACCTGAGGAAGCTTAAATATCAGTCTTTTTTCTTTTTTCTTTTTCTTTTTCTTTTTTTTTTTTTAACAATGCTTTCCATGTAACTAAACATATCAAATAATCCTGTTTAGCTCTCTGTTAGATGCTTTGGGGCCCTCTATGGCATTGCAAAATTAGAGGTCAGAAAAGACAGTTTTAAAGCTGAAATTTGATTTTGGGAAGACTGTCAAATGTGTTAAAGGTTTAAACATTTGATATCATGAAATAGAACTCCAGGTTACCATAAGTCATTCATTTAGCTAAAATAATGACTCAAAAGTTTTAAAAAGGCAAAACCTTTTACTGATTAACAGAGGGAACACTTAGATTTCTGAACAATCTGTCTTTTGGCATTTCCTTCTTTTATTGGTAGTTTATTCAAAAAGCAAACAAAATATTTCATTATCTTTTAATATTACATGAAAATCTTGTTCAACAGAGAAAGACAAATTTCATCCTTGCATTAGTGTGCTATTAATGTCAATCACAATTTTTATTAAAACATTGCAGACAAATCTATCCAATTTTAATCAGTTTGATCATGAGGTGAGATTTTCATAAACATTTTATAATGCTTTACTATTTTTGTGAAAGAGAATATTAGTGCTCTAAAAAAAACCTCCTGTGATTTTATTCCAATGCTCAATTTACAGAAAAACTTAATATCCTTTTAACCTTAGCCAATGTCCACATAGAACTTCTTTATATAAGATTAATTTTTTTACAAAGCTTCCACAACTTGTTTAAACCTTTAGCTTTATATTATTCAATTTAAAACAATCCTATCAACCTTTTTAAACAATCACTCTAGACTAGGCAAAATTTACATTTGCATGCCTTCTTATAATCATTTACTAACACATTTTACTTTTCTTACACACCTTGCATGTAAAACAGCTTTTTATTTCAGTAATCTTCATTACGTGTGATAATGGTAACTCTTAGCAATTTTTAATTTTGATGAAAAAATCTGATAAGTTATCTTAATTACATACCAAGTGGAGTTAAGGTTTGGCTCTTTCCAGCATAGCTAGGGGCATACCTAACTTCACATGTCCCCAGGCCTTACCAAGCTGTAAAGCAGGCAAGTTGAAAAATTTTCAAAAGCCAAAGAAGCAGTCTATGACCTTAAAGCATTTAGCAAGCCTAATATCTGACCTGCCTAATTTAGACCGAATGTCTTTATTTTACCAATAATCTTAAAGCTGTTTATATTTCCCAAAGATTGCTAAGGTTACATAAACTAAAAAAAGTTATAGTTTTTATTTTTCTTTTAAAATGTTTTATTTGAGCACTTATTTTCTGCTTAAGCCAATTAGAGTTCTTTTTTATATAAACATCACACACACAACACATATATAACTACTTAGACAGACAGAAGATCCAGCAGTGGTAGCATGCTTCCTTTGCAGTTTCTGAATTGGATTACTGGTCTCAACGGAGAGCCCTTCAAGAAACAGGTCTAGAAAAACATGCAGTTTCTAGGGCCTAATAAGTAGGCACAGCTGGAAGACCAAAAACAGTTCCCCAAATTTAAGGGTCCCATTTTTATACCAGATCTTAGATCCCAAAAAGGTGGAAAATGCTATGGCAGAAGACAGTGCAATGTTTTTACTATGCATTTTACTGCATGGCAACCCTAAGTCAATTAGCCCATTTTACAATTAGCCCATCCTTCATGGGAGCCTTATTTCTTAGTGGGGGATAGGGATGTTGACGTTGTCATACCTTCCAGTTGGCCAAGACCATGCTTCTCTTATTCAAAGGTGCCATGAGTCTCCTATCACCCCATAACTGCCATTAACCATTGCTAAAATTATATTTGGTCTTACATTTTCAGAATGTTCTATCTACCTCCCATTCCTGGGATTTCATGAGGAAAACAGAGATTTTTCCCAAAACAAGTTCTGTTCTGCCTCCTCTGTTTTTCCCAAGGAGTCCCATGCTGTTAGAACTTGAACATCTGTTTTTAATTAAGCTGATTTTTTTTTTTTTTTTTTTAAGAAGGAGTCTCACTCTGTTGCCCAAGCTGGAGTGCAGTGGTGTGATCTAGCCTCACTGCAACCTCCATCCCCCAGGTTCAAGAGATTCTCTTGCCTCTGCCTCCTGAGTAACTGGGATTACAGGTGCCTGCCTCCGTGCCTGGCTAATTTTTGTATTTTTAGTAGAGATAGTGTTTCACCATCTTGGCCAGGCTGGTCTTGAACTTCTGACCTCGTGATCCACCTGCCTTGGCCTCCCAAAGTGCTGGGATTACAGGCGTGAGCACTGTGCCCAGCCCCAATTACGTTGACTTTTAGCCATAGTATTCTTTTTAAAATTCTTTTCAAATTTCTTAGTACCTGACTTTAGCCATGCCAAACTGCCAATATTTCTGGCTTTTGAACTTTACCAAAGATAACCTCCCAAGTGCTCAGAGAAAGGAAAATTCAAGATGGTTTGTGGAAGGGTAGAGAATCAACAAATGGTAAAAGTCAAGAGAATCAATACATGATAAAGATCATGTACATGGTAAACCAGAAAGGACTCCTTACCTAAGCCAGAAATTGAACCCAGGCCACCACTGTGAAAGAATAGAGCCTTAGTTACTGAGCTTCAGCCCTGGGTAGTCTCAATTGTCCTTTCCAGGAGTCTAGAGTAGTTAATTTGAGCTTGCAAAGGCTTTTAACTACTTAATATAATTTTTAGAGCTAATCATGACATGAGCCCCCAAATTTTTCTTCCCTATAAGGCAGAGACCAAGCGAAAGTACCACCACATGGTTACAAGGTCAAGCTTTCAAGGACATAAAACAAGATGGAGACCTCATCAAGTTTTTGTTCGTTCGTTCAGCAAACTATAGCTAAGTTTGTTACTCACCAGCTTGCTGGGCCATCTTGAGCAGTGATTTTATGGGGTTCTAAGCCTGTGTTCCATCCTAAGGTACCCCTCTTCATGACAAAATGACATAGACAGATTCATAGCTCAAAATAAATCAGATTTGTTATAGTTTAAGATTAGCCTCAGAATTCCTTTTCACATTAATCAAAACTTTACAAAGGAGATAAACAGTAATTTTTACCATTCATTCAACTGGTTTGTGCAGTGAGGGGCCAGAAGTCTGACTGGGAAGAAATTCTTACCCTTTTGCTGGCATGTCAGGTTTCTGGGTTCCCCTTCCCTGAGTGGCCCTAGCAACGCTGCTCCCCACATTATATCTCCAGGGACCAAACTGCATCGCAAAGGAAAATCATGGAACCACAGGCAAAATCCTTTCATTTTTGCAAGATTCTGCCCAAGGGGTTGCATGGAGTAACAAAATTAACTTTTTCCATTCTGGCCAGAGCAAAATAGCTGTGACAAACATTATCTACTCTGCTCAGCACTCAATATCAAACTGGCAAGTCTCAAACATGTCCCAGGTGGACCCTATCGTCATTCATGCATTTTTAACCAAGAGGGACTTCACTGAGGAGAAGATCCATAATCCAATCCCACCCTTTACTCAGGTAAAATGTCCCCCTTTACTTACCAAAGTCAGACAATTGGTGCCGCAGTGTGTTTCCTTTGGATGAGGATGGTAACTAAGCTGAAAGGTTAGCAGATTTAATTTTTAATCAATTAGTCACTTAAGTTTATTATTTGGCTTTCATAAAATCTTTAAGTAAAAACATTAAAATCTTTTTGGAAGCTTCTGCACATCAATAGGCATCTCTAGATTAATTTGGGAGCCCTCATTTTTTGTTTTTTTTTAATGCACTTCAGTCCCTTGTTGTTCATTTGAAACGTTCCACTGTAAGTTGTCTTTAGTATGACTTCACCATTTCTGTAAGACTTTGCTGACTTCTGGGCCTAATGGGTAAACCAGAAGGAACTCAGTTTTTCAGAAATTAAGGATCCCATTTTTACCTAAAATATTGGCTTTACTCTGAGGTTCCCTTGATTAACTTAGTCATTGACTTTGTTCTATCTAAGTATGCAAGAAAAACGAAATAGAGGAATAGAACACAAAAATCCTTGAAAATTCCCAAAAGCCAAATTTTACAACCCTTGCCACATTACCATTTATGACCAGTTTCTTTCTTACCCAGTGAGATGTAGGAGGCCTCTAACTGGATCCAAGCCAGTGAATGATTGGATCCAATCCAGTCTTGGGCCCAGTCCAGTTTCTGTTGTGACTTCCAAGCCCAGTTTGGATCAAAAATTTGCTCAAAGAAACTCAGAGCTCAAAACATAAATCCATGGAGCTCTGAAATGGGAGAGAGAATTTACCCAGAATTCCCAGGCACTCTGAGAGATCAAGGGACACAAATGGGTCCTTGCAGGTACCTCGCTTGTTCTCTCAGTGCTCCTGGAGGTCGTTAGAAGCTCTACTTCAGACCCTGCTTCTGACACCATCTGTTTAAAGAAAAACTTCAGATGAATTAAGTTTTAAGGAGTTTAATTGAGCAATGAATGTTTCACGAATTGAGCAGCCCCCAGAATCAGAGCAGATTCAGAGAAACTCCCTACATATATACTTTTTGTTAATGATATTTGATATTTTCTCTATTTCAAGAGGTAGTTGTATAATTAGTAAAATTGAATATGAGCTAATATGTATTTCATTTCAACAATGATACAGAATTGAGACAAGCTTGTTATTATGTGTTACCATGAAAAGTTGTGACCATCAGTGTATGGTGCAGAAAGATTTAGATCCTCCTTTTTCCTCTTCTTTTCTTTTTCTTTTTTCTTTTTTTTTTTTTTTTTGCGGTAAAATTTAGAAAGCACTCATCCAATAATTATTGTTGCCAAAACTGCTCTAAAATTTAAATGTTGGTCCATCAAATATTTATGTAACTGTGTCTGTTTTCTCTGTTTTTCCCTGCCAACATTGTCATTCTAGCTTTTTTTTTTTTATATGTTGCAAATAAAGTAGGTCCATCACAGGTGGATGGAGCATCCAATTGGGGCTGGAAGCACCACGTGACCTGTACTCTTATCTTTCAATGTGACTTCTGCTGTTTGTTTGTGGATTTCTTTACCCACTTTGTAATTTTGAGGTTATATAAACTGGAAGTGAGCACCTATTATGCACTGTGACTCTTTTAATCAATGTTCAATCTATATCCAAATGATATTGAGTATCATACAGCTTATAGTATATGTACACTACACAATACAATCCCTAAGTTTCTCTAGCTGTCATTCTGTGTACTGTGTGTTTGTGTGTGTGTGTGTGTGTGTGTACGTGTATGCTTGCTGTTTGTCTCTTCTGCAAGAATGTACAATCCATTGGGCAGGAAATTTGTCGGCTTTTATTCCTTGTTATGAGTGTGGTACATAGAACACTGACACTGAGTAGATGACCAACAAATAATTGTTGAGTAAATTGTGTTGTTTCAATGTTTCAAATACTTTGAAAAAAAGTATAATACGCACCACAGCTAAGGTTGGGCAATTCAACATGATATGCTGAAGGCAAAATGTTAGTGAGAACCATTTTATTTATAACAGAATTGACCTTAAAATTGCTTGATGTTTGAAATTCTAATTTTAAGTATAGTACAACAATAATAACTCTAAGATATTAAATGACAGCACACTTTTGGCCAGAAATTATTTTTACTAGATCATTTAAGTAAAGTTTATGAAATTTGTAGGCATGAAATATGTTCACTGTGCTATCTTCTTTGCTTAAAGTCCTGAAGCATGAGACAATGCTATCTACTACTTAACGTGTGGAAGAAAATGACTGGGAAAAAAGTAGATAATACGATATTCTGCCCTTCTTAACCTTCCTTTCACCTCAACTCTGTGGTTGTTGTCTATTCTTATGAATTACCTAGGGCACAATATGTTGATTTCCCTTAGCTTCATTCAAACTTTAGGCTTAACAAAATTAAAATAACACTTGCTGTGGTTGTGTTGGCCTCTCTCTCTCTCTCGTTTAGTAAAAAACTTATTCTTTGCCAGGAATAAGGGAGTTGAGGCAGAATAATTGTCAACATAATCGAAATTAAAGCCACAGGTCTGTGCTTTCTAAGACCCAATGTGCAAATGTGATTTTCTAATAATATGTATTCACTATGAAGGAATTAAGTTGGTTTTTTTTTTAATTTTTTGATAATGATTTTATTTTAAGAACTGTTTAGGTAAGTTCTTAATGGCTTTATTCCATGTCACATATACCAGAACCAAGCATAAGAAAACAATACCACTTTTAACACACTGATAAAATTAAAATATTTTCACACCCATATACAGAATATTACAAAAGTAAACTAAACAAATGTGAGGTAATATCTTCTTGCTCATGAGAAGTTTTGATATTAAGACTTATTGACATTACCTAAACAATGATAAACAACTTATCCTGCTTCTGAGCCCATCAAAATGACCACAGATGACAGTCAGAATACAAAGGTGAGGACACTACTTAAGAAAACCAGTCAATAGTATGAAAGCATACAGAACAGTTTCTTACAAATAGATACTATGTTGGAAAATTTAGTTTTTAACATATGTTTTTAATCTTTAAAAATGAGATAGTAAGGAATCTTAGCAAGTACCAGGAGGAATGCAGCCACTGTGTTGACATCTTCCTTGGAGAAAAGCCTGGGAGACTGATTTTTACTCACCTGCTTTCTGCAGAGAAGCCATATGTGGAGGCTCACACCTCTCGGTGAGTTTATTTAGCCTAACAAATTAATTCAGGGACAATCACTTCAAGTAATAAGATATAGCTGAAAAACATAGGAGACAAGCGCTGATTTCTTCCATTCTGAGCTATGAAGTTAATTCTAGGCGGGTTCAAAATCAGAAGACCTTTCACCATAAGGAAATTTCAGTGATCTATAGTTCCCCCCCAATTAAATAAAGCACCAGGTAGGCCACGTCCAGGCTTACTGTACTGAGACTTCCTGTATCCCTGATGATTCAATAAGAAAGACAATATCAAATCAAGTATCTGTGGTGCAGCAAGGATTTTCTTATAGGGTAAGAGATTGAAATGTTTACCTTCATTTTCAATTATTAAAAGTTAAATTGTAAATAGTACTGAGCAAGTCAAGGTCACAGCTATATGAGAAAAACACAGCAGCATAAAGAGATAGTTGGTGTAGGTGGGGGGTTAATATTAAAAAAGAAATCTCTAGTTAGAAGACACATATTCAAACAGACAATGTAGCCATGAATCCAAAAAAGGAAACAGAAAAAGAACTTTCAGAGAAAGAGTAAAGGCTATTAAAGTTAAGAAACGTATGTGGTTGTCAAAATAAAATTTAATACAAATTTTTGAAGACAAAGTTAATATTATTATGCATATTTAAAAAGATCAAGAGTCAAAGAACATGGGAAAAATAACTTATAGAAATAAATCCAAATGCCCATGGCTCTATTTATAATGATATACAAAATGTGAAATTCTACCATTTCTTTCTCAACTACCTTTTCCCTATTGGTGCCATTTCTTGTCTGCTCTTTCATATTTGTTTTCTTAGTGGATTGCTTATTTTAGGCTGGTGTTTACACAATTCTATTATACAAAACTGGGGATGATCTTTCGGACTCATATTATTTTCACATTGCTCCTAGTTGACCCAGTGCAACACATCCCTATTGTGCATATAATAGTCTGTCAAATCTTTCTATCTTAATTATTGTAATTCATGCTCAGTTCATTTTCCCCTGATTTACTTTCAGTTCTTCAAACACCAAGTCATTTTCTACCTTGTTGCCTTGGTATAAGATGTACATTATGTATGTGTCTCTTCATACGACTGATTCTTTTTCACCTTTCATTTCCTCCTCAGAAATAGCTTCCCCAAATTTCAGTATAAGTAGATGCTATTTTGCTATTTCATTTCACAGTGTTCTTTCATTGTTACTGGAAATAAAAATGATGGCGTCAAACTGGAAAATTCTTTAATAGTTTCATATAACATTAAAATATGCTTAACTAATAAGTTGGTAATTTCACTCAAGAGATGAATATTTACCCAAGAGATGATAACATGCTTTCACATGAAAATATATGCATAGCACTATTCATTCTAGACAAAAATAATAAACAATGTAAATTCCCATTAACTGGAGAGTATATTAAAAAATTTGATATATTCACACAATGGTATACTAATTGACAGTAAAAAATTTGACCTATTAATTCATGCAATGACATGTACAAATCTCGAAAATACAATGCTTAGCTTGACACAATGAAAGAGTGTTTGTTCGATGAATCTCTTTATAAGAAATTCAAGACAAGGAAAATCTAAGTTATGGTGACAGACATCAGAATAGCAGTTTTTATGGGGGATGGTTTTGCTGTAATGGCATAGAAATAAACTTACTGGAGTAATGAAAATTTGTCCTATTTTTATACAAGTTTTGGTTACACCATTCATTATATAATACATGGTACAAATACATTAAATTATATACTTCAGACCTGTTCATTTCACTGTATTTGAATTTTATTTGAATAATAATAAAATAATAAAAACGATTTGCCTTGCTATTTTTCTATGTGTCATTTGTATGCTTCTATTTGTATTGATAAAGTTACTTGGGCTTAGCAAGGTTTTTAACCACGGCACCAACCACAGATGTACTGTCAACATTTTCCTGGCCATTTTTTTTCTTTTTTCTTTTTTTTTTTTTTTCTCTCTTTTATTCTATATAGTTTCTGTTTGATTTCTATGAAATACAAAATATATTTCTAATTAATATATGATAGGACTGGATGTTGGCACTTCAGATTTATAACTATCAATTTTGTGATTTTTCCAAACTTTGCTCTACTTATTTTATAGTAGAATTTATATTAGTTCTCCTTATCAATATATTGTTTGGATTGTGCATGTTTTTGAAATATCTATATATGGTATAATACTGTGTTTTCACTGATGTATTTAACTTGGAATGGTTTGTGATGCACTTATACGTCATGCAATGTTCCAGGTTCATGGTGTTGGATTTTCTTCTTTCAAAGGCCTGCTGGCTCCAGTGATTCCAGATTCTAGTTATATGTTTCCCCCTTCATGCGTCCACATGCATGTATGTGTTTGAACAAAACAGTTTCCTTCTGAAAGAGAAAACTGACGCTATTTCATATACACACTTGGATTATAGAGATTTAATCAGGATATCAGACTGGCATTTTTAGAATAATCATGCCTAGATTTTTCACACATGTTCTGATTGAAGATCATATATTTCTTGATTTAAGTCACTCTTCTTATGGTTCTATTTTAGTTTTGACTTCTTTTTGTATTATGAAGTGAAATAAATTTTCTTAAATGAGGCTCAAAAGCAAACGCTCTGCCTTCTCTAGAGTATATTCACTGACCTTAATTTACTAATCTTACTCAATCCTTATATATATCTCTGTATAATCACATTAAAAACCAACCCCCATATGAGTGTGTGTGTGTGTGCGTGTGTGTGTAATATGTGTATATTATATTTAAGATACAAATATTCCTTTTGGTGTATAATACTCAGTGAATTGACTTATTTTATGGTATGTATTATATTTTAACATCCTTATATCTATAAGAAGATATTTAATTATGTACATCTGGTGTATGTGTATATATTTACTCATACTTAACATCCATGTTTCTCCATTTCCATAGTTTAAACTGGAGGCTATTTTTTCGTGACTTTAAGTTTCATTCTGGCAAACATTAATAATTTTATAATTTTATTTGGAAGCGTGTAAAAAAATTGCCATATGACACTTTAGTTGTTAAGGTAAAATACGTATATCAGGTTTGTTTCATGAATTAAATAACTCTAAAGGAAGTCATTGAGATGGAGACATTAGGAAGGGCTCAAACAACTCTATTAGCCTCTATGATGAAAAGAAAAGAGGTAATAAGCAAGTCCCTAGTTTTAGGGAGATTACAAGCAGAGTTTGGTGTTCTGGTGTATGTTTTGGTTGTTATTGTTATTTGTTTTTTTCTTTTTCTTTTTGCTTTTCTTTTCAAATGTCGTTTCCCAAAGTAATAATTTGGAAATAAATATATAATTTTAAAAGAGGTTCTATTACATATACTTGGTTTATAACACATATTATTCTCTTTTCCATTGAAACACATTTGAAAAATTCAAGTCAGGTTTGCATATATATTTGACATTCCTGATTCAATTCTGTTTAATTTCTATCATTTCAAATCATTTATTCTAAATTCTCATGAGGTTCTTATAAAGAATAAAGAACTAAAATATTTTATGATTCTATTTAAAATATTATTAACATTCACAGACAATTTTTAGATTGATTTAATAACCTTAGATATAGGTAAAACCAAGGTTTAAAATATAAGGAATATAAGGAATATAAGGAATATATGGAATATGAGGAAAAAGGTGAATTAGTAAAGTGCTCATGCCATCTTAGTATAAAGCATACTAATTAACATTGATCCTCATGGAAATGTTGCTAGAGGTCTAAGATAATAAAAATAAAATATGAAAATATAATTGATGTTTACAAACAGACTTCTAGAAAATCCTCAATGGCACATGCATGAGAAATTTCACAACAATCTAATTTGTAATGCAGTTTTACTACATTGCAACACACATCTGTTCTCTCCTTTACCACAATGAAAACAAACAAACATATTTGACTTCTATTCAAAACCTGATTATTTTTTTTACAGTGGCTTCCAGACAAACATTACATTCCTATCTAGCATAGAACTCAATATACATTTCCGAATTAAAATTTAGGAAGCTTCTATTCTCCCTTCTGTTGTTACTTAGAAAATATATACTTCTGATCCTGGAAATTCAGTCCGACTGATTACCTTCAGTATATTTTTATCCTTTTCCCCATTATTTATTATATCATTCCTTATTAAATTTTCAGTATTGCTTGATATAGTTTGGATATGTGTCCCCACCTAAATCTCGTGTTGAACTGTAATGTCCAGTATTGGAGGTGGAGCCTCATGGGAGGTTATTGACTCATGGGGCAGGTTTCTCATAAATAATTTACTACCATCCCCTTAATGCTGACCTGGCGATATTGAGTGACTTCTCATGAAACCTGGCTGTCTAAAAGTGTGTGACAACTCACTCTCTCTCTTGCTTCTGTTCCCACCATATGAGATGGCTGCTCCCCCTTCATGTTCCACTATGATTGTAAGCTTCCTGAGGTCTCCACAGAAATAGATGCTTGTCTTATACTTCCTGTACAGCCTGCAGAACCTGAGCCAATTAAACTTCCTTTTAAAATCAATTATCCAGTCTTGGATATTTCTTTATAGCAATGTAAGACCAACCTAATACAAACAACAAAAATGATTTTTATTTCAATTTGCATTTCCATAGCTCCTTTCATAACCACACTCCAGTCCCTGTCATAACTAACATATAACTAAGCTCACTCATATATAGACACATACACATATTTATATACACATACAGAAATACATATGATTTTATTTTTAATATACTTAGATTTTTATCTCTTTAATGGAAAAGGAAACTCCTAATACCCATATTCAGATAAGTTCCATAAATCTAGAATCTTTCTTTTTTTATGATGCATGCATTGTCTTTTTCAATAATGAACACTAATTAAGGCACTAATGTTCTAATAGGAAGACAATTTCTATACAAATTATTGTCAGAGCATTTTTCTGGGGGGTAGACTAAATTCTTATGATACCTCTTTTTTAAAAAGGACTCTAATTTGTTAGCTAATTATAAAATCCTGTTTTAGTTTTCTTTTTTAGAATATTGACAATATAATGAAAAATGATATTTACTGCATAGGTTATTGTGAAAAGTAAATTCAGCAATATATGTAAGGAGTCTAGAAGTGCCTGGATTATAGTAAGCAAATAATAAGTGATCATTTCATTAATACCATGTGAGTGACAAGATTCCAAAGAATCATTTTTTCTCTGTTTCAGAATTTCCTGAAAATGTATTTTTTTAAGTATATAGGGGTATACAAGCAAATATCATCAGACAGATTTAACTCCAAAGCATGCATTTCCCCTTAAATGTGAATAGCCTGTGCTCCAAAGAACAAGAAGCAGATGCATTTCTGGCACTATTTAAATTTATTCAAAATATGAGGTTTTATTGTTCAGAGTAAAATCACTTTTTGTTGATTTAAGCAAAATTGGAAAACCAGTTTATTAAATAAATTAACTATGGACCTTATAGAGATAGTAACTCAATACAATATCATTAAAGTGTCTCTTAGAAATGATAGCTAAGATGAATGAGTATAGAAATGATCAAATAAAATTTAGATACCTGTACATGGGTCTGTGGACTACCAGTAGAGATCACAAGGTACCAACTTATGGAATTGAGGACAAGTTGAGGAGTCCTTCACTCTTCTGAATCTCTCAGAATGTCATACTAGGTTCCAGGTACAGTTTGAATCACAGTAGTAAGGAGTTCTTAAATGAAGACTACACTACAGGAATATTGCCCCAGTTCTATTTTCTTATTTATGGGGTAAGTATGATAATGACTTTGTAAGCAGAACTTTGAAAGCAAGGATATAGATCACTTTCTTACAGTCATTCCTGGAAAGCCAGCTGTTCATTACCCAGAGTCCTTTGATCCTTAAAAATTAACAAAGTGATAATGCACAGTAGTAGTGACATTAATTTTAGGACATGAAGAAAAGTGATAGATTACATCCAACTCCGGAAATTTGATTTCTGGTGCTGCCATTGCTTGAAGCCAGGTAGGGATGGAGGGAGAAATTATTGTTCACCCCGTAATCTCACTTGAATTCTCATTGTAGATAAACTTTTGCATGATCAAGAAGCAAAATAAATTACAAATGAAAAATATACAGCATCTCTTGAAAAAATTCTGAACAGATTTTCTAGAAAATAAAAAAATAAGGAGGATTCATCTACTTGTGAAATCTTAAAATGTTTTGATGTCCTAAGTGAGGTTTCCATAGCAATTCTAGGAGGCCTGATTTGGATTGTGACAGCCACAGCCACAAATTTTGCTTGTAGTATGCAGAATTTTCAGGGAGTTCGAAATGGTTTAGGAAAGTTGTAAAAAGCATCAGTTGATGCCTGGTAAAAATATTTTAAAATCTTGTTTTAATTTTTTGTTATAAAAGATATATGTACATATATATACTTGTTTTATATTTTTATTATTTTTATTTTATTTATAATAGTACTTACGTTGTTTCACAGTTATTTAGATAAGCATTTCTATGATAGTTTATTTTTGTATTTAAGTTTGCATATCACCTCTCATGATAAAAACAGCTTCTTTTTCTGCCAGGCACTGTGTTAAGCAATTACAAGCATTATCTTGTTTGACTGGAACACCAAAATTTACATTTTACAGGCCAAACTACAGAGGATTAGAGAGGGTAAGTAAATGATCCCATGTTACACAAATAATAAGAGTCGGATCCCAAACCTAAAACATCAATTATGGTTGATAATAACAGCACGGTGCAATGCATTGTTACAGATTGTATTGTGTCCCCACACAATGCTATGTTGAAATCTTAATCTCTAGTGCTTCAGAATGTGGTCTTATTTGGAAATAGAGTCTTTAAAGAGGTCATCAAATTGACATGAGCTCATTAGGGTGAGTTCTAATCAATATGTTGGGGGTGTTTCTCAAAATGGGGGGATTGGACACAGGAACAGACACATACATAAGAAAGGCCATGTGAATACATATAGAAAGGCAGTCTTGTGACTGGAGGGATGCATCTGTAAGCCAAGGAATGCAAAGGAATGCTGGCAAACACCAGAAACAAGCAGGTGCAAGAAAGGATTCTCCCCTGGAACCATCAGATAAAATACCGCCCTACTCACACCTTTGTATCAAATTTCCTTCAGACTCCAGGGCTGTGACACAGTAAATTATAGTTGTTTTAAGCTTCCCAGAGCGATGATGTTTTGTCACAGCAGCAATAGGAAATAAATTTACTTCTTTAACAAAATTACTCCAGGAATTCTAATTTTGTGATCTATTTGAGAAATGTAATTTAAAGTAAATAGAGGAAAGGAATATATCTATAAAACATGAGTGCTGTCTTACCATAAAGTGTTATCTCTCCCTGAATTTTAAACACTTTGTAGCAACGAATTTATATACTATATATGTGTGGGTGGGTTTGTGCGTGTGTGTGTATATATCTTGGGAGTTACTTTCATTTATTGTATGATATTTGTTAGTTACTGGGTCAAATGCCTTAATATTCAAACATCAACAGAGCAAGGGGAGTATTAATATCCCCTATTGAAAAGTAATGAATGTCTCAAAGATTGACACCTGAAGGCATTAGAGAAAAGTACACTCGGGCAAGGTCCATAAAATTCAGCAGAAGGGATTATTAATAGGGAAAGAATCACCAAAGAAGCAGTTTGGCATGCTCTGCATCTTACGGATAAAAGTTTAATCTTTTCCTAGCACTGAGAAACAATAGGTTTAGTTTGCATTCCACCCAATAAAAAATTAAACAAATAGATAGGTGTGGACAAATAAGTAGGTGTGCTCTTAAACAAAATCTCTCCCAGTAATATTTACAAGGTTGGAAAGTAAACCTCCTGGATTCTTATCCTTGATCAAATCACATGATCAGAAAAACTTAAACCTGTACAGTGTTGGTTTATCTCAGGACAATTTGATTTTGTTGAATTGCATTGTATTGTGTCAACTTATAATTAGTAATTTCAATCTATTAATCTTTATTAAATAATATAATAAACTTTAAAAAGCCATTGTTCAATATATTGGATGGATGATGTGGAAGATATTGATCAATAGAATTTCTTGTTTTTGTTTATATGATTTGTTCTAGATAATTTGTAGAAAATAAATACTAAGAAGAGTTATGCTTGAAGCTAACATAACAATCTTACATTCATGGTGCTTTACGTATGTTTGTAGCTTCCTCCTTGAAAGAGCTGTTAGAAAGTTGGTGTCACATTTGTAGAATATGTGGAATTTCAGCTCACATGAAATTGTGTATTATGCTTATTCATAATATCTTATCTTACCATTATATCATTCTTGTCTCTCCTTCCTACTCACTTACTTGTAATTGCTATTTTTTCCTATATCTCTAACTCCATATATATTGTATTGCTGTTTTGATATATCACATACCGGAAATTGTTATTCAATCTGAGATTAAGCCAGAATCCCCCTATAATGACACTTGGCATACTTATTTGAAGTTAATGTACTATATATTTTTATGGATATAAGCAGGGTTAAACATCTCAAACACTGACATATTTGCAGAATTTACTTGCTAAAACTCTCAAGTATACTTGCAGCAGAAAGACAGTATTGAATACTATTATTTGGCAGCTTGACAGACTACTTATTTGGAAGGAATTTGTCACACTAAAAAACCTAAGAATGTTAAATTTATGAGTTCATAAGTAAATAAGAATAATATCAATTAATCAAATACAATGAGTTAAAGGAAAATCAGAGTGGTAATTATAGGTGATTTAGCTAGAGTGCTACATTATGTTGAATCATAATTTATATATAAGATCCACAAATTTTAAGTTGAATTTTGAAAACCATAAACAGCCATGTAACCAGCAACCCAATGTAGGCATGGAACAGTTCCTTTGAATCAGAAAGTTCCCATCTCTCACTTTTGCATTAATCCCCATCTCTGCTTTATTTTGCCTCTACTTAAGCACTCATGTAAACAATATAGCATAGTATTACTCTTTGGGGTCTGTTTTCTTTTGCTCAGCGTAGTGGTTTGAGATTCATATACAATGCTGCATGTGCAGGTAATTCATCCTTTTGATTTCAGAGTAGAATATCATTACCTGAATATAACATGATTTGATTTATAACATGTTATGAATATAATTTCATAAATATCTGTTGATGGACATTTATTTTGCTTCAAATTCTATACTATAAAGAAGATGCTATAAACATTATTGAAGAAAAAATTTGAAGACATTTTATTTGCTTATTTTCATGGGTACTTATTTATGGGGTACCTGAGATATTTTGATATAAGCAAGCAATGCAAAATCATCACATCAGAGTAAATTATTCATGTATCACCTCAAGCATTTATAATTCCTTTGTGTTACAACATTCCAGTGATACTATTATTTATTTTAAAATGTACACATGATTGTTGACTGTAATGTCACCCTGTTGTTCTAGTAGGTTATATGTATTCTATCTAACTACATTTTTGTACCGATTAACCATCCCCACTTTCTCCCTCCCCCATTACCTTTTTCAGCCTCTGGTTATCATTATTCCATTCTCTATTTCTTTTTAATTTACCCATTTAGTGTGTGCAAATTCCAGGGTCTAAAACTACACATTTATAGAGTAGGTATATATTTAATTTAATAAAAATAATAAAAATGAGACAAACTAGATTCTAAAATGGTTGTAATATTTTATGGTATATACAGAAATGTATGAGAGTTCTAGTTTCTCCACATCCCAATCTCTATTTGGTGTTGTCAGATTTTTTAATTTCAGTGATTCTAATATATATAACATGGAAGTGTTCAACTCCATGATTACTACTGACATTGAACATTTTTTCATCTTCATATTTGCTATTTGTCTATCTCCTTTTGTAAAGATTATGGCCTTTTCAATTAGTCAGTTTTTATTATTGTTTAATTCTTATTTTTATCTGGATTTGACCCTTTGTCAGATACACAGTTTTCTAAACTTTATTTCAGATTTTGACAAGTCTTCTTTACATTTTTTAAGTGTGTCTTTTGAGGACCACATGATTTTAATTTCAATAAAGATCATTTTGTTAATTTTTAAAATCACGGTTCATATTTTTGGGGCTTTGTTACAACAACAAAAAAAAACCTTGCCTGACATAATATTACAAATATTTTTTAAAATTCTAAGTTTTCTTCTAAAGTTTTATAGGTCTAGTTTTTAAGTAAAGAGCTATGATTCATCTTAAGATAATTTTATTATATGGTATGAAGCATGGTTCTGTGTTCATTATTTCCATGTACTTATCTGGTATTTCATCATAATTTGTTGGAAATGTTTTGACTTTTGTTTTTGATATACTTAGTGGCATTGCTAAAAAAACAAAAATAAAACAACTTTATGATATATTTGTAGACTGTCTCTCCTGTTACATTTATTTGTTTATCCTTAAGCCAATACTGCACTGTTTTGATTAATATAGTCTTATTGTAATTGTTGAAAGCAAATAATTTAAGTATTCCATTTTTTTCTTTTGCAAGATAAGTTTAACAATCTAAGCCAATTGTATTTCCATAAAATTTTAGAATCTGTTTGTCAATTTATATTTTAAAAGACTGCAAAGATATTGATTAGAATATACATTTATTACTATTTTATATGTTAATCATATATACATGAGAATAGACAAAGTGTGAATATACATATATGACATTTGATAATTACAATTCTCTAAATAAAATACTTTATTGATGCATGTACAGATAAATGGACCAATGAAATAAAATAGCTCAAAAAGTATCAACAACCAAAGTGAAAACTTCATATATAAAAAATGAAGAGACAGAATTGTTACTCATTGGAGAGCTGATCAACTACTTAATTCTTGACCATGGATGATAGGTAATCTATATGAAACAAAACAAAACTGGAATATTACACAATTTATTTAAATCATACATGTGGTTACAATGTATCAATCAATTTCCTATAGACTAAACAATAAGTTAAAATGTTATAAGAACATGTAGGAGAATGTCTTTGTGATTTCTATATTAGAATTTTTAAATGTAAAAACCAATAAATTATTAATTATAACTATTGTCTTTTTTATTTCTTGTCTTTTGTACCGATTTTAAGGAGGACTTTTTAAAAAATCTGGATTATAATTCTTGAGAGACAGAGTGAAAGAGAGATAGAGGATGCAGAGTCAAAAATAAACTAAAGTGAGGATAATATTTATATACAAACAGGGAAGTTAAGAGTATTATCAGTGTGGATATGAGAGTGAATATGAAGAATTCATGAGGGTTTTAATTGTATTTTGATACATATTTTGTAATGGCATAGCTTATTTTTCGTGTGACTGTTTGGATAGTAACCTAAAACAGTTTTTATTAACTAACTCACTCACTCCTCCTTTCGAATTGATTATATGAAACTCAATGACAATGTTGTAGCCAACACTCTTCTCCTAGTTCTCATTGTATATTTTAAAAATTAAACACTGTACAACTCCTTTGGGCATTTCATCCGGATATATAGGATGTACACTCTTCATAGAGACTGTTAATATCACTTAAAAATAAGAACTAACACCAGAATTTTCTTACAAGTATAATAGGGCATGAACAATACATCTTTACTAGGCCCTATGTCTCAGGTTATAAACATTATTTTTCATTGCAAAATTTTAAAAACAAAATAATTGGATGCTTCTCATGTTATATAGCTTTCAGAGTCATAGTGTTCAAAAAAATTTGTTTTATTTAGAAGAGTTAAAAAGTAAATGCAAAACCTTTATATAAATTTTAAAAGTTACCATTTTGTATAGTAAGTTTGTATTTGTTAACCCACAGATATAACAAAATGTATTGAATTATAAAACAATTAAATCATTTAGTACTTTGTGAAAATGATATTAAAGCAGTACAACTGACTTTTTGTTTGTAATTACTATGCTATTTGCAAGAAAAATAAATACAAGTAACTAAAACTGAAAAGTTTAACAGGTGATATCCTCAAACAATTAATAAAGATATTGCCATCTAAGCAATATTTCATTTAAAATAATTTATATAAACCAATTTATAGGGAAATGCTATAAAGTGCATACAAACATAATTACAGCCATAACGTCTACTCCCAGAGCCTCTGAACACGTTCCAACAAAAGAGACATAGCACATAGTATTGCTGAGGATAGTGAATAAAAATATATCTCAAAATATATCAAGTTCCTAAACCAATAATTGAATGCTCTGCAGGATTTAACATTGCTGTGTGATTCAGAATAGCCTCCTGTGTCTTGTTCTCGTGGATTAAGTTATTAGGAAAAAAGAGACTTAAAATGAAGCAAATCTTAACTAATGGTCTGTTTTATAATGGTGCTACATATATAGCTATTTGGATTTACTTGTTTCTAATCACCATCTAGGAGAATATATATGCTGTTATTTAAAAGTTACCCTTATAATTCAATATTTGAATGATTAGGCTGGATAAATATCATATAAATATATCAATGTATAAAACTGCTAATATTGTAACCAATGATTTAATTTTTAGAAGCAAGAGAAAAGAAAGGCATATTTAAAGGCAAAAGAGTTTGGGTATTCAAATCCTGGTTACTAAGTAACTGAAATATTATTTTTATTTATTTCACACTATAGAAAGAAACATGAAAATTACAATAGTAGGCCTTTTGAAAGGAGAGTCTCTATGTCCAAGAGTGTTAAAAAGATACTGGATTTTTTTTTTAAGTAGATATTATTCTTATGCAAAAAGGAAAATACATACACATTTTATATGTATTTTCTTGTTTAGTTTCTCTATTACCCCTATATATTATGCCTGTAGTACTCACATAGATTTCCCACTCAGTATATTGTGATCTTACTCAAGATATATACATTAATTTGACATGTAACCAGACAACCATTGTATAACACTGGAGGGATATCCTTCTTTCATTTTGTTTTTCTGCCTCTCTCTCATTTCAGTATATATAAGCAATTACTGTTAAAGATAAATAAGCTTGTAATTCCTAGGGTCAATACTTGATGCTGCATGGAGAAAGCCTACTTAAGAATAAAAATAACACTGGTCAACAGAAGAAAGAGAGAGCTGGTAATCTTGAACAGAGGAACTGCTATCCATAAAATGAGCTTCTCTGTTTGCACTTCCCCTTTACAAAAATGGACATCTTTTATCACTTGACATATTTTGGATTGGGGTTTTGGCCTTAAAATTGAAATATCACGGACCAACATGAAGATCAAGGTTAATGTCTATATATTATGGATAAACAATTATCAGGCTTAAAGTAATTAAACGAATCAGACAATATGCAGGTAAAACTAATATATATTAGAGGGTAAATTTTTTAGCATTTGTCAAGTCTATAATGTTCAGGTTTCATGATGCCTCATGCAATACATTTTATTTTTAGATTTTGTATTGATAAAACATAGAGATCTTTATCTGACTTATTTAACACTCATCTGCTTATATATTAAAATGCCTCAGTCCTTATTATACCATAACATCTTAGAGGAGTAAAATATAACTCACATATTATTTATCTTTTTTTCATAGAGCAGAAAATTTTACCTTCTTTCTTCTAGGATTTATAATTTTCTGATAAGTAACATATATTTAACATAATCCTTTATAATACCTTTACAAATTAGGTAGGTTAAAGATTTGAAAAATTAATATCTGTATTCCCTCCCAAATCACATAGGGTTTCAAATATAGGAAGGGGGTTAACTGATGTGACATCTAGTCATATATCTGTAACATTAGTAACAAGCAGATCTCTAGAGGCTTTTTTCCATTAATTTTCCCCTGTGGTTGTGAAGAAATTTTTAAATGTCAGGAAATCGTACATTAAGTTTTTTTCTGTATAATATGAGTAATATAATAGCACCAATCTATATGACTAGAAAATAAAAAACCCTACTTAAACCAAGATGATGATTGATTGAATGTCCACGTGTAATTGCTGAAGTTTATATATTTAGAAATTGTTCAAAGACAATTTTGGACAATTTCTAAATATACCAACTGTTTATTATAATCAGATGTGCATTTTAGCAAATGTAATCAATGTGTTTTTTGCTATACATCATAGTAAAATAAAATTACTGCAAGATTTTTTAAAAAGTTGAACAAATTATTATTAAATTTAATACTAATTAATTATTGCCAATATTCATGGCTAAATTTTACTGTGTTTATGAAAAAATATATTATTTTATGATACTAATCCCATCTCAATAAGTTTTGACAAAGCATTTTGTTTATTTTTTTCTTAATATCTGAAAATATACAATTTTGTAGGTTGGAATATGATATCTAAATTCACACCCACACAGAGAAACATGTATGCATGTATACTCATCCATCTCTCTTGAGATATTTAATTTGGCATATCATTTACCCAAACTAAGTATAAATTTTATGTTTCCTTGAAAGGGCAATGCTATATTGTTGTGTACTATGTGTTTATCTTAACATTACTCGTGAGAATAACAAAATATGAAATTTTAATATTATGAGAACAAGAATTAACATGAATGAAATAACCTAATGTAATGACCTGTCCTCATTCGTAGATACACATGCTAAATGACATAGATTCCTATATGCCAGAAGAAGATACACATTTATAGGTATGCCACATTTTTTTCTCATAGACCATATGTCTTATGAAAGTGAAATTCTCATAATATTGTATTTCTCATCTGCTCTCACAAAATCTGTGAATGGTTTACCAAAAGGGAAATGAAGGCAGATGTGGGTAACTTCCGGGAGAATTTGTGTCTCTTTAACATTTAAAAATATAAGTATGAAAGTTGATGGCAAGGAAGCACAGAGCTATCCATATACACAGTGTTTGAATCTTCCAGGTAAACAAATTGGCCATATCAATCAAATAATTGTTTTCTATTTTTACACAAAAAACATACCTTTATAAATGTAACATAGGATGAGAAACAATTTATATAAAATATTAAAAATTAATCTTCCATTTATTAAAGTAGGAATATTATATTCCTAGATACTATTAGTATAAAATTTTGAGCTATGTTTTCTAAGGGAAAATATTAATTAATATGGAAAATATATTTATTAAATTTTATATATAATGAATTATGAATATTTTATCAGAATATAATCTGTGAATATATAATGTTCACATTTTAGATATAGTTATTGATTATTATACCAAGTGTTTTATGACTATGCTAAATAAAATATACTTTGATATACTCTTAAATGTGTAATTTTTCATTCTTATGATGATATTCTTATAGCTACAGGCTTATCTCTGTAATTGTAAAAATATCATCACAAGAATGATTAATCTATGCCTTGAAATTCTCACATGAAGATAAAATAAAACTGATCAACAGAAACAAAATAATTAAAAGAACATATTGCTCATGGTATTAATCCACCCCCTCCCATTTTCCTATATGTTTTTCTTCTAATCTTACATCACAACAGTCCATAAGAGCAGCTATTGAAAAGGAAAATATTACAAGGAGGTGAGGATGAGGAAAAAATCCTAAACAGGCAAATTCAGACTGAATCTTTTGACTGTGGAGGGAATAAAACTAAAGATTATGAGATGTTAATTCATTGAGGAAGAGAGAGAGAGAGAAAGAACAAGGGTACACAACAGGAGAAGAGAGGACAGGACAGGAAAAAACAGTAAAAATAGTACAGGCAATTTTGAACCACAATTCCATTTATACTACTTATAGTGTAAGCATGTTAATGTGTAGAGCCTAATTTTAAAGTTCAGAAAAATATATAACATTAATTCAATAAATACTTATGGAATACCTGTGATACCTCTAACATTCTTAAGGAACTGAGGATATAACAATGAACAAAACAGACAAAAATTTTTGTCCTCATGGAGCTTATGTTTTATGGAAAAGAAAAAAAGGCTAAATAAGTGATATAGTTAATAGTAATGTAATGCATATTTCACAATTACTAACAGAGTAGATTTTAGATGCTCTCAGCAAACAAAAAAATAAGTATGTCAGGTGATGGGTTTGTTAATAAGCCTAATTTAATCAATGCATAATGTATGCATATATCAGTAATCACACTGTACTCTTATTTTTTTCAAATAAAAATAAAATAAAAATTAGCAAATAAAAACTATATTAGTTGCTCGCTGAATATGTATGTGATGTCTTCCTAAAGTCTTCCCAACTGTGATTTCAATTATGTGACATCTGTCTTTTCTGCTAACTTTAGCATCCATCTTTGAATAAGGTGTCATTCTGTAGTGTACTAGGATGGTATAGACTGTAGAGAGCTGTCCAGCATAAAATAATGATAAGTTCAATGAGAATACCTTAAAACCTTCCAATCATAAGCAAAATGACATTTGAAAGTAGACTTGAGATCTCTTATAGATTGATCAATCTTTTCATTCTGTCTACTTGAGAGTATGTTGTTCTCGAAGTAAGGTCTATGACTATGGGAAGATGGTTGACAGCATAAATCAGCATTTGTTTTAGTCTCAGAAGCTGTGTATATGGGTATGCGGAAAGGGAGAAGGTGGCAGGGCAGTATATGTACCACAGATCATTTATTTAGGTGACTTCTGTCCACCAGAGGGAGGTCGATAATCTTTGTCCAATCTAATGGAAAATTATGTAATTGAAGAGCCATTAGGATAAAGAGATCACACACATTTGAAATTCCTTCTAATGTTTGATGCTTGCTGCTTATGAAGCCTTCTTTTTGTTCACTCGGGGGCACTCAGTGCTCAGGGTCTAGAGACTGACTTTATGTTGGTCTGTTCTTGGATTCTGATCTGTGTAAGTGATTTCTCTGCCTTCATGGCAATGCCTTTACATTTTTCCCTCACTATTGTACTTACCTTTCTTCTTTTTGAAAGCTTTAGCCCTTATTTCCTGCCTGTGCTTCCTAACCAGACACTTATTCTTTAATTTAACATGTTCAGAGAGCTGCCTTCCCTCTGTCTGAGAGGAAACTACTCAGTAGCAAGTCATATGTACTTTTCTAATTTTATATCAAAAAAAAAGCTTTAGGTGGTATTTGTTAAATGTTTCCTTTTACAATCAGTATTTCACATTGCTTTGTAGAAAAGTCTATAGGTTTTTTCATCTTCTATTAGAAAATTGTTCATTCTTTGACTCTCTTGGTCTTATTTTCAGATATTTTCCAAAGATCTGGGTTGGTTTTTTCTTCTCATGTTTTCTCTTTAAAAAAAAATAATAATAACAATTTCATCTACTCTGAAAGCCTTCTCTAACACTCACTCATCCTCCAAATATAGATTAGAGATATTTACATATGCTAATATGTTGATGTTTAAGCAATCACAATGTATTTTAATTATTTTTCTTTATCAGTATTGTCTATTTTTCAGTAAAATTGCTGACAGCAGAAGTCTATTTCACTCCTATACTTGTAACACATAGCTCAGTACTCAGAGAATAGGTGATCAAATATTATAGAATTAATTAACTGAAGGATATCAATGCTATGCAGATGACATCCAAAGCTGCATTTACCACTAGAATTCCTCTCCTGTGTTCCATTCTCATATATTCAATATTTATCCATATTATATTCTATGTTCTAAGACAGTCCCATCATTTTTTACCCAAACTAATTTCATTTTCATTCTTGAAATAAAAATGACTCTAAGCCACAGTCTCACTCATGAGCTTTAAAACCTCCCACAACCTCTTTACAAGCTCTTTGCAAGCTATTCTATGTTCTAGATCATCTGCTCAAGCAGATGATCGTTTTCCTTCTACTCGCAAAGAAAGAGTTTTGCATGGTAGAAAAGGTATTCATTTTGGAAAGAAGAATGTATTATTTGGGCTTTCGTTCTCTAATTACGTACCTTTGAAAACTGGAGAGCCCCTTACTTGTCTGAAGAGATCAGGCACAGTCAGGGTGGTATGGCCATAGACTCCTTTACTTGTCTATGGCTTGGTTTCTTTCTATAAAAATGAGATAATGATATTCTATGTTTTTTGGTGGGGATTAATTATGACAATGTATGTAAAGCACTTAGAAAAGTGCTTATTGTATGCTGACTGCCCACTTAGCATAGCTGTAATTATGATGTCTGCCTCTTAATCTAGTCCACTTACTATATTGTACCTTATACACTCTGCTAACAGACAGAGTGTTGCTGAGTCTGTACACACTTGTATAACTGACTATAAAAAAACACAGATGATTTGTGAATTTTTAGACGGAGTCTCGCTCTGTCACCCAGGCTGGAGGGCAGTGGCATTATCTTGGCTCACCGCAAGCTCCGCCTCCCGGGTGGGTTCACGTCATTCTCCTGCCTCAGCCTCGGAGTAGCTGGGACTACAGGCACCCGCCGCCACGCCCGGCTAATTTTTTTTGTATTTTTAGTAGAGATGGTGTTTCACCGTGTTAGTCAGGATGGTCTCGATCTTCTGACTTCGTGATCCTCCCGCCTCGACCTCCCAATCTCCTTGTTCTTCTTTAGAGCAGAGATCATACATACAGTTGTCTGTACTCTTATAGCTCTGTTCACTTCTTCTATGCACTTCTTTCCATTTCCTCTTGAATCTGCTCAATCTGGAGTTTGCCTCTAGCACTCACCAAACTTTACTAGGTCACCAGTGGTGTACATATATTGATAACTCAATAGTAATCACTCAGTTTTCTTCATATTAGGTCTATCAGCAATGATTAGCACAAATTCTTATTTATTCTTTCTTCTTGGGGAAGATACCACATTCTTCTGTGTTTTCTCCAACAACCACATTCTCTCCTTTTAAGTCACTCATTCTAGTTCTTTCTGTTTTACTCAGTCTCACGAATGCTGGAGTACTTCAGTGCTGAACCCTTGGAACTCTTCTCTTCTCTGTAAACATTTACCCTCTTTTAGTAATTTCTTCCAGTCTTTTGTGCATAAATAAAATAAACATTTTGATGACTTCTAAATTTCTACCCCAAATCTACATTTTTCTCTAGAAATTGTGCTATCATTATTTATTCCACATTAGAAAAAATGGATTCAGCATTGATTAACATAATGGAAGTTTGGCTTGAATGTCATATCACTGAAGACTACATGAATCACATATTTAACATTGTGCACCCCCATCTACCAACTCCTCTTCCTCACTTTGTCTTCATATAATTTAATACCATTTTATTTTTCTCTTTTTGTCATTCTAACCCTTGTTCTTGATCACCTCTTTTTTATTTCTTTCATTATTATTATCTTTGTCATTATCATTATTTTAATATATATTTCCCTTATAATAAGAGAAATATTAGAATGCATTAACACTGTAAGCTCCAGGAGAACAGTGCGTTTATATCCAATAATTCCTACTCTGTGATGGGCAACATAACATAAATAAATATTCATTGGGTGATGAATGTATGTTTTGTGGGGAATACTCATTCATTTTAGTTTGTCACACATTAATATTTATAAGCTGTCTTCATGTGACTGAAAGTATAATTAATATGTACAGTAATAATATATTACTATGAGTAATGTGTAATATATAAATTAATCTGTGTTTCAATAATGTAAGAGCATGTTCCAAAATTAATCTTATGATTTTACATTATATATTACACATTATGTATTATATCATATATAGTACATAATAAATATTGTGTTATGCACAATATATCCAGGCCTAAGAAGAAAAACTATATAGAAGGAATCAATATCATTGTTTTGTAGATTTGACTGAACTCTTCGCTAGCTGATTTCTCCAAGTTTTATGCTTGGGTGTTGTATAGAGAAAACTGATCCATTATGGTGAGTCTATAAATATTGTATATGATTCACTTTTCTGTTTGTACATAATTATTAGACATGATTAGTTTAATTTCTACCATTAAAGTCTAATGATGTGCTCATGCTCATAGATTTAAAATCATTTATCCTTATAAAGAAAAACCTGATCATTTTCTGTTAGTTACATTATAAATATTAAAATGTATGTTTTATAATGTTCAGAATATAGTAAATCATTTTCAGTTATCTTATTAGCAAAAACTTAATAAATGCTAAATAGCATGTTGATATGAAGAAAATGAAAACAGAAGCAAGAAATGAAAAGGTTGTTTCTTAGGGCTCTTGTTGAGAATTGGTTAGTGACACCCTTCCAGTCATCAAACCTTCTAAGATCCTTATTAATCCTTAAGATAAACTTCCTCACCTAAAATATTTCTAATTCCTCTTAGCTTCAAATGTAATGCAATGTAGTTTCCAAACATTAAAATGAACAGTGGGCACAGTAAGATTTCCTGGGCTTGAAATGCTTGGTTAATTGTGTCAACCAGATTCTGAATTGTTTGTGCACTCTCTGTGTCTTCAAGGAGCTGCCATAATTTTGATGAACATTTTCAAATTTTTTTGAGTTACATAATAGCTATTCAAGATATTATGCCCTCTTCTCCTCAGAGCAGCTTTTAAAAACGAAAGAACAGGGATTTATTTATTTATTATATATTTATGTATTTATTTATTTTGTGAGACGGAGTCTAGCTCTGTCACCCAGGCTGCAGTGAAATGGCGCGATCTCGGCTCACTGCAAGCTCTGCCTCCCGGGTTCACGCCATTCTCCTGCCTCAGCCTCCCGAATAGCTGGGACTACAGGCGACGGCCACAAAGCCCGGCTAATTTTTTTTTTTTTTTTTTTTTTTTTTTTTGGATTTTTAGTAGAGACGGGGTTTCAACGTGTTAACCAGGATGGTTTCGATCTCCTAACCTCGTGATCCGCCCGCCTCGGCCTCCCAAAGTGCTGGGATTACAGGCGTAAGCCACCGCGCCCGGCCTCTTCTCATTCTTGTTAATATCCCATGGTCAGAGAACCTCCATGACTAATGCCACCTTACACATTGCATTTAGTGCTGGCTTTTAAACTTGTTCATTTAAAATTGAAAGTGCTGATTTTAGCCATGCCTTCTTCAATTCTAGACCGTATATGCACTGAAAAGAGAAAATTGGGGAAATTCAGACAGTTTAATGTCATATATCCCATATGCCAATAGGTGCCACCATTGCACTGTGACAACCCTTTATGCTGTGGTAACACAGAACATTAAGTATGAAATAATGAATTATAATTTGGGGGATATACGCAGCACTTACTTTTTTCTCTCCCCTTGCAATAGAAATGGAAAATTAATTTTTCATGGAAGAAAATGTATTGCTGTTATTGCATGTAGTGTTACTAATATAGCCAAAATGTTGCCAGACAACGTTCCTGTGATTATTCTAAACTTTTACAAACCCCAATTTTTTATTATTAAACAAAAACTAAAAAAAAAAAAAAAAAAAAAAAAGCAAAGGTCCACATCTGATTTATGTCTCAGGTCTATTATTTACAAGTCTTTCTCTGAAAGTCTTTCAAAATTAATCTCTTGCTTAAATTTTACTATGGAAATGTAGTAATACTGTATAAAGTAATGTAATGATGTCACCCTAAGTGTCTATTTAAAAAGTCATAAGGTCGTCAGACATGAAACTCAAACTTTATGTAGAGAGAAACAATAGGCAATCATTAAAAATAATTTTCTCTTTTGTGTTAGTGAATACATTCAGTTTACAATTTGCTGTCCATTGTATTGAAAGATAACATTCTTATTACCCTCATTGCATTTTCTTACAATTCCTGATAAAATTAATTTGTCATTTATAATTTTATTCTTCCAGAAAAATTCTACATACTGCCTTCTAATTAGTGGTTTGTGCTATCATTAGTGATATTCATCTTTCTTCTGTTTTTATAGAAAATAATCTCAGGTGACATAGAAATGTCTCCAAAATAAACTTACTTATATCTGAATGCCCCCTTCCAGGTTAATTTTTCTACCCTTTGAGCTTAACTGAAGCATACTTGTGAGAGACTTATTGTAATAAAATGAATAAAACTATATTCTATACTATTTCCTGCTTCAATTTTACAGAACCTTAATCAACGTTGCTCAAATTTGTATGCTTATGTATTATTTAAAATTCTCTCCATAGAAACCCGGGCATAATTTTCTCTGAATACAATTTTAGAAATGACAATAAAATTCAGAGTACCATTAAATATAACAACACAGTCTTTATCAGCTTTTAGTACAATCATATCTCAGCATAATTTTGTGGTATTGGAAAATACAAGAAATATGTTTGCAGCTGGGCGCGGTGGCTCACACCTCTAATCCCAGCATTTTGAGAGGCCGAGGTGAGTGGATCACCTGAGGTTGGGAGTTCGAGACCACCCTGACCAACATGGAGAAACCCCGTCTCTACTCAAAATACAGAATTAGCCGGGCATGGTAGCACATGCCTGTATTCCCAACCACTCACAGGGCTGTGGCAGGAGAATTGCTTGAACCCAGGAGATAGAGTTTGCCGTTAGCCAAGATCTCGCCATTGCATTCCAGCTTGGGCAACAAGAGTGAAACTCTGTCTCAAATACATATACATATAATATGTATCTATAATATATAAAACATATATATATGTTTGCTTTATAAAGAATTACAAAGATAGAGTTTACCATGAGTTCTGAAATCCTATGGAGTTTTTATCTGTCTTTTAATCAAGATTTTACTCTTAAAAAAGGGTATATATTATTATTTGAATGCTAAGTCGTCTAGTTCTTACATCTCTAATTATTTACTTCCTATTTTGCTGTTGATATTTTCAAACTCACTTGTTTGAAATGTATTTATCTTCAGGGTTCTGAAAGTTTCCACATACGTATACTAGGGGCAAAGATACTTCCTTCCTTCATGAAAATCAAGTATTTTGGATGAAATTTAAGTTTTTATGAAAATATAACAACGTTTTCCTCTTTCTCGAAAAAACAAAGAAGAAACCTCCCAACACTCATGGTAGGACCATGGGAAAAAAATGACAAAGCAACTACTAACTATTCCACTAAGAGAGCAGAACAATGGGATATTCTATAGGCTAATCAAGGAATTTATTCCATTACCAAAGCAAAGAGACTGCCAACCTTTGCTTGTGGTAGACTGGGACAACGGACTATTTGTTTGTTTGTTTGTTTGTTTGTTTGTTTCATCCTTCTGTGTTTTGAGTGGAAGATTAAAATGCAGTTTTCTTGTTTCATTTCCACATGATGCTAGGGAATGGAGATGAAAAAACAACTTTTTTTTTTTTTTTTTCCCAATTTATAAAACATCAGGGCAGAGAGGATTTTTAATTACCCAGAGATCCTTCACTTTCAGCCAGGTGTTATAACTCGCGGTGTTGTTAATTTTCTTCCTTAAGAATGATTAGTGTGTTCTTTGTGTGGGAGGAAGGGTATAAGGGGTACACTCAGATCCAGACCTTAGGTAGCAGAGGTCATCACAGCAATTACTGAACTATGCACCAGTATCTATTCTTTCTTTCTCTCCCTCTCTATCTCTCTCTTTCTGTTTGTGTGTATATCTCTCTCCTCCCGCATTCTTGTTTGTTTAGGGGGTGTGTGTGTGCTTGGAGGGCCCGCAGCTGCTTATCAGAAGTCTGCATTTCTTAACTTCTTTGCAGCTCATTTTAGCCATATGGTTTAGTTCATGCCCGAAGTATGAGAGTGAAAGTGATGTGAGCAAATATCTGGGTAATTGCCTGGAAGTTACTTATTGTAGACGTAATTCACACTCATAACTGGAGCACCTTGACAATCCACATTGCCAAGAATGATAGAACCATAGCATCAGTTGGACACTTATTTTTTACTAGCATGCATGAGAAAAATAGTATCTGTCTTTGATAACCCTCTGCAATTTAGTCTGTCTTCTAACACTTTAGTCACTGTACCTCCAATAATACAAGTATGGTGCCATAATTTTTCATATCCTATTGCTTTCAAGTAGTTAATATTTTATTTAAGACTTTCAATAAACACAAGTAAAATCGGCTTATACTATTCTTCTCTCATTATTCTTATCTGCTTTTGAAATTATCATATGGTTCAACCTGAGAAAGCAAATGAGAATAAAAAAGAAATTATCATTTGGTTAGTTTAATAATGTATATGTAGATTTTTTACAAAAAAATTGAAAGCAAATTTAGTCATTTTCTATAAGACTGAAATGCAGGATTTTTTTCATATATCATGCACTAAGGTTCACATTCTTATTTTCTTCTGAATATAAGGCCAGCTAATTTAGAACCTGTTATTTTTCAGTCAACAAGTCTTATAAAGAATATTTCTGATGAATTAAATTCAAGAACATCAGAATGTGTAGACTTTCTGGAATAGTGTGTATCGGTACTAACCAAGAAATTTTTCGGAAGTACTAGAGATAATTGTCTTACTTACTTTGTGAATCTGGAGGTATTAAATTTAGATCATTTAAAATAAATGGTCAGAATCATATCAAGATATCCAGAAAATTCTAAGTTTGCATATATAGTTAATGTTTTTGAGTTATACATTTAATAAAAAATTACTTGCCATTAATTAAAAATAACGCTAAAGCAACTGTTCAGATCAAATGATGACATTTTTATTTTAAGACATATTTAATAGCCTGTTGAATTAATGTATTATTTATACCCAGCAACTACCATTTCACTTTTTCAGATGTTACTAGATTGGGGAAAATTAAGAATAATTAGTAAATAATATCAATTATATTAAATAAATTTACTCTTTCAGATACATAATTTGTATTAGCAATATTTGACTATTCAAAAATAAGATGGAAATTTTTGTTTGGAACTGTATCTAAATTCTACAAAAGCATATTGAACAAGTTATTTGTTGCGAGAAGTAAAATTTGTTTATCAACTTTTGTAATAAAAGCAGTATCGAAAATATGTCATTAAATAATTCATATATGCTTTGCTCAGTATGGGCCAGCTCAGAAAATAGTCTAGGTTAAATGAAATCACATTCAAATTTCTGAAAACATACTTATAAGCTATTTCTTATCTCTAGAGCATTATATATGTCCACAGTTTGTATAAATATTTTATAAGCAAAATGAATCATGTAAATTAATATTATACTTTTCTTCTAAAATGAATGCAGTTTGTGTCTAGCTTACATGTGTCACATACTCTATTTCCTTTGAGAACTGCCCAAAAAAGACGTTTAAATGGAAGCTTAATTGGATACTTGCACATACTAAATATAAGTTACAAGAATATTCACTTAACTGCTTTTTTAAAATTCCTATCTACATTGTCTCTGAAGATCCAAGTGAATGAAACAATTAAAAATAGGGTAATGGCATAAAAAGCACTACGTTCAACAGAGTATGATGGAACCATTTAATAAAACCATCTTATTGTGGAGTTATGATGTACCAACATTTACTGATTTAAGTAGACAATGCCTTATTGCTATGGGTAAGAATATAAGAGTTTTCTGGTTAACAAAAAGTCTATAAAATATTGATAATACTTTTTGAAGCATAATCTATTCACTAAAGCCAAAAAGTATATGTGTCTTATGAGGTATTACATTATTTCTATATTTTGAAATATCTAATTCCATGCTTTAATATGTAAGGCAGTTCAGTGATACTTGAATGCGTGCTACAATGTAGGCACTGTGACCAGTAATGGAGTTAGGAAAAAATGTAAGATGCTTTTCTTCTGCAGTCAGGGAACTTATTTCTGGATAGTCACCAGTGCTGTAAATATATGTTTGCATATTGTTTCATACATTATGAAGTAATCTCACATTTAACCTATTTGACTCTAAAAAAATTTCCTGTGGTTCATAATAAGCATTCCCATTTACAAACACAGTCACTCAGATTCTGAGAGTGAAAGTATAAGTTTACAATAACTTGTAAGAAACACGCAAATACATATATTTGCATGTTGCTTTTATTTCCAAATTCAGTGTTATTATTACTTTGTTACACTACTTTCATTTTAGAGAAAAAAAAAAAAACGGAGACTCAAATCCATCAAAATATTGGCCGGTGTCATACCCTGGATGGCAAATGAGGAGCATCAATTCTGTTCTTCAAACCAGCAAGTCAGGATTATGTTCATTACTACATGGCCTCCTAAGTTTACTGCCAAACCTATTACTATATGTCTAACTGGGTCTTCCGTAGAGATGGCGAAAAATTTTATTTATTTTTTATAAAATAACTCAAAATTAAAACAAGATCAAAAGTTACTTAGACTCATCCTGTCCATTCCTTTTCCATCAGTTCATTAGACTCACTTGATTTCACTGTTTGATTTCCATCTCTTCCTTGTGTATTTTAGTTATTTATTTTTTTGAGTGTGTGAAATATTAACCATTTATGAAAACGTTCTTTATAACAACATATACACATTCACTTTTGACCATAAAAAATATTGTAAGGAGGCTGGGCGCAGTGACTCACGCCTGTAATCCTAGCACTTTGGGAGGCTGAGGCAGGCAGATCAGGAGTTTGAAAGTAGCCTGGTAAACGTAGTGAAATCCCATCTCTACTAAAAATAAATCAATAAAAGCAAAATTAGCCGTGTGTGGCAGTGTGTGCCTGTAATCCCAGCTACTCAGGAGGCTGAGGTAGGAGAATCGCGTGAACCTGGGGAGCAGAGGTTTCAGTGAGGTGACATTGCGCCATTCATTGCACTCCAGCCAGGGAAACAGTGCAAGACGCTGCCTCAAAAAAAAAAAAAAAATATATATATATATATATACACACACACACACACACACGCGCGTGTACACACATATATATGTATACATATATATGTATATGTATATATAGTAAACAGTCTATCAAATTAAGTTAAAAATGTTACGGGTGGTCAATTGGTTATTGCTATCTTTATGCTCACCAATATATTCTTTGGATACCATTTGTATCTTCACCAACTTCACATCAAAACTAATATTCTATATCTATTTCTGCATCCATTATATGATTCCATATATATACTATGTTTTCTCTATTTAAGGCACCCATTAGTCCTACCTCTTTTATGAAAGCCTTTCAAAATTGTTCCTATGTATTTATCTCTCTCTTCTTAACATGAAGCAGATAAAATGTGACTCAGCATGTATTAAGGAATTATTTTAGGTCTTTTGTTCTAAAGTTTTATATCTTGAAAGATTTTCAGATGATGATCAAAAATTTTGCAAAATCAATTAAAAAAATTCTGCTCCTTCATATGTATCCTGGAATTTAAAATAAAAGTTGAAAGAAAATAACAAAGCAAAACAAAAAGAAACAGTTCTAGTTACTTGTATATCATATTTTTAAAAACTAACGTATTACAAAACCACAGTACAAATATGAAAGCCGGAAACATAACATAGATACAACACTATAATCTCTAGACTTAATTTACTTTTAACAATTGTTTTACAAGTGTACTTTTTGTTGTCTAAGATTAAATCTAGTTGTCATGCTTTTTCATTCTCCTTTACTTTTTGTTTTCCCAGTCCTTTAAAAAAATTATGATGTTTACATTTTTGAAAATATTGGCCACTTATTTTGTAGAATATGAACTTGTGTGATATTTATTATTATTTCTCAGGGCATCATATCAACAGGTACAAGGCATTAGATGTGTCATTGTTAGTTGTGTTAATTTTGTTATTTGCTTATGGGGTTGTCCACTAAGTTTCTCCACTGTTAACAACATTTCTACTTTAACTAAAAATACATTTTGCTGAGATTGTTTGAAATTTTTTTCTTACCATAATTTTCAATTATTTTTACCATCCACTGATAAAATTCACGTTACACCTATCACCGTAATGTTTGTAAAATTGTGTTTTTTATTTATACTATATTTTACATTAGTTGTAATACTACTATAATAAAGAAATTTCCTTTTTTTTTTAAATGTATGCATTACATTGCTCATGCACATTAGTGTAGATTCATGAATTCTGATTTTATTTTTTGTGTAATACTCCAGTATGGACCATTATCTTTTGTGGTTCATATTATCTCATGTTTGGTTGGACATTGTGAACCTCTTAAATTGATTATTCTATTACACATCTTCATCATGCTTTGAATACTTTCATACATTTTGGGACCATTCTCATATTCGTTCTAGTTCCATTTTGAACATTTGTATGCTAGTCCTGCAATTATCCATTTCTCCGATGAGTCTGGTTTCTAATTCTGGAGATGGAAATTCACAAAATAATATTCAGGTCTTAGATATACTCAGTGTTATTGAGTTGTCACTACCTATCAAGTCTTCTCAGGATAGAGCTAAATGCATCACACAGGTATACACACATGCATGCGCACACACACACACACACCTCTCTCTCTCTTTCTCTCTCTCTCCCCCTCCCCCCACCTGAGTTCACACTGACACCTAGTTCACAGGGTTTATTTTAGCCTTCATTTTTTAATTTTTTATCTGCTTTATCTGACAGGGAAAAATCTGCTGCTTATTATCCACATTTTGTTTGTTTAATTCTAGAATATATATTAAATAGTTGTGGAATTGCTAATCTGTACCCCTATTCAAAGTAAGCTACTTAGTGCAACAACACAGTAGCTTATAGTTCTTTCTTTCGGTTTTATCAGATATAGAGAAAATACCGTTTTCCAAAGTTACTTAAGTTAGTTCTTTTCTTCACTACCTCCACGCTCTTTTGTGTGCAAGTATGATATTCATTTGTACTGTGTTAGGTTCATTTGCTTTTGTGTGTTTTTCATTTTGGATCCTCTTCTCCAACTTGATTTTAATTATTGTTATTTGAGCCTGTGAAGGTAACCACTATAGGCGTTAGTTTTAAAATATCGATGGGCCTCTTACCTTTGTTTTTGCCTTATTTCTCTGGCCATTATAAACTTCTTGAAGCTAGAGATCAGAGAGATTTCATACAAGTTCTCTTCTCCAAAGTGCTTGGGAAACATACAGACTTTGATAACCACTTATTTCTTAATGATTACAAACAGAAGAGAAATCTGAGTATCTGCACTATTTTCTCACAATAATTTAACGAACAAAAGCAAGAGTAGAGATAGGTAATTTAAGGAATGGCACAGTCTTGGAACAAACTGCTTTGCATTCAAATCTTAGCTCCGAAACATAATAGCTTTGTAACCTGGATACAGTAAAATGACATCTTTGAACTAGGTTTCCCTTTCATTAATATGCAGATAATGTTAATTGTGATAATGGAATGTGATAACATATAATAAGGTATCTCTCAGGAACTGCTATGTTTGTTAACATATCAGATATTACATATGAAATAAACATATGTGCTGTATTCTTACAACCACATGATTGTTACTCATAATATGTTTAGCAAAGTTTGTTGCAATAGGACTGGGGGACTATATGCATTCTTTTCTAAAAACAAGTTCTTTCAAAATTGTTACCAAAAGAAAATCGAAAGCTCTTTCAATCTGTCAAAAGATTTTCTATTGCAAATGGTCACCTATTAATCTAAAGAGGAATTTAAATAATATCGAACATAATAATAGAGGAAGAGGCTGTAATTTAGAAGTAAAAGAATATGCTAATCTAATGATCACTTATTTTCTTCTCATAAAATTGACTCCTACACTATTAAAGGTCAAGTCCATGTTTGTACAAAGGACCTTTTTAAACTAACACTAAAGAGGATTTTCTAGCCCTTTAAATTGTTAAATCAAGAGATATAATTTTTCATAAAATAACAAGGCTTTTAACAAATACTATGAGAGTTAATAATCTTCCTACAACTAATATCAGACCAAATATCCAGTTTATCATTCACTCATTTGTGAATTCAGCCACTTCTTATGGAGTTTTCACTACCTGCGAGACATTGACTTAATTCATTGGGGTATAGAAATAAAAGGCGTTGTCCATGACCTGCATACTATTGAGGAAGGTATATATGCCAGGATATTCTTACATACAAATTATCTGTATAGCATATCATTTCAAAGTTACGTAGATGTAACAATTAAATCAATGTTTACTTTTTATATTTTAATACAAATAACAGATTCCTTACAGTAGGTAATAGGTAAAAGCACTTAGAAAAGCTCGCAACAATTAACTCTGCAATTTAATCTAATAATGGGCTCAAGCTTGAAAACTGCTGATCAAATAACTTAGGTGGAGATGTTTCTTAACCTGGGTAAATTTAAACAATATTATGTTTCATTATTTTTATAGCTTATATTTAAGAATTGGCTTTCTATCAATTGATAGTAGATTAATTTCCCAATGTTTTTCTCTATTACAGAGAGATAGAGAAAAGAATAGAGGGAGAAAAATACTGTGTAAGGTCCTCATGGGAAAGTTTGCTTATTTTCTTTTTTTTTTAAATTTTTTGAATATTTATTTATTTTTTATTATTATTATACTTTAAGTTCTAGGGTACATGTGCATAATGTGCAGGTTTGTTACATATGTATACTTGTGCCATGTTGGTGTGTTTACATAAATAGTATTGATCAAGAAGGCCTTAACGTCGTTTCTCTCAGTTTGGCTAAACTTTAGACAGATTTCTTTCTGACTGTTTCTTCCTGACTTCCCGAACTCCTAAACATCTACTTGCAGAAAACTTGCAATTATAAACACTTTCTTTTCCCCTTTAAGACATATTAAAGATGTATTAAGGTGTATTAAAGATTATTCTAGCCTCTGGCCAGTTCTACAACCCAGAAACCTCTTTCTCAAGGAAGATACTGCTATACTTGTCATTTGTGACTGGCTTATTGCACTTAGCTTAATGATCTCCAGGTTCATCCATGTCGTCAGATCTGGAAGAATTTCCTTCTTTCTAAGGTTGAATATAATTTTGCTGTATGCATGTGCTACATTTTCTTTATATAAGATACATAAAATAGTCAAACTCATAGAAGGGAGTAGAATGGTGGTTGCTGGGGACTTGAGGGAGAAGGAAAGTAAAAGGTGTTTAATGGGTATAAAGTTCCAGTTACATAAGATAAGCTCTAGACATCTACTGTACAGCCTGGTGATTATAGTTAACAACACTATATTGTACACTTAAAAACTTTGTCAAGAGGGAAGATCTTGGGTTAAGCGTTTGTAACACACACACACAGCATATACACACATGCATGCAAAAACAAAAAGAAAAAACACACAAGAAAGAGCATCGAGAAGCTCTTGGAGGTTATGGATATGATTATAACCTTAATTGCAGTAATGGTTTCACAGTTATATACATATGTTCAAATTATCAAATTGTAGTCATTAAATGTGTGGAGTTATTTTTTTATTTTTTTATTTTTGTAAATCTATTATAGCTCAACAAAGCTCTAAGAAAGAAGGAAAGAGCCCCTGTCACCCATGATGCAAGGGAGTGTAGAAGTCTTATATAAACAACCAGCAATTATACAATAGAGATGACCTGATCACTTTGACCAAACTCCGCCCTAATGTCCTCCAGTATTTTTCCAGTAGCTCACCACAGCACTTAAAATCTCTTTTGTTAAATATACTATTGTTTTAAAATGTGAACAATTTAAAAAATCTATGGAGTAAATTTTAAATCATCCTTCAACCACCTTTTTCACTCTCACTCAAAATTTGATGGTTATTTATTAGAAGTACTTCAATATTTTTACATGCATGCAAACATACAAATAAAATAGTTTTGATTTATTATTTGTTCAGAATGAAATTTTGTTTCATTGTGTTCTACTTTTTCTTTTATTCAGTTAATATTATGTTTTGAAGATATTCTAGGTTGAAGCACAAAGGCATATTTTGTTATTTTAATCTTTTCTATAACTCCAAATTATCTAAATCGGCCATAGATATTTTAAGCATCCTTCTAGTGCTCAATATTTAGTCAGTTTTTTTTTGTTTTACTTTTCCATAAGTTATTGGGGTACAGGTGGTATTTTGTTACATGAGTAAGTTCTTTAGTGGAGATTTGTGAGAACCTGGTTCACCCATCACCCGAGCAGTATACACTGCACCATATTTGTTGCCTTTTATCCCTAGCCCCCTCCCACTCTTTTCCCCAAGACCCCAAAGTCCATTGCATCATTCTTATGTCTTTGTGTCCTCATAGCTTAGCTCCCACATATCAGTGGGAACATACAATGTTTAGTTTTCCATTCCTGATTTACTTCACTTAGAATAATAATCTCTAAGCTCACCCAGGTCATTGCAAATGCTGTTAATTCATTCATTTTTATGGCCAGTATTCCTAACTGTGATATATACATGACATGTGTATGTGTGTGTGTGTATGTGTGTGTGTGTGTGTATATATATATAGAGAGAGAGAGAGAGATCATATATATATCACAGTTTCTTTATCCATCGTTGATTGATGGACATTTGATTTAGTTCCACAATTTTGCTATTGTGAATTGTGCTACTATAAACATGCATGTGCAAATATCTTTTTCATATAATGAGTTATTTTCCTCTGGGTAGATACCCAGTAGTGGGATTACTGAATCAAATGGTAGTTCTACTTTTAGTTCTTTAAGGAATTTCCATACTGTTTTCCACAGCAGCTGTACTAGTTTACATACACACCAGGATTGTAGAAGTGTTCCCTGTTCGCCACATCCACGCCAGTATCTATTGTTTTATCATCCTTTGATTATGGTCATTCTTACAGGAGTAAGGTGGTATCACATTGTGGTTTTGATTTGCATTTCCCTGATCATTAGAAATGTTGAGCATTTTTTCACATGTTTGTTGGGCATTTGCATATCTTCTTTTGAGAGTTGTCTATTCATGTCCTTAGCTCACCTTTTGATGGGACTGATTGATTTTTTTCTTACTGATTTGTTTGAGTTTGTTTGTAGATTCAGGATATTAGTCCTTTGTCATATGTATAGATTGTGAATATTTTCTCCCACTCTGTGGGTTGTCTGTTTACTCTGCTGACTGTTGCTTTTGCCATGCCAAAGCTCTTTAGTTTAACTAGGTCTTACTCATTTATCTTTGTTTTTATTGCAATTGCTTTTGGGATTTTGGTTATGAAATCCTTGCCTAAGCCAATGTTTAGAAGGGTTTTTCCAATGTTATATTCTATAATTTTTATAGTTTAGGTTCTTAGGTTTAAGTCCTTAATTAATTTTGAGTTGATTTTTGTATAATGTGAGAGATGAGGATCCAGTTTCATTCTCCTACCTGTGGCTAGCCAATTATCCCAGCACCATTTTGAGAAAAGGGAGTCCTTTCTCCACGTTATGTTTTTGCTTGCTTCGTCAAAGATCAGCTGACTGTAAGTATTTGGGTTTATTTCTCGGCTCTCTATTCTGTTCCATTGGTCTATATGCCTATTTTTATACCAGTACTATGCTATTTTAGTGACTATGGCCTTACTGTATAGTTTGAAATGAGATCTTCAACATAGTACTGGAGGTCTTAGCCAGAGTAATCTGACAAAAGAATGAGATAAAGGGCATCCAAATCAGTAAAAAGGAAGTCAAACTGTCCCTGTTTGCTGACAGTATGATCATTTACCTTGAAAACACTAAGAACTCCTCCAGAAAGCTCCTAGAACTGACAAAAAATTTCTGGAAAGTTTCCAGATACAAGAATAATGTACACAAATCAGTAGCTCTTCTACTACATCAACAGTGACCAGAGAATCAAGCGAAGAACTAAACCTCTTTTACAATAGCTGCCAAAAAAATAAAAATAAATAAAATACTTAGGCATATACCTAACAAAGGAGTCAAAAGACTTCTACAAGGAAAACCACAAAACACTGCTAAAAGATGTAATACATGGACACAAACAAATGGAAACACATCCCATACCCATTGAAGAGTAGAATCAATACTGTGAAAATGACCATACTGCCAAAAGCAATCTACAAATTCAATGCAATCTCCATCAAACTATCACCATCATTCCTCACAAAGTTAGAAAAAAACAATTCTAAAATTCAAATGGAACCAAAAAAGAGCCTGCATAGCCAAAGCAAGACTAAACAAAAAGAACAAATTGGGAGACATTATACTACCTGATTTTAATAAGATTTCGAATAAGTTTCTGAACATATAAGAAATAGTCTCGATTTAATTTATTACAACATCTAAGCAATATATTGATTCCCCATGGATTTAAAAGAACACAAAACTCACTTTCCTTTTCTATTTGTGTATTATTGTGTTATAATCATTCAGTTTTATTTACTGTGACTCTCAAATATGTTTTGGAAACTAATAATATGACTTTTCCCTCAATGTTTAAAATTAGATTTCTATTTTTAGCTTTGTTTGTTGCATACTGTTTATACTTTGTGATCACACTATTTTAGATTTTCTACAGCCATACTTGCTGTCACATAATCTGTCCCTTTATATTTCTATCATTTATTTTTAGATCTGTTTCAAAGACACTTAATTAATTGTATAAAAATATATGATTGTTTTTAACTTTTGTGTGTGTGTGTTTAATGACTCATTCTAAAAACAAGAGGCTACAATTACCTTGAAAAACAGTAAGATAAGTTTTATAAAAAGTTCAAAAATTAATTATATTAATATAGTATCCGACAGTAGGTGGTTTAGAAAACATCTAGATATTTCCTCTACTAAACAAATAAGTCTGCTGGGGGGAAATATTTGCAAACTACACATCTGGTAATTAGTTCTTATCCAAAATATATAAGGAACTCAATTCAATGCCAAGAAAACAATCTGATTTGGACATGAGTACACATTTATCCAAAGAACACAGACAAAAGGCCAAAAGGTATCTAAAAAAATTTCACAACATAAGTAATCATCAGGAAAATCCTAATTAAAACCACAATGAGATATCACTTCATACCTGTTAGAATGGCTATTGTCAAAAAGACAAAAATAACAAGTTAGAAGAGGATGTAAAGAAAAGAGAATCAATATACAAAACTGTTAGTCAGAATGTAAATTAGTACAATCATTATGAAAAATATAGTATCATGTTTCCCCTCAAAATTAAAAGTAGACTACCATATGACCCAGAAATCCCAGTACTGGGAACTTATCCAAAGGAAATGAAATCAGTGTGTCAAAGCAATATCTGCTTTCCCATGTTCTTGCATCATTATTCACATGTATTCACATGTTTTCCGTACTTAATAAATAAATATGTTCTATGTTTCTGATAGGTTACCACTTCTCTTAGAAAATGCATTACATTTTACAGGAATCAGTTATACATTTTCCAAAACTGCTGGACGTTTATTTTTTTCTTTTGTTTGAATTCACATCTTCATTTCAATATTTTATATTTCTAGGATATAGCCTGGATCCCAAGAACTTAGATATGAAATTTTGCTTCACTCCTAACTTAGTGGTGGCCTTTCATAAGTTATTTACTTTTCCTATCATGAGGCATCACATTTAAAAAAATGTATTTCTATAACATAATAATAATTTGTGCTTTTTGTAGAAGTATAAAAATTATGAGTAACGGCTTGATAAGAAATATGAAAATATTTTGGATTTTATGAAAAACACAAGCTATGTGAAAATAACAATACCTGTGAAAGCCTAATTTTGTTTTTATATAAAATATTTTTATTGCAATGATACACCAAAGGGGGAATGTTTATTTGCAAACATTGTTAAAATTGGTTATAGAGCCTTGATTAATTGAACTGGTTAGCCGTTTTATTTTCTTTGGATATTTCTAGTGTTTAGCTATAAAGTTATAGTCATATTTATATTTGCATATAGTCATATTTATTTTCCTACATAATTGTCTAAAGTTTGGGTGTTAATTATACTGTTGAAACTAAACATTCTTCTTTCTGCAGCATACCAACTTTCTCTTGTTTGGAGTTTCAGTCCCTAGTGTTTTTAGAAACAATGCTGCTTCTCCTCATGGTCATTTGGAAGACAAATTTAGAGATGACATAATTTGTTTTTGATTGCAGTAAACTAAATTAGTCTGTTTCTGACAGAGCCTCTCAGGAGACTGCAGCTATGAAGTCAGAATTCTTAGTCCAGATTAATCTTTTTCAGCAGTAAACATAAAACATATTTCAAAGTTATATTTGTCACATGACCTTCAGTGGTTGATTATAATTGGATCTGCATTGCTGATATATTGCAAAGACTGATTACACACGTGAATAATGTTGTTATTTTATTGTTACTTTGAAAATGTGGTGAAACAAAAGAATCCTAGTATGTAATAACTAAAAAACATATTAACAACTAGAATTATGAGACTCGAATTAGCTGAATTGCCAAATATCAGAGTATGTGGCAGAAGTGAAAGTAATATTTGGTGTTTTTCTTCCAAAAATTTTTTTTCACACTATTATGCCTTGCTGGAAAACAAGGTATCTTGTTTTGATGATTAGTCAAAAATATTTCATATTATGGCCTATGTTAGGAAGCACTAAAGTAACTTTTTCTGGAAAAGAATGTGAATCCATCCTTGAAGAACTAATAAAATTTGCGCATATGAGGTAAATAAGTGGTAGGGACCATTACATAAATAAAGAGCTAAATTTGGGGAAGCTCTTTAGGAATATACAAAATTGTGTTTCAGATTACATGTGTCCATTTGCAGTGGAAACTTAGAGTGACAGGTCAGAGAATATGCTACCTTAGAAATTCTACTATTAGCTTATAGTCTGTTCTCTGGCATGTAGGCTTCCATGCTTAGTTTTTCAGTATCTTCTATTTTATTTTTCAGGTGTAAAACACTGAAACACAAACTATGGAAAGAAAAAGACAGAAAAATACCCAAATCAAATAATAAAAGTTCAAGAGACTTTTGGGTGTAAATGTTGCTTGGTGAACTTGGAAGAAAAACAAATGTTTCCTGTTACCAAAGCAAAGTATTAATAAATAGAATGCCTGTGCTATTTCAGTGGAGTGATATCAGTCAATGACTTCAAAATGTCACATTTCATAAGCTAAATTTTTGGGGTTTGTATCCCAATATACATGTATTTGATTACTTGTTTGTAAATTACCTAGTATGCATTAAACACATTTATTATTTGCATTTAAAACAAAAATATAGTAATGAAGAGCATGAGATTTAAAAAAAAAAAAAAAACCAGAATTCCCCAAATTTCTGTTTGTTATACCAATGAATACACTCTAGGATGTGTATGTCACAACTTAGGAACTGTTTCTCTGGAGTGTATCTCATAAACTTTACAAATTATCATGCACAAGAGGCACTCTGCTCTAGGTAGTCCTTGGATGGGCAAAGGGAACAATTTCTTGTAAAACTCACATGGAGGATATTTTCTATTAAAAACAGTTAACCTTTTCGTGTCATTTAAATGACAAAGCACATTAAGTAATGCAATTTATAAACAAATTATGTTATTTTGTTAAAATGTGCAGACGGTATATTTTAAAATATAGCTTCAACTAGAAACTATAGATGAATATAGGGGTTAAAAGAAAATCTGTCACCAGAGTACATTTTCATAACCACTTAGTTATACTCATAGAATTGGAAAGACTTGGCCAGGCCCCATGGCTCACGCCTGTAATCCCAGCACTTTGGGAGGCCAAGGCGGGCGGATTAGGAGGTTAAGAGATCCAGACCATTCTGACTAATACGATGAAACCCCGTCTCGACTAAAAATACAAAAAAATTAGCCAAGCGTGGTGGTGGGCGGCTGTAGTCCCAGCTGCTCGGGAGGCTGGGGCAGGAGAATGGCGTGAACCCGGGAGGCAGAGCTTGCAGTGAGCCAAGATCTCACCTCTGAATCTACAGCCTGGAAGACAGAGCCAGACTCCGTCTCAAAAAAAAAAAAAAACAAAAAAGAATTGGAAAGACTTATTATTTGTATATCTATGATTGAGAATGATAAATACTATCTTTAATTTCTGCAATGTTATTTATATTCAATTTCTAAAGAAGGATCACAGTGATATTAATTGCTGAGTCTAAAAAACTTACTGATTGTTTTAATCTGTTACAAAAAATACAATTCAATCTTTATTGCTGTAGTTGTTTCTTTTTTTTTTTTTTTTTTTGACGGAGTCTCACTCTGTTGCTGAGGCTGGAGTGCAGCGGCACCATGTCGGCTCACTACAACCTCCGTCTTCTGAGTTCAAGCAATTCTCCTGTCCCAGCCTCCCGAGTAACTGGGAATACAGGCACTCACCACCACGCCCGGCTAGTTACACACACACACACATATATATATATATATACAGTTTTTTTTTTTTTTTTTTTTTTTTTTTTTAGTAGAGACGGGGTTTCACCATGTTGGTCAGGCTGCTCTTATACTCCTGACCTCAGGTGATCCACCCGCCTTGACCTCCCAAAGTGCTGGGACTACAGGTGTGAGCCACCACTCCCAGCCACCTGTAGTTTCATAATATGATTTTCCTGTTCTTTTTAATGATTAGTTACCTGGTTATGAACACTATGCTAAATATTTCAATCAGGAAGCAAATTCAAACAGTTATAATGAGTTTAAATGTTAAAATTGCCCTGTAGTCTTATTAGTGACATGATAATCAATTTTAGTTTATGAATCTTTGATTTGCACTATCCTATGCAAATGCCATTAGCCACTAGAACATTTCCATTATCATGGCTCTATTGAACAATACTTCTTTAGTACTTTTTAGAACTTTTTATTCCTTTTACTCAGTTTGTATTTCAGTATTTGCTTCCCCCCCACCCCATGCATTCTAAATTAGTTAATTCTTTGATAATTGTTTAACAAGCGTTGCTAAATGTTTTCAAGAGACCTCAAGTTTGCTAGATGCTATGTATTGCCAAGTTGCTGTCAGAAATTTACAAGACATGGTTCTTTTATTCTGGTAATTTATATGTTATGAATAATCTGACTAACAGTCATTTGGTTAAATGTGTATTGATTTGGTAAACTGTATGTTTGATCCATAAAATGTATGCATATATTTCTAATTTATTTTGAATTAACTAGATAGACACATAAATTGACATATAGAGTGATGTTTTCTCTGATGATAGTTTATATATAAAGGAGAGATGTGACTATAAGACTTCAAGTTACAGTTGGCAGATAAGGGCATCAAGTTCTGACTAAAACCTGACCATAATGAGCTTCTTCATTGGAATTGATTAGTGATAAGTTAAGAGATGTTGAGTAGCAAAGCAATTCAAGTACAGCATTAGAAGCAGAGAGAAAACAGAAAAAAGAAGGAAAATAGTTTGTTGGCTGACTTTTTCAATTTATTTATACAGTGGGGTTAAATTGTATCTGCTAAATATTTTTGGTTTAAAAATAGTATAAGCCATGTGAATATGTTATAAAAGATCAGGACCTCATGCTGTAATTATTGGCTGTCCACATGCAAAAAATTAATCAGATGTTATGCCATTTGCCAAAACAAGTTCAACATAGATCATAGACTTAAATGTAAAACACAAAACTCTAAGACTCTTAGAAGATAGCATAGCAGAAAACCTTAGATGACCTTAGATATGGTAATAACTTTTTAGATACTACATCAAAAGCATGATTCACGAAAAAATAATTCATAAAGTTGATTTCATTAAAATTAAACATGTCTGCTCTGCAAAAGGCAATGCCAAGAGAACAAGAAGACACATTATAGACTGGGAAAAAGTAGTTGCAAAAGACATATATGATAGAGGACTGTTATCTAAAAGACACCAAGAGCTTTCAAAACTCAACAATAAGAAAACAAAAACACTAGATTAAAAAATGGGCCTTGATAGACATATTATTGAAAATACATAAAGGTAACAAATAAACATATTAAATGATTCCCACATTATATCATAATAAAGGGAAATAAAAGTTAAAACAACTATGAGATGTTGTTTCATGCCTATTAGAACAACCAAAATCTCGAACACACAGACACCACAGAATTCTAGCAAGGATGTGGAACAAAAGCATCACTAACTTATTGATGGTGGCAATGTAAAATGGCTAAGCCACTTTCAAAGAGTTTGGTAGTTTCTTATAAAAATAAACATACTTTTAGCATTCAGTCTACTAATTGTGCTCTATGGTATCTACTCAAAGGAGTTGCAAACTTATGTTCACACAGAACCTGCACATGGATATTTATAGTAGTTTTATTCATAATTGCCCTAACATGAAGGCAACAAAAATACACTTAGGAGATGAATGGATACGTAAAATATGGTACTCCTAGAATATGAACTATTACTATTCAGTGCTAAAAAGAAATGAATTCTCAAGCCATTGAAGGACTTTAAATACATATTACTAAATGAAAGAAGCCAATCTGAAGAGAGTACTTACCTTATACCAACTATATGACATTCTGGAATAAACAAAACTATGGAAAGAGCAAAAAGATGAGTGACTACTAGGAGTTGTCAGTGGATAGGGAGGAGGGGAGATGGTGAATAGGTGGTACACAGAGTATTTTAAGGTCAATGGAAGTACTTTGTATAATACTATAGTGGTGGATACATGTCAGGATAAATTGTCCAAACTCACAGAATGTGCATCAACAACAAACCCTCATGTAAATGATAAACTTTTGGTGATTTTGTGTCAACGTTGATTCATCAACTGTAATGAATGCACCACTCTAATTGGGGGATGTTGATAATGGGGAAAGGAATGCACATGTTGGGTAGAGGGTATATAGGAAAATCTCTGTACCTTCTCAAGTTTGCTTTGAAACTAAACCTGTTCTAAAAAACCATTAATTCTTAAATAACATGTATGTTATTATCAAAGGAAAGACTTTTGTTTAAGCACGAGAGCCCATTAAATATGTATGCCCAAAGGCAAGAAACCAGAAGAGAGAAATATGATTGTCAGAACAAAGTAAAGCTAAGGGTCAGTAAATGTGGAGGTAAATGTATTATCTATGTAATAATGTAAAATATTTGGAAATTGAAGTTAGAATATCTGGATTTGAAGTCACCTCCCTCATCTATTCCTCACTTCTCACTCTTTATTTGCTCTTTCTACTTAGCCAAAAACCTTAAAATACCTTATAAGGAATGTCAGAAACTGGTTTCATTTTAATGTTCCAACCTCATTTTAAACCACTCCCACATGTTCTGTGCTATGACCATTCTGTACTTTTTTTTTTTCTTTCAAATGCCTAGGCTCTCTCTCATTTCTAAGGCTTTACAAATACTATAGTTTCTATTGAAGCACTTTCCATCATCCTCTTTATCTGCTTAAACCACTGCCTTTCCAACATTAGTTTCCACAGAAAGTTTTTTTGACTTTTTACACTGTAGTAAGTACTCCTGTATTTGCTCCCATTAGTATCTTACAGTCTACTGGCATTTTACTACTCTGTATTGTGCCTATGATATTCAAGAATCCTGAGGAAAGATTTCACAAATCGTATTTATTACTTCTTATTTTTATAGCATTAGGCAACTAATTAATACTTATTAAAATATTTGTTGAAAAGCAAAATGCTTAGAGAATTTAAATAATACACAAAGTCACAGAGCTACTGACACGTAGGATACCGACAAAACAGCTCTACCTTGCTTCAGAGTTTTCTATCTCCAAGGCAGAATCTGATTTGACCTTATATTATTACTGCTTTGTGTTGAAAGTGCATTTTCTCAAGTTCATGCTCCCTTTTACTATACCTGTGAGCGATACAAAATGAGAGTATTTTAGGAGGGACAATATGTGGCATTTCTATTTATGCTGGAAGCTAATGTAAAATCTTATAGAGTGACTTAGGGATGATTTTTGTAAATAATATTTTGTTGGTAGATTTCAAAGCAAGCTTTTTTACAACTTTCCACATTCCATGGTCCATTGATATTAATCAACATTTCAGGGAATGGTCTTAAATCTAGCTCCCCTACATTCAGTCTTTATTTCATTAATAATAGAAATGAGGGATACACTTTTTTTTTTGCCTAGTTCACTTAAAATTCAAAGATACAATTTTAGCCAAACACAGTAGAAAAGATGTAGTTATGTGTATCAACAATAAAATATAACTTTATTTGGCCTTAAAAACAAGCAATAGAGTTTATTTTTTAAAGAACTGTTTATACATTCCTCTTCTCACATTGAAGATAATTTTTATATGTATATCCTAAGGTATTTTTCATCAGAAAAATACTTTAAAAATCCAAACTTTATAAAAACTATATTGGTGAGTAACTCAATTTAGAGTTGTGGACACACAAAAAATACATTTCTACATACCGACAGGACTGGATGTCTATTGTCTTTATTCTCAAGCATCATTTCACTTATTCTGTAAATAAAACTTCTATGTCTTGTAAGAAACTCATCCATAAAGTTCAAATAGGGTAGAGATTGACTCTTAGCCACAGACCGTGGGCAGCTGTTCACAGGGCAACGGTGTTTACCTCAAGATTGAGCATCTGAAATGCGAGAGTTCAAAGTCCAAATGTGTGATTTGATACATAGGAGGGAAGGCATCAATGGCCTGAGTGTTGCCACAGACATGTTGTTCATGTTGTGACTATAAAAATAAAACTAAGCAGAAGTCGTCATGAGATATTGTGGTAAGGATTCGAAATTTTTAGTCATCAAACATTTGAAAACGTTTTCTTTACAAGTGAATCTCAGTGTGGAAGAGAAATAAAGTGGATGTTTTCTCTTCACTATTCACAAAAGCAAGACTGTAAGATGTGAAGTATACATGACCAAATAATGTCCCAATTTGGGAAGCTTATAATGAAAGAATAATGTAAAAATAGAGGAATAAAAGTTATTTAGAACAGTGACTTCAGAGTCCAGGCACATAGCAGTAAATATTCTGTGTTGTTCTGATTTTGTCACTACATTTTTCTTGGTCTAGGACCTACCCAGTGCATTGCAGCATATTCAAAATCTCTGGTCCCACATATTAAATGTTAATAGCAAATCCTCAAACCACAAATGGACCGATACATTTCAAAGGGTCCCAAACGCATTCCCTAGTGAGAAATGTTTGGCCTTGCTGACAAAATTTGTTGTCACCTGCCTACTTTTTTGAGTCTGATTCTTGAAAATTCTTGCAAATTTTGTGAGCTACAAAATATTCTCTCCAACCATTTATTTACTGCTTGAATTGGCAAAACTTGGTTTCTAATGCTGATGACTGAAAACTTTAAATAATACAGACACAAATTCCTAACAGCATATTTGAATTCCAATGATTGCAGTCATTTTTTTTTCTTTATTTCTACACTTAGGTAGCATGAATCAAGGGATTTTCCTTTTGTCCTATTACAGATCGAGTTGGGTTTCTGTCATGTCACCAAATGAAATATTCTTGATTAAAAATGTATGTCTAAAATAAGTCAATTTTGACCTCGAGAAAAAATGAATATAAACTTGAAATATTCATGTTATATAGAGAGCTTTACCTGTGCTACTTCTACCATCTAAACACTAAGCATCAACTTTCATTTTAGAGGGGTACTCACTGTCTGCTCTTAGAATCTCTTTTTGCATAAACACGCATATTTTTCTTTAATGTCATACAGTTCTCTGTCCAAATATTAGTTGATAAAAGACTATCGTGATGGGTTTTTTTTACATTTTACCTTTACATGTTATTGATTTATCTGCTTATGTGCTTGTTGTCTGCTTCCTAGAGGTAGAATGTCAGATCCATGAAAGAAAAAATTAATTTTGTTTAAAACTCCTATTCTGGCACCTAGAACACAGCACTCCAAACATATAACAGATGCGAATATATATTGACATCTGATTTAATAAATCAGGTGCATATTTATTTTATATTTATACACATATACAATTGTCATTTTGGAAGAATTTGTAAAACTCCGATGTAGATAATGTAGATAATTATACTCCTCAATTGAAGACATATTATGATCATTCATTTTAGATGGATCTGTCTTGTTTAATGTAATTAAATTACACTAAAAATTCCTCCTTCTATGTTATTTCCTTCTCTCTCAGGTGAATACCCATTTAATGTATTATTGAGATATATCTTCCAGTAATATATATAAAACATTGTTTTTGTATGTATAGATTATTTTAATTAGCTCCAATTATATTGTTTTAGATTTTTCTTTTTATTACATTTCTATGCGTATGATTTTTAAATTAAATCACATTGCTGAATATATATTCATTTTGCTTTTAACTATTTAGTAGTATTGTATATTATACATCCAACATATATTTTATTTGTTATCCTATTAATGGAATTCCAGTGTATTTTTAATTAACTGCTCCCAGTAGCTAAATTATGATGAGTACTTAAACACATATATGCTGTTTAAATTAATGGTTTTGCTGTATCATAGGTAACATGCATATTAAAGTTTAATATGTACACTTTACATATTGATTGGTTATTTTTATTGTTTTTGTTTTTGTTTTTTTGAGATCGACTCTCGCTCTGTCACTCAGGCTGGTGTGCAGTGACATGATCTTGGCTCACTGCAACCTTCGCCTCCTTGGTTCAAGAGATTTTCCTGCCTCAGCCTCCCAAGTTGCTGGGATCACAGGTAGATGCCACCATGCCTGGCCACCATACAAAAAAAAAATTTTTTTTGTATTTTTAATAGACAGGGATTTTTATCATGTTGGCCAGGCTGGTCTTGAACTCCTGACCTCAAGCGATCTGCCCGCCTTGGCCTCCCAAAGTGCTGGGATTACAGGTGAGAGCCACCATGCCCGGCCACATTATTTATTTTTATAATGAATGTACTGTTGATGTTTCTCTTCCAAAAGATATGATGTTGTGAAATTCATATCTGAAAATTGAAGTGTTTGCTTCATGCTATTCTGAATTTTAAGTACTCTTCTCAAACACAAAAACAATTATTGCAAAATAAGGTAGAAGGTATTCATTGTAAATTTTCTAGGTGAATTTAAAATATAACCTTATTTCATATGTAAAAAGTAAAAACAAAACGTATTTCTGCTTGCTGGTCACTCTAAGATACGTAATATTTTAACTTGAATAAGATGTTTCGGTATAACATTTAATTATGAATAATGAATTATTTGCTTTTGAAATTCTAGCTTTGCCCAAATATAGTTGTATGACTAGCTTTGCAAAGAGCTGTCAATTTTATTTTTCATCAAAAGCAATGTAAGGCAAAAAACTGCATCTTACATTGACTCTGGCATCATTTCAGATTTCTAATCTCTTTTTTTTTTCTGAGATGAAGTCTTGCTCTGTCACCCAAGCTGGAGCTTGGCTCACTGCAACCTCCACCTCCTGGGCGCAAGAGATTCTGCTGGCTCAGCATTCCAAGTAGCTGAGATTACAAGCATGTGCCATTACACTTGGCTAAATTTTGTATTTTTAGTAGAGATGAGGTTTCACCATGTTGGCCAGGCTGCTCTTGAACTCGTAGCCTCAAGTGATCTGCCCGCCTTGGCCTCCCAAAGTGCTGGGATTACAGGCGTGAGCCACCGTGCCTGGCCTCAAATTTCTAATATTTTTAAAGCAATGTTAACAATTTTCTCTGAAAGAAATGGCACCACGTATGCATTAAATTCAACTGGTTATCTTGATAAAATTGAAACCGCAACAATGTAAGAGTGAATTTTGGAGGCAATATCTCTCTTGAAAACATAAAATTTGAAAATATTGTATCTCATGAATTCTAAGAGGTTTTTGTTTAAAGATAATAAGACACAGGTGTGACTATCAGTACCATACCTATTTATGAACAAAAAATTCAAAATTTTTTATTATAAATTCTAATACTGCTCATTTATGTGGTAATTATGATGACTTTTGTATATTATTATTCATATACAATCACTACTTATGGAAGATAAAATGAAGATGTGTACATGTGTGTGAGAGCACATGTTAAAATTGTGTAGAAAGAGATAGCTTATAAATATGGTAAAAGCATATACATTAAATATAGTACCATATAGTTTTAGTAAATGTGATTCAAAAATACTACAGGGACATGCATTCTGATATGAAAAAAGTAATACACTATGGGAGAAAAGAAACAGTGTTTTTTGCTTCATAAACCTAGGATGTAAACCACAGCTAATAAAATTCTTAGTATTTGTTGTGTTAATTTGAAAGAAGTTAAAGAAGTGATGTGTATGGTGATAAGAATGCTAGATAAGGAAACAGAAGCTTTAATTCAAATCATATGATCGCCCACACAGTGATGCTACATTTTTTGAGTGCTTGGTTACATTATTCATCTTTGCGATTGCAGTACATGAGTGTAATTGGTACCCAACATTTCACAAGTAAATGAATGAATAAAATAGTTAAATAATGCAGACACTACCACTTACTAGGTGAATGACATGGACCAAGGTAATCACTGAATTATCTTAATTTATAAAATAAGATTTAGCTCTATTTTACAATATATTTCATATAGTACATGATAGCACCGTGTGAGCGTGGTGGTCTCAGGATTTACTATGCCTCAGAAATGAGTTACTGGTTTCAGAGAGCTCTTAAAGCAGTGATTAAAACTAAATTTGTGTAAATTGGATGTAAGAAACGAGTTGATAGGTTATTCAGAAGAACAAATTAATTACCTAAACATAGTGTGACATTGTAAGGTGTTACTCCAAATGGCTCACTTCTAAGAAGGACAAAAAGGTCTTTATTAATAATTGTGCCAGGGTAATAGGCTAAGTCATAAGTGTTCCGAGTATACTCAAATACTTCTTCAGTGGTACTGTTTGATACATGTTTGATTATAGTTATCCATAGGTTACTCAGAAATAAAACTAATATACACTATATCTTTCACAAGAAAAAGTTTCATTTCATATTTACTCCAAAATATTATGCTACCCATATCTTCTCCTCTAATATAAAAGAAAAAATAATTGAAGTCAACCATAAATGTAGACTGTGTGCAAAATAAACCATATGCATAAATGAATCAAGATGTCAATTTAATAGCTCAGAAATATAGACATCATCAAGTATATCCCACATTTAATTTACTGGGGTCAGTACATTTTTAAAAAGCAATTGCCATGATATTTTAGAATGCAAATCTCTCATGCTGGTTCAATTAGATCCAGAGTTAAAATATTTTAAGTTCATCTTGTGGGTTTTTTTCAGACATATGTATCATTTAGTACACCATTATAAGTTCTTATAATGTTTTATAATTTCTGTAATTAAATAACTATAACTTATACTTAAGTCAATAAATGTAACATATATACTTTGCTAAGATGGTATAATCAAAAGTATTGTTTATTTTTACCTTCTACTATGTGATAATAGCCAATCTGTTTTCCTCTGAATGTATTTTCTCCATTATTTTGTTCCTCAGAGACAAACTGATAGGAAGCTTAAAAAGCAAACAAAAAAACAAAAAAACCCTGATACCTACAATACATATAGTACTTCTGGACTCACTGTTTTCCAGTTTCTAATTATCCTTTTTAATTTGCTCCTGCTTATTTTCATAGATCTCTCAATTTTTCCTGTTACCAAATACAACTGAGTAATTATAAAGCAAAGTACAGCTTTATAACAAGATAATTTAACAAAATTAGAAACATTGGAAAGTTAAATACTAAACAGTTAAAGAAAATTACTACATTAGCATGAATATAACTGTTTTCTGTGATGACAAATCAATCAGAAAGAAAAATAATCAACAGGAAAAAATGAACTGTTTGAAATAAAAACAATAAAACCTTCAAATACTTATTTTAAAACACTTCAGAATCTTTATTGACATTTTCTACATGAGCTGTTCCAATTTTAATTAGACAGGATGTGTAAAGAAATAACCGCTATAGCCAAATTTCTAAAGAATAAAATCTGTCACTAAGTATTAAATTCTCCAAGAAAGAAAATCTCACAGCATTCATCTACATGATGATAGACTTCTGTTCTGAAAGGGTGCTACATATGACTCCTTCAATTCTCCTATTAACAATTAAAATTGTTTAAATACATGGAATAATAAGGAAGTTATTGAAGCACAGTTTATAACTTTGCAAAATCAGGCAAATAAAAGTAAAATGAAAGTACTTTTCATGGGAAGGAATACTATGACTCCACACCTTGGTATTTTCAACATCTAATACTATGCTTGGCGCAATAAAGGGAATTCATTTAAAAAGTCTTAATTGCCTTGCAAGCTTGTAGTGGCTGTATTTTGTTTCTTTTTATTACATATTATTATTTTTAAAATTAATAAATTCATGCAATTTTCTTAAAACACCTACTCTTTGGTCAGGATTTTAGGAAAACTGACTACATGCAGATGTTTAAACAAAATATGCTCTAGATAATAAAGCCTTTAACAGAGCAAGCATAGCTTATTGAGGGTGACACCTCAAGCCAAATTTATAGGCAGCTCTAGAGATAAAATGGCCTTTCACAAATGTCCCATGTTGAAGAAAGGAGATCATGCCTTTGTCATCCAGCATCCTCCCTGTGGAGGGAGACAAACTTTCACAAGGCAGCTCCGTTTAGTCTAGAGGATGTGCTTCTCATAGGCAGCCCACACTTGTGGAAGTTTAGGAATAACCTCCTTCGTCTTGAAAGCAGGACCTTTGTAGAGCACTACCCCTCAATTTTCCAATCATTCCATTCCATGTGCCTTGAACAATGAACTAAGCCATTCACAAATACTTGTAAATCTGCAAATGTTCTTATCTCAGGCTTCATATATTTCTCCAGAAATTAGACAACCACATGACCATATGCACTCTTTGAAGTTTTTCTTATTCAGGGTGTTTTCCCCTGATGACTGTTTTCCAAGTTCTTACTTGAATGAGGCTTTAGTGGAGCACTGTTTCATTTTCAGCATATACCCATATACTCAGCTGACCCATTACAGAACCAAATTTGGCATTTTCTCCTCCATCCATTGATTACAAGAAACCCTTCATTTGGCCACAGATATGGGCTTGCAAAGAGCTGCAGTGTGATGGATCATTTGGGAATCTGGGTCGTGGTTCCTGCAGTTCACTTAAGTTCTCTGGCCCTGATCTCACTTAATTCTAAATGAACCAGTTTGTTCTCACTGAACCTTATAAGTTTTAGGGTAAGAAAAAAACAGTTCATGATAGGCAGTTCTGCTTGATATGTCATGATCAGATATTTCATCATTATGCTGCTTAGGATGATTAGAACTGCTTAAGGTAATATGTATAATTTTCTGTTGCAAGTGGTATATATTTATGCTAGAATATTCTGGGAACTACTAGAAACTCCACATGGGTTATTTTTCCACCTAGAATAACTAATAATATGGGTTGTAATTAATTATAAGTATAACCCTTGGCAGCTTCTACATGGTGTTGAGTGTGCCTGTGCACAGAAGTCAAATTTGGGGTTTGAGAACCTTCACCTAGACTTCAGAAGATATATGGAAAGGCTTGGATGCCCAGGCAGAAGTTTTCTTCAGGGGCAGGACCCTCATAGAGAACCTCTGCTAGGGCGTTGCAGAAGGGAAATGTGTGGGGTCAGAGTCCCCACACAGAGTCCCTACTTGGGTACTACGTAGTGGAGCTGTGAGAAGAGGGCTGTCGTCCTGGAGACCCCAGAATGATAAATCCACCGATAGCTTGTATTGTGCACCTGGAAAAGTCATAGACACTCAATTCCAGCCCATGAAAGAAGCTAGGAGGGAGGCTATGCCCTGCAAAGCCACAGAGGCAATGCTGCTCAGGTCCATGGGAGCCTGCCTCTTGCATCAGTGTGACCTGGATGCGAGACATGGAGTAAAAGGCAATAATTTTGGAGCTTTAAGATTTGACTGCCCTACTGGATTTCGGACTTTCATGGGGCCTGTAGTCTGCCTTTTTTCCCCCCAATTTTTGCCACTTGGAATGTCTATGTTTACCCAATGCCTGTACCTCCACTGTATCTAGGAAGTAACTAACTTGCTTGTGATTTTAAAGGCTTATAGGCAGAAGGAACTTGCATTGTCTTGGATAAGACTTTGAACTGGACTTTGGAGTCAATGCTGAAATGAGTTAAGACGTTGGGGGACTCTTGGGAAGGCATGACTGGTTTTGAAATGTGAGGACATGAAATTTGAGAGGAGCCAGGGACAGGATGATATGGTATGCCTGTGTTCTTATCCAAATCTCATCTTGAATTCCCACGTGTTTTGGTAGGGAGCCAGTGGGAGGTAATTGAATCATGGGGGCAAGCGTTTCCCCATGTTTGTTCTTGTAATGGTGAATAAATCTCACAAGAATTGATGGTTTTATCAGGAGGAGTTTCCCTGAGCAAGTTTTCTTTGCCTGCCACAATCCACGTAAGATATGACTTGCTCTTCCTTGCTTTCCACCGTGATTGTGAGACTTCCACAGCCATGTGGAACTATAAGTCCAGTTAAACCTTTCTTTTGTGAATTGCCCAGTCTTAGGTGTGTTTTTATCATCAGCCTGAAAACGGACTAATATATATACTTTACCACTTTTTTAAACTGCAGCAGTCAAGTGATTCTATTACAAATTACTCCAACATAGCCAGAAACAGAATTCCTCTTCCTCTTCTAATTATATTTTGCACCCTTTTTCATATTGTGTTCTCTGGAGAAATCAAAATTAATAACTTGGTGTGTATCATTCCTTATATTTATTTATAGGTAGGATAATTTTAAGCTTCAACTGATGCTACAAATATTTCTAAGATGCATTCTTTTACCTATTAATTTAAAAATATCATATTTCCAATTTTAGGTGATATAAATGTAAACTATCATATCACTTTACTTTGTTATTTATTCTACCTAAAATGTATTTAAAATTTCTTTTCTTTTTTCATTTCAGAAACTTCGCCAGCATATGTTATTTGTTACTTTTTCAGTGTTACTCCTTAAGTTTCGTGTAAACCTTTTCAACTGAAACACAATTCCATGAATGGTGTAGAAAGCTTTCTTCATTCATTCCTGTTCTTGTTATTTCTCCTCCATCTGTTGATGTTTACTTATATTGGAACTTCTATTGTTTAAATATTTGCTCTCCTATAATACTTTGTCATGTCTTTTAACCTTATCTCTGTGTTTTTCAAATCATTCTAATTTTGGTCCAGGGTGCATGCCATATTTTATTTGTTTTGCATTTCAAAATATAAAGTTATTTTCTATATCTTTCTGAAAGAGGTTATTTCTTTAAATCTAAATTTATTTTATAATTTCTAAGTTTCTTTTGTGTAACTTAATGTTTTTCTAGAATCCTTTTCCTTGTTTAGTTTTCTCTTTTGCTTTCACTAAGAGAAAGCAAAAGAGAAAACTTTTAGTGAAAGCAAAAGAGAAAACTAAACAATATGGCAATCTACTTATGTGTTTATATTGGTCTTCTAATACTTTGTCATGTCTTTTAACCTTATCTCTGTGTTTTTCAAATCATTCTAATTTTGGTCCAGGGTGCATGCCATATTTTATTTGTTTTGCATTTCAAAATATAAAGTTATTTTCTATATCTTTCTGAAAGAGGTTATTTCTTTAAATCTAAATTTATTTTATAATTTCTAAGTTTCTTTTGTGTAACTTAATGTTTTTCTAGAATCCTTTTCCTTGTTTAGTTTTCTCTTTTGCTTTCACTAAGAGAAAGCAAAAGAGAAAACTTTTAGTGAAAGCAAAAGAGAAAACTAAACAATATGGCAATCTACTTATGTGTTTATATTGGTCTTCTTTCTTCTTTTTATTATTTCAATCGTGATACTTCAGCCATTGTGTGTAGTCTCTTTCAACATTTGTTTTGGCTTTTCGGATGAAACAGACAATAAAAAGTAATATCTGAATATTTTCCCCAGTGGCCTGATGTTGACTAGATGAACAAATAGTGCTCCTTTCTTTTTAGGGGTAGCCTATGATGAAAGATCCATCTTTTTTCAAGTATAATATGTAAAAGATTATTGGCAAGTTAAAATTAATCCTCTATCATGCTAAAAGAAGTAGTATAAATGTCTCAATCTTCCTACACTTACAGCTAGAGGTGTCATATTGATCTGCTCACAAAATCAAGAGATTGGTTAGACTTACCCTATAGCTTTTTCTAAGGTACAGAGGTCTTCATAATTTCCTTGATGCCAAAAACATTAAATACCTACATGTGCATTTCTTTTGGTCCTATTTAGAACTCATATTCTTAAATGTAAATGAGGATCTTCAGATTCTCATTAAAAATTTTTGTGATGGTTAATCTGGTTGCTAAATTGTACTACCAGAGAGGTAGAGGAGGAGACAGATATGTTTTAGTTACATTCATTCCAATAATTAGTCGATGTACTTATGGTAATACATTTTGTATTCCCTAATGGTATAATATGAGTTTGAAGATACAATAATTGTCATTCTGTTAGAGATTAATAATAAAAATATCATATAAGTCTCAGATATCAATCTCAAACTTAGCTATCATGTTCCTAGACATTTGAATTACAACATAAATTATATCAATTTCCCTAAATGAATTTGAAGTGATTTATACAACTGATTTTAATGATTTATGTAAGTAAAGTGTGTGTGCTTTTAAAAGATAAGTACTATAAAAAGTATAACTTAAGAATCATAGAGTACCAATTGAACATACTGTGCTTACACAGGAGTATTGCAGTTGCTTAGTGCTTAGGTGACTAATATATAAATAAGAGTAAAGTGTAAGAAAATAAAAAGATTTGAAAAATTCTAAATATTTGATAGCAGAGTTTCTCTGAGAGCGGGAGCTTATTTTGTTTAGTGTGCTTTATATGTGACTTCAGATCTGGACATAAAAATATATGTTTGTTCATATGAAATTAACAGAAATTCTGCATGCTCACTAAATATTGAATGTTGAAAGACTGAAAAAAGTCACATAATAACAAACGTCAGGAATTGGAGATGGCCAAGAAACTGAGAATTTAAGGCCAGGAATACCTAATATTTTAGAATTAAGTTCCTTTTTTTTTTGCATTGCAATGCAAAAATCATTTTAAGGGAATGTCTTTCAACATAAATTCCTTTCATTTCCCTGTATTTTAAACAGAGGCATTCTTCCCATGCGGGTCTAAATAATTAGAGTGAGTTCGTGAAAATATAAGGCAGTGTCCCATTTGAAGTCACCAAATATAAAAAAAAAAAAAAAAAAAGGAGAGCACTTGTTTTGAATTACAACAACCCATAAACAGAAATGATTGAAAGGAATCAGAAACCGAGAAACAGAGATGGTATCATTTGGCATACAGCAGCACTATTACCAAGTTTAAGGATTAGGGTTGAATTTCATCTGTAACTAAATGAAAAATTTCACAAGTAGAAAAACGTGGTTAGCAATATAAAGCAAGCACTGGTGAAGAGCTTGAAATGCAGAAGTGACTGTTGTGGAACAAAAGAATTTCTAGAGGAAATTTGAATGGACTGGGAGAGGAGAAGTATTGAAAGAAACCACACAGTAAAAACAAATTACAGGAAGAGGTGCGGAAATATCAGGCACAACAAGAATTCTTGGTGGAGTGTGAGCAAAATTAATTCTAAGTATCTTAATTTAGAATCTAAGAACTGAATTTAACTTTTAAAAATCTTATATATTTGTATTATAAACTTTAATCCTGAATCTTCTTAATATGAACTACAAATAAATTAACTTTTTAAGCTTGTTCTGGTAAGTAAGGTAGGCTCACACCTTCATATGGACCTTACAGAGTTTTGGAAAGGGTGTCACTACTACCAGTAAAGAAAAACTGAGGTAACTAGATGATTTGAAGAAATTATAGGAAGGATGACCTAGAAGGAAGTGTAGAACCAACCTCAATAAGAAAAAAAAAGAAATAGCAATTTTTCATTGTGTGAACATCTTATAAAATGTATATTTTGTTAGTGTGCTCAATGACACACTAATACGAAATGTTACATAATTTCCGGAAATTCTCCTGAAGATACCGTGCCTCTTTGTTAGAAGTCTCATTAAAAATGGGTACAAATATGTTGAAAAGTATCCACACTTCCAAATATTTGTATTTAATTATTTTTCATTCTGCTTATTTTTTCACTTGTCCATTTGTTCTCTTTTTACTATTTCATCTTATTTTACAATCAAATTCATTAACATATTCCTATCTTTGTCTTAAGTCCTTCTTGCTACCTCTTTATAGTTCTGTTTTGTTTCAATTTCAATCTATTCTCTTACACATATTAAATAAACATTTTATGTGATATCATCTATTAGCTAATGTCTTATTATTTTCTCAGTTATGAGGTTAAGCTTGTCATGTTTGAATGCCACTGGAAAGAGGGAATCATAACCAGAAAATAACTATATAAGAATAAAAATCATACATTATTTCTAATATAATCATACATTATATATATCTCTAATATATTTATGTGATACATCTCTATCTGTCTGTCTGTCTGTCTATCTACCTAACTACCTATATCTATATGGCATAGCAAACAGGAGCCATGTTGCTGACATAAGTCTGTTTTATTCTATCATTGTTTCTAAGTAGCCATGTTGTATGGTGAATTCCCATGAATTTGTTTGCAGTAAGTGAATCAGTTTATTGTCAGGAATCAGAGAGGCTAATATAAGAGAAGATGGAGACTTAATAGTGTGGTTTTGCATGTTAAATGACTGAGACATCAATTGTGTTTTGTTTGTGAGCTGCTATGCTGTGCTCTTCATCTCCTCTGAGCCTGTCTTAGAACATTGAACGCAGCATTGTAGTGAGCCAGCCTTTGGAGACAGATTGATTGACTTTGACTTTAGCTACCTGTGTGAACTTGATCAAGTAAACTCATGTAATTAGTTTTCTTGTCAGGCAAATATAGATAATGCTGATCTCCACCTCATCGGATAAGTCTAAGTCTAAACTGATTTAGAATAGCGCCTACCCATATTCAGTACTGCCTAAGTGGTAAATATTACCTTGACCTTGCTCCCTCTCATTCTATTTTTCCTTCTCTGCCTCTGTCCCTCTCTTCCCTTTCATTCACACTGGAGCAAGTAAGATTAGGTGGGTGATTTCCTAGATCCGCTATTCAATAATATTTCTGTGTAAAAATTAAATGAACTTATTTGCGAGTACTCCAGAACCAACCCTGGTTTTAAATAATTTGAGCATGATGACATGATGAGGAGAGTTTAGCAAATGCCATGATACATAAAGGTTGCAGTTTAAATTCAGGCACCTTCAGATAGAAAAGCCAAAATAAAGCAATGATATTTATTCTGTGTATGATGATGATGGGGATATTTTCATGACCAGTGGAAGTAAAATGGATGTATTGCTCTTTTCACTTTAGTAGAAAATGTTAAGAGCATAAGTGTCCATGGAAGAGGGACACTTTATTTGTCCCTAGAGGATAAATAGCTCAAGCAGCACAGGCCAGAATCCTGACAATTTGTCTACTAAGTCACCCACCTGTCACATGTGCAGAAATTGTTTTCTAAAATGTACCATAGACAAGGAAGTTTTATTCAAAAGCCAGAAAAAAAAAATCTATGCACAGCAAACAATTTGTCAAATTTCTTTCGGAAGTATGAGCTCTGAACATATGGAGCAGTGTCAGTCATTAAAGAAAAATGAAACTGCAATGTGTCTACAAAAATGCTTTTGTGGGAGAAAGAGCTAATTGTCTGCATGCATTCCTTAAAATAATATTCAATATCTATAGAAAAAATCGAATATGATGATCAATTTCCAGTACATACGCGGGCATCTTAAAAGTGTTGATTTTGTGCTATTACATAGTAATTCTTGTATTAAAGTAGCATAATATCATTAAGATAAAATGTTAACTACAGTGCTACCTTCGCAAGTGTCCTAGTTTTACACTCTGTATTAGAGAGCTTAAGTTTAAAAATGTGATTATTATATTTGTTCAGTAATCCATATCAGTCTACATGTAATACATCTGATTTATCTTTGACAATTTATTTGACTTAATACAGCTAATGTGTCATTTATTTCATGTCATGTTTTATAAATAGAACAAAGTATGTATTTTATACTTTAAATATTTTAAAGTAGTTATCAACTAATTCTCTACCCTGAAATTTCTATAATGATGCCTGTGTAACAGCAGCTTAAGAGTTTAATAATGTAGGCCAGGCCAGTGGCTCACCCCTGTAATCCCTTCATTTTGGGAGGCCGAGGTGGGCAGATCACCTGAAGTAAGGAGTTCAAGACCAGTCTGGCCAACATGGTGAAACCCTCTCTCTACCAAAAAATACAAAAATTAGCCAGGCGTGATGGCAGGTGCCTGTAGTCCCAGCTACTCGGGAGGCTGAGGCGGGAGAATCACTTGAACCCAGGAGGCAGAGGTTGCGGTGAGGCGAGGTGGTGCCCCCTCCAGCCTGGGCAACAGAGTGAGACCCTGTCTCCAAAAAGAAATAAAGAAAGGAAAAAAGAATGTAATAATGGATTAATTATATTTCCTTTTTCTATGATGATTATACTTTAATGTTTTTACATAGTGACAGCAGGATGTTCTGTAACAAATCTGAAATCCAACGTCAGGGAATCTGAATTTCTACATTCAAGCACTAATTTCAATACATATTATTAATGTTAAATTTTATTTTTAAATATGTCAACTCCTGTGAACCTCAATGTCTATACATATGGAATAATACAATTAATAATAATATTTTTGGTACATATTTTGTGTTAGATATAGGGCTCACAAATGTGCACTCATTAATGATATGAGGTAAATAGTTTTGCTGTCTTACTTTACTAAAATGAGAAACCAGGCTTAGTGATTTTTCCAAGGTCACAGAGCCCATGATACGGCCAGGATGTTGACTCAGGCATTTTCCCCGTAGAGCTTACAATCTTAAAAAATGGAGTGTCCTATTTGTGTTGCATTGGTAATAGTAATGGCCCTGGAGTTTCACTCCTCCTTGTATTTATACTCTTGTGTAGTCAAGGGGTAGTTCTCTGCACCTCAGCTTGACCATGTGTTCTGCCTTGGCCCGTGTAGGGACCCAGGTAACAAACATGACATGAGTAGAGTTATGAACAGCAATTTTACATTGGGCCTTGTGCTTCTGCCCTCTTGAAGAGAAGATCATGTCCAGTCCAATCTGCTTACTCCAACAGGAGGATGAGAGACATGTGACAGACACTGAGCCCAGATGTCCCATTTATCTCAGCTGGACAGCTTTGATAAGCTAAGCTCCACTGAGATCAGTGAATTTCAGCCAGTGACACATGAGATATAATTATACAGTATTGTATTATTTTTGCAATATTAGTATGAGTTTGGGGATATTTCTTAATACCCAATAGCTAAAAGACAGACACATCTCAACTATAACATGAGAGGAATACTTATATCTCAGGTTTATGGAAAGGCTAACATTTGAAAATATTTGTACGTGGGAAAAGGTATTCAGAAATATGTGTTATTTTTACTTACTCTGATTTATACAATTTTCTGAAAGGAGTTGTTCAGGTGGTTTGAGAGGGTAAATAAACTGTAATTTGGACCCTTCTTCCCCACTTTCTGTGAACATTGTTTATCAGAGATTACATTAACTCTTAAAACCTAAGGGCTTAACAGATATTTGATAATTACCCGGAAATCTTCCTGCAGATTCACTTCCAACACTGGAATATAATGGCCAATTGGATAAACATCTGGTCACTCATTCTATTTCTTCTACCATCTAATCAACTTCTATATATGCCTTTTTCTTCAATAGCATTCACATTGGCATAATGCAAACTTTCATCATCCCTTTCCAAGATTGGATTAACAGTTCCAAGACCTATAAATAGACTACCAGGAAGTTGGTGCTTTTAGGCTAGCTACTTTCAAGTTAATCATCAATGCTCCCAACTAGAGTGATCTTTATAGCAAACAGATATGGACATCTGACTTGGATATTTTCAGAAACTAAGCATGTTTTACTGGATACATTCTAAATTATTTTGCATCACATTAAAGACTTGTATCTTTCTCTTTAGTTTAAATTCCCAACATTTTCCCATATTGTACAACAGCCTTCCTCCCGAAAACACAAAATGAACAAATAACGAGGTTCTGGATGCATACAGTTTCTTAACTATTTTATTTCTTGGCATATGCTAAGTCTTTATTGATTTGCGTATACCAGTGAATTTTTCTCAAATATTTTTTTCTTTCTTGGGCCTAAGAAAACTACAATTCATTCTTTAATTCTTGACTCATATTATTAATTCTTAAGCTATCTTCCCTATCTTTCTTTATCTCTCATTGCAGCTCTATTCAGAAAATATTTTTTCTTTATAATTAATGTTATCTTCTCTAGAATATGCATTTCTTAATGATCATATATTTTCTTTCTATCTGATTACATAGCACTTGAATATAATACAGGATTCAGCAACTATTGGCTAAACACATTAACTGATTATACAATTCATAGACAATCTATTCATATTTTATTGATGTTTTCTTTTTTGAATAAAAGAAATCAAATTCCTATGCTATAAACTTGATAACTTGACAATTATTTAAGTTATGATGAGTATGTATGGAGTTGTATTAAATATTGGCCTAAGTTACCATCTCTAAACTGACCTCAAAGTGTTGCAAAATTAACTAATAGTAAATCATAACAGATACTTACTATTAATATTTCGAGAATGTGAAGAGAGGATATAAAAATTTTAAGTAGATATTTTGGATGGGTTGAATTTGCATACTTACAATGGAATTTTATCATTGCAAAAAGATGGGCTTCACCTCAGTGTTATTTTTAAGAAAAATAGTATTCTTTCATATGTCATATTGGAAGACTATCCGAAATTTATGGAATTATTCATGACAATTAGACTTTCTAATTCATGACATAGTTTGACCCAACTAACATTTAAGCTCCCTGTGATGAATTAAAAAGTCAAAGGTAGGAATTAATATGTAATGATGAATGCCCTCTATTTTTGCTGGACATTAAGTCTATCTACATGTAAGTTTGATTCGAATTTTGTGGAACATAACCTTAGTTTTAGCCAAACAAAGTCATCTTATAAAGATATTCAAAGTAGGCCAGGCGCAGTGGCTCACGTCTGTAATCCCAGCTCTTTGGGAGGCCGAGGCTGGTGGATCACCTGAGGTCAGGAGTTTGAGACCACCGGAGGTCAGGAGTTCAAGACCAGCCTGACCAACATGCAGAAACCCCATCTCTACTAAAAATACAAAATTAGCTGGGTGTGTTTGCACATGCCTGTAATCGTAGCTACTTGGGAGGCTGAGGCAGGAGAATCGCTTGAACCCAGGAGGCGGAGGTTTCAGTGAGCCGAGATCATGCCATTGCACTCCAGCCTGGGCAACAAGAGTGAAACTCCCTCTAAAAAAAAAAAAATTCAAAGTATAGGCAAATTTATTGTTAACAAATAGTTATTGAGCATTCTCTCCACCTATGCAAGAATGTAGAGGAAGCATCACAAGTATATATACGTATACATATATATATATATCCCATAATAGAAAAAATGATGAAGGAGGGACAATATTCAAAATAAAACAAGGTAATAAATAAGTGGTAGAAAATCTGAATAGGATAACAAGAGTTGTAAAAAACTGGCATATAAAATCTGTTTTTAGTTAGGAAAATAGTTGATAAAAAATGGGTGGAAGCTGGAGTGGCTGCACATGCCCTACTCAGTCTATTCTGGGTGAAATAATAGCAGAGGGGTAGAAGAGAAATGCCTAACATCATTGACAATTTCCTAATGATAGAAGAGGTTAGTAAACTTATAAGAGGGAACATGCAATCTGAACAATAACTAAGGAGTCAGCCTCAAAGTTTCAAAGCACATTTTTAAATAATTTTGTAATGCACTGAATTTTAAACATCACTTGAAGTTATAGAAAAGAAATAGATTGAATTGAAAAGTTATATTTATTTTTTTTCCTGAAGCTAAAAAGTTTAATTAGGCTTTTTGGCATAGGAAATCTAATGTTAATTTTATACCTAGAAGCTACGTGATTTGAATAAGCATAAGCCATCTAACAACACATTGATAAATGACATAATTTAACATAAACAAATAATCCAGCATTGTGTTCACAAAGATGCTTTCATTAGACACTAATTTTATGCTCTGAAGCATATTCATTTTGTTTAGATTTTCAAACTAAACATTAAAAAATTAGAAAAAATATAAGCAACCTAAAACAATTAACATAAACAATTAAAATGTTTAACATAAACAAATAAATTGATTTTTCACTATTTTACCCAACTAGCAGGATGATAGTGAGTTAATAACTATTTTTGATTTTTAAGTTAAGCCTGGTTTTATCTAAGTAATTCTCACTGGTATTCAGTGGAGTAAATAAATTTTTCACTCTCTTTTACATATTAAGAAATGAAGATTGACAGAAGAAACTTGCTTAGCTCAGAGAGATAATAAGTGGAAAAATACAGATTATGTTGGATCATTGTGGAACATATTCTGTAATTGGAAAACAAGAAAAGTATATACATTTGTATACAGATAATATTAAACTGTAAAAATTAAATGTCATAAAAGCAAATAACAAAAACTAAAGTGGGAAATATTTACAGTACATATTACAAAAAGTTCATTTTTAATGTGTATAGGTTTCCAATATTCATAAGAGAAAAAGTCAACAAAAGAAAAATAAAGTATATAAGTAATTTGCAGAATATGTGTGCATGCATATGTATGTAGGCTACTGAGTTCATTTTATATATAGTATACATATTATATATAATCAAGCTTTGTAATATTTAAAATCAAGTAAATTAAATAATAAGAATATTTTATTTTAAAATCAATTAAGTTGAATTGGTCAGTAAGTTGAAGTAACCAAAAATATTCCTTTCTGACTTGAGTTAAAAGATTTTAAATAATTTATGTTGTTGATGAAGAAATAAATTCAATGTTTCTGAAAAAATAATTTTACACAATATCTAAAGTGGATTATTTAAATGTGATTTGAAACATTAATTTGCCTTCTATGAATAGGTAACAGGAAATAATCAGAATGCAAGGAAAGTATTAAGTACAAAGTTTCTCATTACAACATTATTTAGGTAATATCAAAAAATTGATGAAAATTAGAACAATAACAACAGTATTATATTTTTTTCTGTAAATTATGGCATATCCACATTCTTAACTCTTTTAAAGTCAATGGAAGCACATTTAAGTTTCATTTTACCTAAAATAACAATTAAGTTCATTCTTTTAACTGTGTCTACTTTAGAAGTTTAGTTACCCAACCATATTCTTGCTAGCAAAATACGTTGATTTTATTTAGTTAGACATCACTCTGCCTCTATGTGACTTACATATAGATGACCATATCCTGAGCTTATATGAAATTCGTGATTTGTTTGTCTTAGTGGAACTATGACCCTTATTGATCATGGGCTTAAAGGTAGGTGTGTGACCCAATCTGGCAAAAGCAACAAAATTTAGCTTTCTGAAAGCAAAACCTATTTATTAGCGGGTTTGCATTTTCGAAGGAAGAAAAGAACCTAGGTTCTTAGTAGCTTTATAAGCTGCAAAACTGCTCATTATATTATGTTTGAAGTTGCGTTACTTTTAAATCTCCAGTATGTGAGAAAACAAATTTCTCAATATTTAATTGAGTTTGAGCTTGGATTTAATGTTTCAAATACTCAGTAAATTCCTTATAATAACTAATACGTAGACCAAAAAAAAAAAAAAAACAAAAAACCTTACCTGTAAACACTGCAAGAATGTCATCCACTCCCACAAGCAGAATCCTGAAGATTTTTTTCAGAAATAATAGAAATGAGAACAATGTGGTGAAGCACTTAACAGTGCAGTGGATGCAGAAAAAGAAACTGTTGGGGGAATAAATAAAGATCCTTAAAGGAATATCAAAAACAAATCCTCTTTTGAACAGAATAATTGCTTTAGAGGGGACTGTAGGGAAGATTGGAAAGGGAAGAATTAAACTATTATATTAGAGCGTTCACGCTGGATGCCGTTATTGATGTGAAAGCACATTTCAGAGCCGACATTCAGTTTATAGAGAAATTTTACTGAGTCTACAAGCTCCTATTTGTTTGCATTCTCCTTTAAAAGGTTCTTTGTGGTTTAGTTTGAAAGTCTTTCCCTCTCCCCCAACCCCACAGAAATTTTATATTTATTCATATAAAAAATCTGGGATCTTTTAAATTGCTATTAACATATTAGGCCTGGATTGGCCATGAAAATGTTTCAATTCAAGCCTAAACCAAAATGAGACTAGCCAGTGGCCTCAAATTCTCAGCAGAGATGTTTTTTCTTTCAATAAACAATAATGTGATGGGAAAAATTTCCTTGACATTTGTCTGTGTGGGCCAGAATTTCATATCCAGTTTATACATTTTGAGCATATAGACGTATTATTTTTGACATTTATGCAGTGATTTTTTCAGATCTGCATCGGTCCCAGTCCCCCTATCCACTCCCATCTCACATCATTTGCCAAGCTGTCTTGAAAACCAAAACTCTCAATCTGCTTGTATTGGTAATGATCGCAGGACAGCTAGTTACTTCAAAGCTTATGTCTTTCACTGAGAGCAAATGATTTACTTCGTTTTCTTTCAAGCACAGTCTTCTATTTTAAAATATAAGATTCTGGAATATGTATCTAGAATTTTTTAGTTTAGTATTTATGTATTTAATTTAGATAAGAGACTTATTTATTTCAGGGTACCTAGTCTGCCATTTTGCTAGGAGAGAAATCTTTGTAGGGAGAATTGTCCCAATATAATTGCTTATAAAATATTAACAGGAAAACACCACATACAATGTGTTTGCATGCATGCATGTGTGTATAGTATGTCACTTAGGTAAAGTTACATATATATGTATGTAGGCATACATGCACATATGTGTCTGTATGAATGTGTCTGTGTATGTGTATGCATATGTATATGCCTATATGTATGCAAAATTGACATTGGATATATATTTCCAATAAATATAAGCATGTGTGTATGTGTGTATATACATAGCTAGTGTATATTTAAAAAATGTATTTTATCAATCTATAAAATATATTTTGCCATTGTGCTGAGATGTTTAGTGATTTTATATTCCTATTTCTTCTGTTAATCATCTTGAAAATATATAAAGCTAATGTTCATTAGTTTACACTAAAATGTAGGTTATTTAAAAACAAAAAAGTAGATTTTTCTAATCTTTTCAAACTGCAATTTACCCTTCTGTCCTAAAAACTCAAATAATACTTTAGACTTTGATTTATTTATTTATTTATTTTTTTGAGTTAGGGTCATATTATGTTGCCCAGGCTAGAGTACAGTGGCTGTTCACAGGTGCATTAACAGGGCATTGCAGTCTCCAACTCCTGGGCTCAAGTGATTCTCCTGCCTCAGCCTCTGAGGGAGCTGGGACTACAGGCACATGCCACCGCTTGTGGTTTTGTTTTATGTATAGGTCTTTATCTGCTTGTAGATAATATTCTCTTTAATGATGCCATTCATGTTTGTTCCATCTTTTTGATTTATAGGAGCTAATAAAATGCAATTCTTTAAATAATATTACACAAAAGAAAGAGGTAGTTTAGACAAAAATCCTCATAGCTATTTTAGCAATATTGACTCCATGAAAAAGCCAATTTGATGTACTCACAGAAGTTTACATAAGAAACCTTGAGAAAATATGTGTAATCATCTTTATAAAATAGCTCCACATTAATAATAGAAAATTTTAGAAAATATTATATCATTTTTAAATATTAAAACTTTTTTTGAGTTTTGTGTTTCTATCTTAAACTTAGAAATAATGATGATTTGCCTCTAATTAAAAAACAGGACTACTAAACAACTATTGAAAATAGTATATCATCTGTTTTGAGATTTACACCACTCATCTTAGTTCTTAAAAGCTGTGATCTGAACTGAAAATGCTCTGAGTCTTTGGTGTTACGTGTCATCTGTTTGATTCAGCTAGTCTTCAAATTATAGTCCTAAGTATCCTAGCTCTATCTAATTATACTTCAAGTACAAAAGGAGACTATTCAGTTCTCTAAGTTACAAAAAAGATTTCAAGAAATTTCTACCTAATAAAGTAACCATTACAAAGGCACAATATAAAAAGGAAAATTTTAAAGCAAAGGGACACCAACAAAGAAATATTGACATAATAACATATTGGATATTTGCTTTTTGAGTGTCAATTGCTGCTCAATGCAATTCTACCTAATTATGATTTTTAAGGTTACATCAAATGTTACAATCATGAAACCACTTCAGTTACTTATGTTTAACTTTTTTCCAAATGCTTTTCCACGCAGTCATTTATTATGATTATCATGTTAAAAATAACATTAACATCAATTTCAGTTGAATGCATACTTTACCTTAATCCTTATGTATATTCTTGAAGTAGTCTTTATTATTAGTGTTTTCCACATAACATTGAAACACAGTCATACACCTAATGTGACAGAACCAAGAATTGACCACAAATCTATCTCCATACCTGTGCCAATTGTCATCAGAGGAAATTAATTTACTAGTAATTTTCCTGAAAATGTTTTACTTAACATTTTATGCCTTTTATGACTATTTCCTCAAAATTAAATGGCATATTTTTTGGCAAACTACCTTGTAAGTTAGTCATTTGTTTTCTTCATTTTTTTTCATAAAAAATTTAAAAAGCAACATTGTAGATCTTTCACTACCTGATTTCAATACTTACTATAGACACAGTCTGTTTTAGTTCATTGGTGTTGCTATAAAGAAATAACTGAGGCTGGGTAATTTATATTAAAAAAATGTTTATTTGGCTCATGGTCCTGCAAGTTATACAATAATCATTATACAAGCAACTATTTCTGGTGAGGAGTTCAGGAAGTTTCTACTCATTATGGAAGAAGAAAGAGAGCAGGCATTATATGGGAAGAGAGGAAGAAAGAGGGAGGGAAAGGAAGTGCCAGCCTCTTTATAACAATCAGTTCTCACAGAAATTGACAGAATGGAAACTCACTTGTTACCAGGAAGAAGAGAAAGGCACCAAGCCATTCTTGAAGGATCCAGCTTCAAACCCAAATACCTCCCACTAAGTCCCACCTCTAATATTAGCAATGAATTTTCACATAAGATTTGGAGGAGGCAAATATCCAAACTATATCACTGTCTGAAAACAAAACCAAACCAAACAAAAACAAAACCAATACAAAATACAACAATTCCAAGAGTTTGACGCCATCCTGGGCAAAATATTGAGACCCTGTCTAAAAAAAAAAAAATGTGTAAAAATAATAAAAAAAAGAATAGACATATAAACTAAGTTGTATATAAAAAGTATAATAAAGAAATCAGAAACAGACATACACAAATAAGTCAACTGTTTTATAAAAATGCAAAAAGACAATTCAGTGGAGAAATAATAGCATATTCAAAAATGGTGCTGAAATAATTAGACAGCCCTATGCAAAATGGCAGTACTACATAGACTTTACCATTTGCAGGAAATTAGCTCAAAATGGAACATAAATCTAAACATAAACAGTAAAACTGTAAACTTCTAGGACCTAACATAGAAGAATATTTATATACCTTGGGTGTGATAATAAATTTGAATTACAACACCCAAAGCATAATTTGTGAAAAAAAAAGATAAGTTAGAATTCATTAAAATTATAATTGTGCTCAATGAAAAGCACTGTAAAGAGAATGAAAAAAGTCAGAAATGGGGAGAAAATATTTGCAAAATACATATTTGATAAAGAATTTTTATCCAAAGTATACAAAAAAAACTCTTTAAACTCATCAATAAAACAACAAACTAACTTAAAAAATGGACTATCATCTGGCCAAATACCTCACCAAAGAAGCTTTACATATGGCAAATAAACATACAAAAGGATGCTCAAACTCTGTTGTCATGAGGGAAATGCATATTAAAACGTGAATGGGGTATCAGTACACAATTATTTCAGTGACCAAAATCTTGCAAAATAGCAAGATTATGCCATAGATGATATGCCAAGATGCCATAGATGTGCCAAGATGCCATAGCAAACTGACAAGAATAAAGAGGCACAGGGAATTCTCCTATGTGGTACAGCCACTTTGGAAAATAATTTATCGGTTTCTTACACAGCTGAATGTCATCTTACCATAAGATCCAGCAACTGTGCTCTTAAGTATTTAGCCAACTTTTAAAACCATACGTGCATACAAAATCATGCACATGACTATTTATAGATTTTATTTAAAATCTAACCCAAACTGAAGGCAAGTAGTATCTCCAATAAGTCTGTCAATAAGTGAATGCATGTACAAACACTGGTTCATTCGTACAATAGGGTACTATCCAAGGATAGAAAGGAATGTGCTGTCAATCCATACAAAGACAGAGGTGAATCCTAAGTGTATATATGTAGGTGACAGAAACTCTGAAAAGGCTGATACTATAATATGCCATTTATATGACATTCTGGAAAAGAAAAACTACAGAGACAGTAAGAAGTCAATGGCTACTAGAGTTTGAGAAGAGGGAGTTTGAATACATAAAACACAGGGAATGTCATAGCATTGTGCAACTATTTCTTGTGATGCTGCGATAGCAGAAAATGACACTATACATTTATTAACACCAATTGAAATTTATGACAAAATAGTGAATTACAATACAAACAGTAAAACCTAACATATGAAGATTTTTTTTAAAAGTTAGGAAGTTGGAACTTCCCAGGGTGAAATGTAAAATGTGACAAAATAATTTAACTGTTTTACAAATTTAGCAAACAACTTCACTGAAGCGTGGTATGGGGAGATGTTAACCTGAGCAACTTTGATGAGTGGCATATGAAAAATTACAGCTGAAAGGAACTATTCATAAGCACTATACTCTATTCTATAAAGTTGTGTCTTACAGGGGAATGAGTTAACAATTCTGGAGCCAATATACAAGAATACAAAAAGTGAACAGTTAAGTAAATGGATCGCAGATGGCAGAAACCGGATTTCTTTTTTTTTTTTTTTTTTTTTTTGAGACGGAGTCTCGCTCTGTCGCCCAGGCTGGAGTGCAGTGGCCGGATCTCAGCTCACTGCAAGCTCCGCCTCCCGGGTTCACGCCATTCTTCTGCCTCAGCCTCCCGAGTAGCTGGGACTACAGGTGCCCGCCACCTCGCCCGGCTAGTTTTTTGTATTTTTTAGTAGAGACGGGGTTTCACCGTGTCAGCCAGGATGGTCTCGATCTCCTGACCTGGTGATCCGCCCGTCTCGGCCTCCCAAAGTGCTGGGATTACAGGCTTGAGCCACCGCACCCGGCCTGAAACCGGATGTCTTACAGTTTGAATGTTGGATTACAGATAAGCAGTAAGAGGAGACTGGGATGATGTATGTGGTAATGAATTAGCTCAATAATGATACAGTAGTTACATGCAGGAAAACGAATAGATCTGTATCCAAATAGAGGTTGATATACACACCTGTATAAATTTTTGCTTTGCCAGCTAACAGGCCTAGGAACAATCAACAACAATCAATAAACAACAATCAATAAACAGAAAAGTAAATAAAATGCAAAGTACCTGTGAAGAAACTAAACTTATGCTACATCCAGAATTATTATGTGTACCATTACATTTAGAAGACAAGAGAGCAATCCATATTTACAGCTTTAGGGAAAAAAAATGTCAGCTTTTATATTAGATACAGGGAGTACATATGTAGGATTGTTACATGGGTATATTGGACCCAAGTGGTAAACATTGTACCTAATAAGGAGTTTTTGAAACCAAGCGCCCTCCCTCCCTTCCTAGTAGTCTGCAGTGATTATCATTCCCATGTTTATGCTCATATGTGCTCAATGTTTAGTTTCTGCTTATAAATGAGAACATGAGGTATTTCATTTTCCATTCCTGTGTTAATTCACTTAGGATGATGGCCTCCAGCTTCATCCATGTTGCTTCAAAGGACGTGATTTTATGCTTTTTATGGTTGTGTTGCATTCCATGGTGTACACATACAACTTTTTCTTTAATCCACCATTGATGGGCACCTAATTTGATTCCGTGTTGTTACTATTGGGAATAGCATGGTGATGAACATATGCATGTGTGTGTCTTTTTGGTGTAATGATCTATATTTCTTTGGCTAAGTACCCAGTAATGGGATTGCTAAGTCTAATGGTAACCCTGTTTAAATTTATTTGTGAAATTTCCAAATTGCTTTCCACAGTGGCTGAACTAATTTACATTCCCACCAGCAGTGTATCAGCATTCCCTTTTCTCTGCAGCATTGCCAGCATATGTTGTTTTTTGACTTTTTAAAAATATCTATTCTGACTGGTGTGAGATGATGTTTCATTTTGGTTTTGATTTGTGTTTCTCCAGTGATTAGTGATGCTGAACATTTCATAATGTTATGTTTTATGTCTTCTTTTGAGAAGTATCTGTTTATGTCTTTTGCCCACTTTTTAATAGTGTTATTTGGTTGTCTCTTGCTAAGTTCCTTGAAGAGTCTGGATATTCCTTGAAGAGTCTGGATATTAGACCTTTGTCAGATGCATAGATTGAAAATATATTCCACTATTCTGTAAGGTTGTAGGTTTACTCTGTTGATGGTTTCTTTTTCTATGCAGAAGTTCCTTAGTTTAATTAGGTCCTGGTTTTCATTTTTTTTCTCATAATTGGTTTTAGGGACTTGACCATAATTTTTTTGCCAAGGCCAACTTTACTAAAACTTTTCCAAAAAAAAAAATCAATCAGCCCAATACCAAACTCCAGAAGAGACACGACAAATGCTAAACAATTTTAGCAAGATTTCAGAATACAAAATCAATGTACAAAAGTTAATAGCATTTATACACACCAATAATGTCCAAGCTGAGCATCAAATCAAGAGCACAAACCCATTTACAATAGCCACAAGGAAAATGAAATAACTAGGAATATAGCTAACCAAGGAGGTAAAAGATCTCTACAAGGAGAACTACAAAACACTGCTGAAAATATCAGAGATGACAAAAAGAAATGGACAAACCTCTCATGCTCATGGATTGGAAGAATCAGTATCATTAAAAGGGTCATACTGTCATTTTAGCAATCTACAGATACAGTACTATCTCAAGCTACCAATGTCATTTTTTACAGAATTAGAAACAATTCTAAAATTCATGTGGAAGAAACAAAGAGCCCAAATATTCAAAGTAAACCTTAGCAAAAAAGAACAAAGCTGGAGGCATCATACCATCCAACTCAAATTATGCTATGAGGCTACAATAATAAAAGGGCATGGTACTGGTACAAAAACAGACACACAGACCAATGGAACGTAATAGAGAACTCAGAAATAGAGCCACACACCTACAACCATCTGATCTTCAACAAGGTTGACAAAAACAAGCAAATGGAAAAGGAATCCCTGTGCAATAAATGGTGCTAGGCAGTCAAACCCCGTCCCTACTAAAAATGCAAGAAGTTAGCCGGGCGCAGTGGCGGGCACCTGTAGTCCCAGCTACTCGGGAGGCTAAGGCAGGAGAATGGCATCAACCCGGGAGGCGGAGCTTGCAGTGATCCGAGATCGCGCCACTGCACTCCAGCCTGGGCGACAGAGCGAGACTCTGTCTCAATACATACATACATACATACATACATACATACATACATACATACATACATAAATGGTGCTGGGATAGCTGGCTAGGCATAATACAGAAGGTTGAAACTAGATTCTCACTTTCCACCATATACAAAAATTAATTCAAGATGGATTAAATGTAAGACCTCAAACCATAAAAACCCGAGATGAAAACCTGGGAAAAATATTTTGGCCAAAATTGTTTAAATCTAGCAATAGAGCGTTCTGTCAGGCTCAGGATATGCTTTTCATTTCCAGGACTAAGCAAACGTTCCAATTCTAATTTTTCAGGCATCAGAAAGCATATATCACTTCTTTCCACATTTCTCTGGTCAAAACCATCTTTTCCCAAATTTAGGTTTTTATATTTTTCAAATACAATGTATTAGAACTTGTAGAAAAAAATAAATTTAAGAAAAATATACCCACTAAAGCTCTATTAGGTGTGTATGTGTAGAATTACAAATGATGTCAGGGAATGTAGCTTTTCTATTGCCATATAACCCACATTGCACACTTTAATGCCAGGTAGTAATCAGTGTGTACATATATGTTTTTTGTTTTTTATGTTCAAAAAATAATGTTTATTACAATCAATTGAGTAAGTGTTGGGAGAAAAGACACATAATGGGCAAACTTCAAAAAATCATAAATAATCCATTAAAATTTTTATCCTACGTGTTTATACCCAACAAGCTTCATCATAGTAAAGTTAAAACAAGAACTGTTCAGTGAATTAATCATAGTGTCGACCATACTATCTCAATTTTAGTGTCATTGACTTTTTATAGTATTTGAACACATTGACTGTGGATCTACATTTTGTCAGACACTGTGTAGAGCAAGTATTTAAATAAAAAAAGTATATGAAACTGTCTCTTCACAGGCTCTCAGAGGTGATAAACATAATTGACATTAATTAAAATACAATATGTGAAGTTACAAATAAGTTCAGATTTTATAAGGGCAAAGGAAATCACTACCATGAAATCTCCCAGTAAAATGCATTCAAATAGAAGAGAATCCTTGTTGGCTCCTCTTCTTTATAGCAAGCTGATTCAGACAATTCTTCTGATGACATTATGGCAGAGTTTTACCAGGCAATTTGTTGTTTCATCAAATCAGGGAGTTGCATCAGTAGATATCACACTTTGGCCTATGTCTTATATGATGAATAGGGCTTCAACAAGTGGAAGCAGGTGAAAGGGCACTTAAATATGAACAAAATAAAAGAAGCAGGAAAAATAATTGTGTGTTCATCGGCTCGCATGTGGTTTTCTCTGTGCAAAGCATAGCTTTGGTTACGGAAAGAACAGGACGTAAGGCTGTATATAGATAGAGCCAGATTGTGAATGGCCTTATTTGCTGTAATGAGTTTGCTTGCCACTGTGAAGCTACTGAAGAGTTTTTACAAAAATAGACACATATTGAGGAAAGAGGCAGTATAGAAAATGGAATGATTGCAAGTAGGGAAATCAGCTCTTCTACTGCTATTATAGTAGTTCATGTAAGATAATGAAGAACTAAAATGACAGTGAAAATGAATAACAGGTCAGGATGTTGAGAGACACTGGAAATATAATGAAATATAATGAAAAGACTGGATCTGGATTAAATATTGACTGCTGTGGAGGTAAAAGTACCTTAAAATATGGTAGAAAATACAGGAGAACAAACACTTTGATGGTACGTGATAATCAAAAGGCATTTGAGAGAAGTTAACATGAGTTGGAAGATATGTACTAAGTTTTTAGGAACACGATTTAGAACTGCTGATCAAATTACAAATATGTAATTTGAATATCCAACATAAAGTGAGTAGTTGAAACTAAGTAATAAGAGTATCAGATATCATCCAGGAAAATAGTACTTCTTTGAAAAGTAGACAAAACTTCAGGAAATACATCATTTTTGTCATAATTTGCTTCTTCTAAGAATAATTTCCTATATGTAATTTAATAAGGCTTTGCTGTTAATACTCTTAACTACTACATAATTGCTGTATGTTCACCATTTTAATTGCAATACAGAAGCTTGCAGTTTTTCAATGCCTCTGTTTTCTGAAAGAGCAATCAATGAGAAAATAATTTCTTTGATTTACCACTTAAATAATGTTTGGGTGGTAATGTTTGCTTATATCAAAATACATTTGCCAGCTCTTTGGCTCTTCAGTCACTAAACTTAAAAGGAGAGGGAGAATTAGACTGACACTTACGGCCCCTTTCTAATTTAAAACAAAGCACTTATCAAAATATTGACTTTGGTTTTATATTCATCTTCACCTTTGATAATGTCATAAAAGCTCACAGATGATATTTAGTTTCCTTTTAATTTATTTATTTGTTTATTTATTTTGAGACGGAGTCTCGCCCTGTCACCGAGGCAGCAGTGCAGTGGCGCGATCTGGGCTCACTGCAAGCTCCGCCTCCCGGGTCCCCGCCATTCTCCTGCCTCAGCCTCCCGAGTAGCTGGGACTACAGACGCCCGCCACCACGACTAGCTAGTTTTTTTGTATTTTTAGTAGAGACGGAGTTTCACCGTGTTAGCCAGGATGGTCTCAATCTCCTCACCTCGTGATCCACCCGTCACGGCCTCCCAAAGTGCTGGGATTACAGGCGTAAGTCACCGCGCCCGGAGATACTTACTTTCATTTTAAAGAACGTAACTTCCATCTACTGTTTTTCAAGTGTAAATTTTAAGAACAATTGAAATGGTTAGGCATTCATTCTCTGGTAAGTAAGGGAAAACCTAACTTAATTATATTATAGATATAGGATTTTATTTTCCTGATATAATAAGTCTGACAGTAGATGTTGCTTATGTTGGTTTCATGGTTCAACCACCTTTAAGTTTATGTCTATGATTCTTCTGTTAATATTCCTCAAAACTATTGTGGCTGTAGTCATCTGTTCACTTTAAAGAAAGGATCATGGAAGAACTGAGAAAGGTTGCTTTGGTAACCTTTGTCTCTTTTTATAATAATATTATTTTTAAAATTTAATTTTAATTAGCCAACTTCTGTTCACTTCTCATCGATTGGTTTCCATGAAAGTAAAGCAAACTGAGAAAGTGGACTTTTGGTTTTTCAGTTTGCTTGGCAGGCAAAAGCGAGAAAAAGGATTGGGAAAGGTTTTGTGTAAAAATTAAGTGTCTTCAACAGCAATATATAAAACATACAAATTTTCTGTTAAATCTAAACTCTAAACTTCAAATTTTGTTCCAAGTAAATTTACAAATTTTACTTATACTAAATACATACAGAAGATATATTATATAATATTATGATATAATAATTACTAATGTTACTTTTATAGTATTCCTTCATTAGTTTTTTAGAGATAAAAATATTTTACTTACTTTTAAACTATCACCTTCATCCTCTATGCTTATTTTTATTTCTCATTCATATTTAATCTTGGACAGTCAACAACATAGTGATTCTTCATTTGAAATATTGCATGGTACCGTGAAAGGCACATTGGGCAAGAAATCAGAAAATCCATGTTAATTCTTGACTGTTTTCTTACTAGATGTGTAAACCTTAGCAAGTTAATAAAGCTCTCTGTGATCATTTATAATGATAGGATATTAATGACTCTGCCTAATTCAAACTTGCTATAAAATTAGAGATAATGCATGTGAAACTAAGATGTAAGGAAGTAAACAATGTTTGATACTGACATTTGGGGAGAAGAGAATGTCTTTAATATTTTAAAGTTATTAATAAAAATACACTAATTATTTGGAGGACAGACTATTCTTCTATAACAGAGTTACATTACTTTAAGATAAAGCATCTTCCAATATTACTAGTTAGCACACACCTACTGGCACTAACAATCACAGTCACCCAAACAGATTCAGAATGAATGTAAAAATTGATGGTAGGAATACTCGAAATAAAATCCCCAACATGGTCCAGAAACAACAGCACTTCTAGAATAATCCTGTAATTTTTATGCTAGTAATATATTATGCTAACTCTTGGATTCTAAGAAAATTAGGCTACATGGGGTTACATTAAAATCTGACTTAGCTTACTGTACATTTTGCCTAGGATTGTCACAATTTTTAGTTTATCCTATCAGAATCAAAGTAGACTGTTAAATAAATAAACATATTTTAACCTTGTGAATTTTAATAAAATTTTTGTTAAACTTTTTGACATTATAAAAGGATAGGATGTGCTTTTAAAACATAAACTACTTTTAAAAGAGGATTTCCATTCTTATTGTGTTACAAACTCATTAGACTCTGTAAACTAAAGCACCCTAGTACTACAAGGTTCATTTATGACAAGCTCATAATAAGAATAACATGTAATCTATGTAAGCTCAGATGGAACAATCTAAGACTTTTGTTCAACTACTGTGTCAGGAAATTTCTTCTCAAACCATTGAGTATTAGTTTAACACATACTTTTTTGCTTTATTTATTTATTTATTTATTTATTTATTTATTTATTTTTTGAGACGGAGTCTCGCTCTGTCGCCCAGGCTGGAGTGCAGTGGCCGGATCTCAGCTCACTGCAAGCTCCGCCTCCCGGGTTCACGCCATTCTCCGGCCTCAGCCTCCCGAGTAGCTGGGACTACAGGCGCCCGCCACGTCGCCCGGCTAGTTTTTTGTATTTCTTAATAGAGACGGGGTTTCACCGTGTCAGCCAGGATGGTTTCGATCTCCTGACCTGGTGATCCGCCCGTCTCGGCCTCCCAAAGTGCTGGGATTACAGGCTTGAGCCACCGCGCCCGGCCTTGCTTTATTAATATACCTCTGAGCAAACAAGATAATTATATATGTAGGAGTCTTTATAATAAAGAGAAAAACAGACAATATTGCTAAGTAATAAAATATCTATGATTTAGCCAGCAAGTAAAGGTTTCATTTGGAAAAAAAATGTATTGTTCTGCTCTTTTAAAGCAAAAATCACCTTTAAATCCCTTAGGAAGGCATCAAACTGGAAATCCACATATCATCTCTCAATAAGTCCCAAAATAGGAACTTTTCCTTCAACAGGAAAATGGATCAATACTTCTTTGTAACAGCACATGGTAGGCAATTGGTTTACATTAGGGCTATGTTATGTAAAAAATAAATACTGTACCTTTAAGTACCAGAACCACATTCAGGTGAAGGAAAGCTCAGAAAAGAGAGGCACCTGCTGCTGCTATTAAAGTGCGTTGCTCTGAAAAGATGAGATCACTTTTGGCCTTTTTGCTTTATGTTTTAGCAGTAGGATAAAAATCTAATCCCAGTTGATCCCTTTAGAAAGAGAAGATTTATATAACAAAGAAAGGCAAATGCTTGAAAATTACCTTAGAGATGTAATAGTACAAATGTATCAACATTGCCAGAAGACAAATTTTGAAAATAGAAGCCCATGTATTCTGGCCTGTCTTTGTATAAAATGCGTCACATTTTATACAGACTTTCACATTACTTTTTACAGCCTATGCTAGTAGCACAAAGACTCTCCAATGTTTATTATGTAATAATTAGTATACATCTATATATAACTTGATGGAAATGTACTTATTACAGTTGGATATGGTATGGATATCCAGGTAATGAACACACATCATAAGCTCTTGGAATCACACCGTAATACCTTTCCCCCCAAAAGGAGAAACTAATATAAAGTACTGGATTTTCGTTCATACTACAGACAGGTATGTAAAATTTACTTCAGGAACTTTGATTTTAGATGTGCAATGAGAATAGTGTGTTTGTTTCCCTGGTGTCAGAGGCTGTAGCTCACAGTAATATTAATAAATGTAACATGTATTTGAAGTCTGACTTTAACATTAATGTAATTACCTTAAATAATATATCTGAATAATTACATAGTAACATATTTTCCTAAATTTTCAGGAAAATTTATACTCCTGGAAAAGGGGGCGTGTAGTTATCTGTTCTAGGGGCACACATTTTCAAAATGCATAAATCCAAATGCACATTGAATCTGAAAGGCCAATCTTTTCTAAGAAAGGGCCGTAGTGGATAATGGAAAAAGATGGAAAGTTCATGAGAGATCTTCTTAAAAATCCTACTTTTTGCAATGATTCAAAGATGTCTTTTAAAAAGAGGAAAATAAGAATACTCTTTCTTTTGAGAAAGGGTCTCACTATTTTTCCTAGGCTGGAGTACAGTGGTGCAATCACAGCTGACTGAAGCCTTGATTTTCCAGCCTCAAATGATCTATTCTCCCACCTCAGCCTCTTGCGTAGTTAAGACTACAGGTGTGCACCAACACATCTGGCTAATTTTTGTAGAGACAGGTTTTCACCATGTTGTCCAGGATGGTCTCTAACTCCTGAGCTCAAGCAATCCACCAGACTTGGTCTCCCAAAATACTGGGATTATAGGCATGAGCCACCATGCTCAGCCCAGACTATCGTTTTTTAGAAAGTTGTATATTTTGAAACTACACATTATACCTATGTTAATAAAGTGATGTAACTCAAATGATTGGGTTCATGATAGAGATGAAATTTGGTGAAGTGTAGAAATCTAGGAAGGGGTTTATTATAATGTTAGCTATTGTAATTGTTATATATAGTAAGGAGTCAGCTATTGGGTTAGACATTAGTTAAATATTGTTTTAAAGTAACCTTTCTGAGATTGCAAAATTTGGAGAGTAAGGATTATAATTTGTAGATTTTTCTCCAGATTTCTGTGATCTTATAAAGAAGAAAAATTTTAAAACTTTACTTTATCTGAACTATTATTTTTAGTAAGAAAATGAACAGTAGTTGAGAGAAGAAATGTATCACCATTAAATGTCAGGTAGACCTGACCTAAGGGGACAGGATATGTGAATAGTGAATAACTGGAAAAGAAAAATAGCACTAGCTGTCTTTCTTGGAGACAAAGGGATATACAGTACAATACTTTATTTGTTTTAATTTTAGAAGGGGTTTTGCAATATGATTCAGATCTTTGAACTCCTGAAATCTTCGCAAATGGGGGAAACCACTTTTTTCAGACTCTATCCCCTCCATGTGAACATGGGTCTTACTGTAACATTCATTGTAATTGGATGTTAACTTGTAGTTAACTCATTCCGATTAATATGTTATCATTGATATATCACCTGTGTGATGTTCTGTGGAGTATCAGTATGTTAAATATTCCCACAGAACATAATATGAAACAGTTGAAAAGTTAGCGTATCCCTTGGGCAAGAGAGTAACTGCGCATTGCTGTCCTACTATCTTTTCTCATATAAGTGATTTTTAATTTTTTCCTTGTCATGGGGATATATAATTTGCCACCCTGTTTGCTATAATGTTTGTACTATTTTATGTTCCTGCCAGCAATGTATGAGGGCTCTAGTTTCTACACAACTGTAATATTTGATTTTTGTCGTTAGTTTTAATAACCATTGTAGTAAGTGTGTAGATGTGTCTAATTACATGTGTGTGTGTTTGTATATGTATGTTTGCATGTACCTGATGACCAATGATGGTGAGCATCTTTTAATGGGTTTATGTCACATTTATTTCTGCAATGTCTAGTCTGTTCCCTTGTTTTATATGTCTGTCCTAATGTCAGTATCACAACATCTTGATTATTTAGGTTTCCTAGAATTTTTGAAACCTGAAAGTGTAAGTTCTTGTTTTTCAATAATTTTTCTTTTCAGGTTGGTCTAAATCATTTGCATTTTTATGTATAGTTTTTAATCAGTTTGTCAATTTCCATAAAAAAGTGCTATTGGGATTTTTATAGGAATTTCATTAAATCTCTTCGTCAGTTTAGAGAGCTGCCATCTTAAAATTATTAAGACTTTCAACCAATGAACACTGTATTTTTCTCCACGTATTTGCCTCTTGTTTAATATATCCAGGCAATGTGTTGTAATTTGCAATGCTGCAGGTCTCCATTTAAAGAAAAAAACTGTTTAAAACTGTTTTATCATTATTGATGTTTTTAATTGAGTTACTTTATTAAGTTATGGGTTGTTTCTTGTGAGGACATAGAAATTCAATTGATTATGCACATTAATATTGTATTCTGTAGCTCTACCAATCTTGTGTTATGAGAAAAACTTGGGATTGTAACATATCCCTGTCCCAAATTGGAAGGAGACTAAAAGATGACTCAGACAAGTCTAGTTTGGTGAGTTGATTAGTATTTACATATGGGAGACTTCTGGGCAGCAGCCGGGCAGCTTTAAAGAGTCCTGCCGCTTTTAATCTTTAAGCTGCTTTCAAGCTAATTTACTAGCTTTTTGCCTACTGTGTGTGTGTGAGATGGGACTGTTTTCCTTGGTAGGCTCTCAGCTACTCACTGGGATGTTTCGGTTTTCATGGACAATTGCTTCTTGCCTGGCATCCCTAAGAATCCAGTGGCTGGTGTCCCTGAGAACCCATGGCCTTGACTCACTGACTGGCCTTTAAGGTTCAAGCAGTGGGCCTACACCCTTAAGTAACCCAGTGGGGAACCTGTCACACTAGACCTTGCTTATGAGCTCTAGTCTTTTGTTATGCTGTGTTTTGGGAAGAAAGAGATTTGGTATATTTCTAAAGATTAATATAACATAAGCATGTCATCTTAAATGAAATCTATTTTACTTTTTGATTTTTTTCATCTTTATAGTTTTAGTTTATTTTTCTTGTCTCATTAATGGCTAAAATCTGTTGTTTTATTCTTGTAATGAGACTATTGCGGTAATTCACTGAGAATTAATGGTGGCCTAGGTCAGGGTAAACAACAGATGTGTCGACAAGATAGGAAATAATTTTTAACATATTTTGAATGAAGTTCCAATAAGATGTGTTAATATGTGGATATAGTGAATAGAGAAGAATGAAAAAGGCCAAAGATCAGTCTGAGTTTTAATATATAAATTAAAGCCATATAAATTTAGCCATAGTAACATAATTATACTTAATATATATATTTATATTTTGTTAGTAATGGAGGAAAAATATATTTGGATGTTTTGCAAACCATAAAAATTACATGGAATATGTATTTGTACAATTAATAGTACAAAAACAATATACTTTAATGACAAAATTTCTAAGAACCCTAACATTTGAACAAAAGAATGTATCATAAAAAAATGGCATTTGATTTTTTCTCTCTTATTATCAAGATTAATGGAGCATTGATTGTGTGCATAAACATATAAAAGTGCTGAATGTAGAATATGATAGAAAATGAGGATAGTAGAAACACTTCACCTAGAAACTTCTCAAGAGAATTTGGGTAAGATGAGTTAATTAAATGTTTCTGTGAAGTGGAGGGGAATAAACTAATCATCTTATTAATTTAAAAGAAGGTGATATGTAAGTTATAGTAAAACAGTGCAAGTTTATGATTCTGTTGGAGAAATGGATACAAATGATTTTCTTAGGCAATTGACATTGATTTGGATATGATAAAAAGATAATCCATTGGAAATAGAAATTGGCTTTGAAATATTTCAATTACATTTTTTGAGACTTTCTATTTTGAATTTCCTTAACAGAGAACAAAATAAAATGTTTAACTCTGGGACCCTTTATTGTGATCAGTATCTAGTTGTGCACAGACATGGTTAACATTACCTTCCAGACATAAGTTTTAAATGATTTTGTCAAGGTGCAAGCAGAGATAATTCATGCTGATATATTTTGAAAGTACAAAATGTAACATTACCACCAACACCAGAATCTAAATGGAATGCTGTTTCTAGCCACTGAATTATTAGAAGTTTAAGAATACAAATTTGAAGTAATTGTGCATAAGGCCCTTTAGGCCAGTTCTTAAGACTCAAAAAGACAGAACCAATTTGTAACATAAACTTTTCTTTTTCTTTTATGGTTCTACAAATATTAAAATTGTGCAGTTTTATAATGTAATTTTTAATGCTTTCCCTTGATGTGCCTACATAAGAAAATGTTAGGATAACATTTAATAGATTCAGTAATTCCAACAACATTATTGTTTCTGGTGGAAGACACCCTTATAAATATCATAAAAGCTCCAGACTTCAATTTGACAGGGATGCAAGGGAGGTTAGGACTCACTTGTTTCTCAAAGGATAGCTGAGTTAAAAATTCTTTTAAAATTCAACTGTGACAAATGTGTAGTCTTTTCATATTGCTAGCATTGAATAGAAAGTTTTCTCTCCCCAGGTCAATAGTGTTTATGTAAATGAAGTCAAGATACTTAAGGATGAGTTACATAACAACAATCACAATCTTTAGTTATAACTTAAATGAGCTGAAGTTGCTCTAATCTATGCCTCCTTTCTGCTACTGAATTTTAACAATCTTTTCATGCTCTGGATTCTCAAAAGAATGGCTTACATTATTCCCACCTTTTCAGAGCCTGTTACCTCATCCTTTCCTTACCTTAGCCCAAATGAGCATGACAAAAGCCAACTATAGCAGTAATTTTCTTTTCTTATCGTCTTTGAAGTATTAGAAATAGGGACATTTTTATTCCACCCTGAAAGTCAGTTTCTCCATTGCTTCTTATTCTAAATTTTTTAGCCATCACCCACTTTTTTGCCGTTGTATTCATATATGCCTTCCTTCTACTCTTAGTGTTGTTCTCAACTAAGATGCTGAGAGTGGCTCTCTACTTTTTTTTTTTAATTTTTTTATTTTCCTCTTTTGGAAAATATGTTTTACTTGCATGTGTTCAGTTACAGGTAGAAAAGTTTCAAAACACTTTTTCCGTCCTGACCGCATACCTATGTTCTGTATGTCCATTACCTAATCAATATTTCTGATTTGTATCATAACCTTTAATAGTCATCTGCCACGACTGAACAAACTCTCACATGAACACATACTCAAAAGAACAATTTTTCATGAATTCTATAGTAGACTTGAGGTCATGTTTCAAAAAGTGTACATGCCTGAAACCTAAGCCACTCCTCAAGTTACTGAAAAAGTTATTTCTATAAACAGAGAGCCACTGATTCTGGCCAGACAGTCTTTTAGTTGTAATATTTTTATCAAAGGAGTTTTCTAAAGAAATTTTTCATAGTAGTCTGATGCTAACACATCTTACATGACTTGCTACTTGATAGGTACATAATGTTTAAGTTCCCAGTGGCTCCCTTCAATTTTCTGTGAAATGAGGGTATCATTTGCCTATTTTGTTTTTGTTGCCTATGCTTTTGAAGTCCTAGCCATAAAATCTTTTTGAAGTCCTAGTCATAAAATCTTTGCATAGACCAATATCCTGTAGTATGTCCTCTATGTTTTCTTCTAGTAGCTTTATAGTTTTGTATCTTATATTTAGGTTTTTAATCCACTTTGAGTTGATTTTTATATTATATATAATACATTATATAAAATGCAAGATATACATCTGCATATGGATATCCAGTTTTCCCAGTAACATTTATTAAAAAGGGTGTTTGTTTGTCAGTGGATGTTCTCAGCATCTTAAAAAAGAACAATTATATATAAAAAGGTGGATTTACTTTTGGGTTCTTTATTCTGCTCTATTGGTCTATATTAAAGTAAAAAGCTTCTGCACAGCAAAGGAAACAATGGAGTGAAGTGACAATCTGTCGAATGGAAAAAAATTGCAAACTAGTCTTCTGACAAGGGACTAATTCAAAATATGTAAGGAATTCAATAGCAAATAACTAACAATGTCATTAAAAAGTAGGCAAAGGACATGAATCGATATTTCTCAAAAGAAGAAATATAAATGGTAAACAAATATATTAGAAAATTCTCAACATCACTAATCATCAGATAAATACCTGTCCAAACCAAAATAAGATGTAATCTTACCCCAGTTAAAATGATTATTATTTTAAAAACATTAAAAACAACATGCTAGTGAAGAGGCAGAGAAAAGGGAACTCTCATACACTTTTTTGGGGAATGTAAATTAGTATAGACATTATGAAAAACAGTATGGAGATATCCTAAGAAACTAAAAATAGAACTACCCTATGATTCAGCAATCCCACTACTGGGTATTTATTAAAAGGAAAGAAAAACAGTGTATCAAAGGTATTCCTGCACCCCTCTGTTTGTTGCAGCACTATTCACAACAGCAAAGCTATGGAATTATCGTAAGTGTCCATCAATGGATGAATGGATAAATAAAATATGGTATACATACACAATTAAATACTTCTTGGCCATAATAACGAATAAAATCCTGTCAATTGCAGTGACATGGTTGAAACTGGAGTTTATTATGTTAAGTGAAATAAGCCAGGCACAAAAAGACAAATATTGCATATTCTCACTCATATGTGGGAGCTAAAAAGGTTGATCTCATCAAGGTAGAGAATAGAATAATAATCAGAAACTGGGAAGGGGGTGTGTGTGTGTGTGTGTGTGTGTGTGTGTGTGTGTGTGTTGGGAGGAAGTGTGATGAAGAGGGTTTTGTTAATGGGTACAAATATAGTTAAATAGGAGGAATAAGTTCCAATATTCAATAGCAGAGTAGAGTGACTATCATAACAGCATAATATATATTTCAAAATAGCTAGAAGAGAGGACTTGAAACATTCCCAACACATAGAAATGATAAATATTCTGGGTGAGGAATACCCTAAGAACCCTGACTTGATCATTACATATTCTATGCATGCACCAAAATATCACATGTACCCCATAAAAATGTACAAATTTTATATATTTAAAAAATTGTTTTAATGAAGATATCAATACCATAACTCATACAGCTGTTCTAGTGAATCAGTGATAATATTATAGTATAAATTAATTAGAATGATAAAGCATACAGTAAACTCAAAATAGTTGCAATAATAATACTTATTATTATCATAGTCACACATTAAGATGGAAATTTTATCATTTTAGTAATTTAGTTACTATTCACTGACATTTGCCTCCCACTGCAGAGAACTTGGATAATCCTGGGTGTTTCTATGAATATTAAATACACTGATGGGAAATCCATGGGAAAAAGAATCCTTTACAGCAGCTTAAGGCATAATAATTTAATTCATATTTATTTATAATATGTGGGTTATTTAAATAACCTTTTGTATTTTATATTTAAAGCAAATTCGCAAAGATAAGAAAGAACATTCTCATATGCCACATACCTAGTTTCCCCTGTTAAACCTCTTCAGCAAGTATAGTACATTTATTACAACTAATCAACAAATACTGATACATTATTATTTACTAAGATCCACATCTTCTTATTATGATTTTCTTAGTTTTCACTTATGTTCTTTGTCTGTTCCAGGATTCCATCCAGGATACAGCATTAAATGTAATCATTATGTCACCTTTTCTAGAATGTCTCATAATTTGTTGAATGCACATAGCAGTCTTTCAGACTTGCTTCTTTCACCTTACCAATATATACTTAAGGCCTATCCATGTCTTTGAATGATTTAATAGCTTATTATTTTTATTAGTGGATAATATTCTATTGTATGAATTCACCATACTTGTCTATCCACTAACCTATTAAAGAACATATTTGATCCTTCTAGTTTTGACAATTTTTAATAAAGATTCTACAAACATTCACATGCAGGTTTTTGTGTGAATATATGTTTTAAAATTAGTTATATAAATATTTAGGAGTTCAGTTGTCTGATCATACGGTAAGATTTTGTAGTTTCATAAGAAACTCTCAATCCCTTCTCCAAAGGAGCTGTACAATATTGTATTCCTAGCAGGAGTGAATGGGAGTTCCTGTTGTTCAGCATCCTTGCCAACATTCAGTGTTGTCAGTTTTTCAAATTTTAGCCATCCTAATAGGTATGTATACTAGGATTAAATTGTTGTTTTAATGTGCAATTCTAAGATGGCAAATGATATTGTAATCTATTTACATGTCTAGATATCATCTGTATATATTCTTTGTGGTTGTGCTTATTCAGATCCGTTGCCCATTTTTAAGTTGTTTCTTTTTTTCTTATTTTTCTCTGTGAAAGTTGTTTGTGTATTTCAGATACAAACTTTTTATCAAATATGTATCTTGAAAATATTTTCTACTATTTCTTGGTGTTTCACTTTTTTTTAACATTGTCTTTTGTAAAGCAAAACTTTTTAAATTGAATCAAGTCCAACTTAATTTTTCCCTCATTGATAGTGCTTTTGGTGTTGTATCTAGAAACTTATCAAAAAACTAAAATACAGATCTTCTACAATATTTTCTCCCAGAAGTGGTTTATTATTTTTATTTTTATATTTGGGTCTTTAAATCATTTTTAGTTAATATTTGTAAAATACGTAAATTCTGTGTCTATGTGTGAGACAGATTTTACATACTTGTCAACAATTTTTTCAGCACACTTTGTTGAAAAGACTATTCTTTCACCATCGTATTGCCTTTGAACCTTTGTTAACAATCAATTGATTATGCATTTTGGAGATCCTCCCTTTTTGCTCTTTATCCTATTCAATTAATTTATGTGATTACCGTAGCTTTACATTAAGTCTTCAAGTGGAGTATAACGAGTCCTCCAACTTTGTTCTTTATTATTGTTTTGGTTATTCTACGAGTTTTGCTTTTCCACATAATCTTTGAAATAAGTTTGTCAATATTAACACATTAGCTTGATGGGATTTTGGGTGGGAATGCACTGAATCTATAGATCAAGATAATAAAAGTCAATATCTTAAACATATTGAGTCTTTAGTTCTTGAATACTGTACTAGAAATCCTACATAAAATGATAAGGAAAAGAAGGAATGAAATAAAAAGCATTCTGATTGGAAAAGAAAAGAAAAACTAAAGCTGCTTATACTTGCAGATGGTATGATTTTCTATGTGAAAATCCCAAAGAATTGACCAAAATATGAACATTTAATTTTTTTCAGAACTTGGAAATAAAACAGGAGTACTGTACATTGTTGAATGAGAGTGCTGTGAGAGGACATTCTTGCTTTGTCCTCAATCTTAGAGAAAACATATCAGGTTCTCACTATAATGTATAACATTCGTTCCAAAATTTTTATAGATATTGTTTATCAAGTTGAGAAAGTCCTTTCTATTCTTAGTTTGCTATGGCTTTTATAAAAAATGGGTGTTGGATTTTATCAAATGCTTTTCTGCTTCTGTTCATAGGATTAAATGACTTATCTTCTTTAGCTTAATGATAAAGTAGATATTACATTCATTCATTTGTAACTGTTGAGTTACCAGCCTTTTATGTCTGAAAAAATCCCAAATAATCAAGTTAAATAAATAATCTTATAAATTTGGTATTCAATTTGATAGTATTTTGTTAAGGACTTTTGTGCCTATGTGCATAAGATATTGGTCTACGTGTTTCATTCTTGTAATATCTTTATCTGATTTAGATATTAGGGTACTGCTGACCTAATTAAGTGAATTAGAAAATGTTCCCTCTGCTTCCGTTTTCTGGAAGAGATTGTACAAAAAATAGGTATGATTTATCCATTAAATGTTTGGTATACTTCAGCAATAAATCCACCTAGAATTTTATGATTTCCTTTTTGTTAGGTTGCAAATTATTGATTCAATTAAAAATAGATCTAGGGCTATTTTTACTTCTTTCATGATTTTGTTAGTTTGTGACTTTCAAGGAATTGATCTATTTAAGTTGTAAAATTTGGAGTAGTAAAGTTGTTTATAATATTGCCTTATTATCCTTTCAATGTCTGTAGATGTTTGTAGAGTAAGACATTTGTTTCCTGCTGTTAATGTATTGATTTCTGCTCTATTTTTACTATTTTCTGTTTCTTAAATTGCTTTCATTTATCTAGTTCCCTAAGGTGAAATCTTAGGCTATTGGCCTTACTTCTCTTCAAATATAAGCATTCAATTTACACATTTTTGTCTAAGCATGCCTTATGCTACATTCAACAAATTGTGATAAATTTTAATTATATTTTATTAGTTCAAAATATTTTCGAATTATCTGGAAATGTCTTCTTTTTTTTTTTTTTTGATAAATGTGTTATTTAGAAATATGTTGTTTACAGCTACTCTACAGAATGAGGCAGGAGAATGGCGTGAACCCAGGAGGCGGAGCTTGCAGTGAGCCAAGATCATGCCACTGCACTCCAGCCTGGGTGACAGAGCGAGACTATGTCTCAAAAAAAAAAAAAAAAAAAAAAAAAAATGCAGCAGCTAGAAACATCAGTGTTCAAATGTTTGTCTGAGTACCTATTTTTAATTATTTAGGGTGTAAAACTAAAAATAAAATTGTTGGATTATATGGTAAATCTAGGTTTAACTTTTTGAGGAATTGCCAAAATGTTTTTCACAGTGGCTGTACCATTTTACATTTCCACCAAAAAAGTACAAGTGTTCCATTTCAACACTTACATTCCATTTTATTTTACTTATAATGTCCCTAGTGGGTTTGAAGTGGTATCTCATTGTGTGATTGCATTGCATTTTCTTGTAACTAATAATGTTGAGCATGTTTATGCATTTTCTGATCACTTGAAATCTTCTTTGAATAAATGTCTGTGAAATTACATTGCCAAATTTTAATTTAGTTTTTATATCTGCTGTTGAAATGCATAAATTATTCATATAATCTGAATTCTACACCTTTATGAGAAATACGCATATCATTTTTTTCCACTTCAGAAATTGCCCTTTCACTTTTTAGATATGCCTTCTGATACACAAAAGTTTTTAATGTTAATGAAACCAAATTTATTTATTGTGGTTGTTTCTTGTGCTTTTATTATACACTATCTGTGAATATATTATTTAATTCAAGGTCATAAATATTCACTAATATGTTTTATTCTAAAAGTTTAATAGTTTTAGCTCTTAAAATTTATTTTTATAAATTCATTTTAAGTTGATGTTTATATATGGTATCAAGTAAGGACACAACTTCATTCTTTTGAATATGGATATCTAATTGTTCTAACAACATTTGTTGAAGAGACTATTATTTTCTCTTTAAATGGTAGTGGCACCCTTGTGAAATATCATTTGTCATAAAGGAATGAGATTTCTACAGGAATTTCAATTCTATTCCACTATTTTAAAGTCCTATTTTGATGCCAATCCCACAACATTTTAATAATTGTAGCTTTGTTGTGAGATTGAAAATTAAGAAGTGTGAGCCTACCAACTTTGTCTTTTTCAATATGTCTTTAATTTTCTGGGGTCCCTTTTCATATGAATTTTAGGATTCATTTTCCATTTATGAAAAAAATGTCATTTGGATTTGGATAGGATGATATTGAATCTGTAAATCACTTTTGGTAGTGTTTCCTTTTTAATAATATTAATTTTCTAATGCATGTACATGAGATATTTTTCTATTCAAATTTTTAACATTGTTTTCAGTAATATAATGTAGTTTATGCTATGTAAGTCTTTTACCTTCTTGGTTAAATTGATTCTGAGCTATTTTATTTCTTTGGATGCTATTGTAAATGAATTTAACTTTTTTGGATTATTTATGCTGGTTTATAAAAACACAACTTATCTGTGTGAGTTGATTTTGTATCATGTAACTCTGCTGAATTTGTTTTCTTAGCTCCAAGTTTTGTGAATTCTTTGGAATGTTTGGAATTTTTTGGAATAGATATTCGTGAATAAGTTAGCTATTCGTCTTTTCTTCTATTTCCCAATATGTGTTTTTACTTTTGTTCTTGTCTAATTTCTCTGGTTATAACTACCAACACAATGTTGAATAGAAGTAGTAAAATCAGGCATCATTGTGTTGTTCCTGATTTAAAAGAAAGACTTTTAGTTTTTAGACCATTGAGTATGATGTTAGCCATGGATTTTTCCTAAATCCCATTATTTGGTTTGGAAAGTTAACTCCTATTCTTAGTTTGTCAGGTTTTGCTGTTGTTGTTATTGTTTTCTAATAATGATAGAATGCTGGTTTTCTCAAATGATTTTTCTGCATCAACTGAGATGACCATGTGGTTTACATTATTCCATTATTGTGGTATATCACATTGATTAATTTTGTATGTTGAGCCCTGCAACTTTATTGCTTGTGCTTTTGTGATTTTGCAATGAATTCCTAGATATAATATCAAAAGAACAAGCACTAAAGTTGGAGGCCTCAACATTAAAAAAAAATCTTGCATATTTGGAATAAATCCCACTTGGTTATGGTGTTTAATGATTTTAATATGTTAATGCATTTGGTTTGTTAATATTTTGTTGAGGATTTTTGAGTCTGTACTCATAAGCAATATTGCTCTGCAGTTTTCTTTTTGAAATGTCTTTGTCTTTTGTATCAAAGTAATGCTAGCCTTGTAGAATTAGATAGTAAACATTCCCTTATCTTCTTTTTGGAAAGTTGGAGAAGAATTTGTGTTAATTATAAACATTGGTAAATTTTTTTAAAACAATGGTAAAATTTATGAGTGAAAATGTATGTTCCTCTGCTTTTATCTGTTGAAAGATAAACAGATGATTGTTCAATCTGTTTACTTATTGTAGGTATGTTCAGGTTTTTAATTTTCTCTAGAGTTCATTTAGAACTTTTGTATATTTTAAAGATTCATCCATTTCATGTATATTATCTAACTTATTGCTGTAGAATTGTTTATAGCATTATTTTCTGTCATTTATTTTTAAAAAGTCAGTTATAACCTCATTTTCATACATAATTTTAATAATTTTCTTCTCTCCTTCATTAGCCTACCTCGTTTTGTCATTTTAATGATCTTTTCAAATAATTAATTTTAGATTTTGTTGATTCTCTCAATGGTTTTTCTTTTCTTTACCTCATTTAACTCTGAACTAATCTTTATTACTTTAGTTCTTCAAATAGTTTTGTATTTAGTTTGTAATTTTTCTAGTTATTTAAATTGTAAAGGTAAGTATTGATTTAAAATTCTTTTTTATTTGTTAATATAAGCCTTTATAGCTATGCATGTCCTTCTTATCACTGCTTCAACTGCATCATATAAATTTTGGTAGGTTGTATTCTCATTTTTATTCATTTCAAAGTATTTTTTTTAACTTCCCAGTGATTTATTCTTTGAATTATTGGTTGTTTAAAAGTGTGTAGTTTAAAATCTACCTATCTGTGAATTTTCTAGTTTTCTTTATTTTATTGATATCTGTTTTTATCCCATTTGAGCTAAAGAAGATATTTTGTAAGATTTCAAACTTTTTAATTTATGGAGTAATGTTTTGTGTCCTAATATGTAATCTATGTTGGAAGATATTCCATGTGCAATTAAAAAAATGTATTCTGTTTTTGCATGGTTCCATGCATATGTCTTTTCAGTCTACTTGTTTTTTACTGTTGCTCAAATCCTCTATTCCTTATTAATTTTTCTCTTTAGTCCTATTCATTATCAAAAGTGGGGTATTAAAGTTTCCAATTATCACAGAACAATTTATCCCATCAACTCTCTCAATGTACGTTTCATACGCATTGAGACTCTATTTTTTGGAGTATATATGTTCATAGTTGTTATATCTTCAAGATAGATTTGAATTTTATTATTATATAACTTGTCCCCATTAAATAAAATTAACTTAAGGTCTATTTTGTTCTGATATTAGTTTAGCCATCCTAGCTCTTAAATGGTTACCATTTGCACTGAATATATTTTCTCATTCTTTTACTCTCAAACTATCTGTTTAATTGGATCTAAAGTGAGTCTTCTGTAGACAATATGTATTGGTTTCACATATTTTTAAAATTTATCTGCCAGCCTCTGCCTTTAAATTTAAAAGTTTAGTTCATTTACCTTTAAGGTATATAAACCCTAATGGTATATATTTTATTTAATTAGATAGTCTTTAGTTACGCCCATAATGTTTTATAGATTCGAACATGCAGGCCTTGCACTTGTTTTTTTTTTTTTTCAGATTTATTTTCATGTATTATTTTTGGTCTTATTATCAATAGTGTTGTTTTAAAATATGACCCCCAGTAAATGTTGCTAATATTTTGAAGCAAAATCAATTTTATTGTTCTTTTACACTTAATATTTTTTAAAATTATGTGTTAGTTCTAGTAGCACTTTAACAATCATACTTGGTTTTTAAAATGATAATCATGTTGTCTGCAAATAAAAACAGCTTTATTTTTTTTTAAAACAAGTCTGAATCCTCTTTGATTTCTTACCCTTACTGCACTGGCTAGAATCTCCAGTTCAATGCTAAGGACATGGGAGAGTATTTGTTGATATGTGAGATATTTTTTGTGAATCAGGACTTAAAATTCTGACTAAATAACATGGAATTCATTGCAATACACTCTAGGAATAATTACTTAAAATGTAACACATGGAAATGTCCTGCAGTAAATGCTAGAATTTTCTTGCCTAAGTGATGAGAAAGCAATCAAAAGACACACAGAGGTGAAAATAATAGAATGAATTTATAATGACACACTGAAACAATTTTCTTAAAAAGCTCATGAGTAGCTCTCCTCTTTAGGCCAAAGTTGATAATAGAGCATGGTACCATGGAACTAAGCTTCTTAGTAATCATGAATCTAAGAATTATAAAATCCATATTAGTAGACTCTAAGTAGCAGAACTCATTATTTGAGACAAATGGTTGAAGTTATTCTAATGGACAGCAAGATTGAAATAGAAGCCCAGGTGCTTTCAACTACAGAAATTTGTGATATTTGCTATTATAGTGATTCTAAAACTTTAAAAATCATATAAATTATATAAGAATATTTTTAAAAATATAGATTATAATTCAAGATATCTGGTTTGGGACCTGAGATTCTGAAGTTCTAATAAGTTCTCATATGATGCTACTGCTGCTGACATATCACACTTTGATTAGCAGAGCAATGATTAATAGAACATAGTATTTCTAGGGGATGGATGAATATGCAGTTGACTAGAGGTTAACCTGACATGTTTAACCACCACATCTCTCTCTCTATCTCTCTTTCTCTATAGATATAGATAGATATTATATATAATATCTATTCATATTATATAACAGATTATATATATATATATATATATATCTCACATATATAGATAAAACCATAAACCATAATGAGATAATGTGAAGAATAAAACTGTGTCAGATCTCAAATAAAGAATTGAAATTCCTCACTTATTTCTAGGATAACTATCAGATCCAAAGGTTACTGCTTAAAGTAGAAGCTGAATTTCCTTGAGAATTAATACCAAACATAAAGATTAAAAAATAAGCATTTATCCAAAACTATACCAAAAAATAACTTCAGACATGTATAACATTTAGGCTATAAAAGAGAGATACCTAAACTCTAGAAGGCATTGGAATACAAGATATGATCAAGAACAAATAAATCAGAGAGGCTGAAATACCATTATGACTAAAATTATTGAAATAATCTTGACCGAAGTCTGTTTCACAGCAGGTCCAATGTGTTTCAATCTTTGATTCGGTAGTTACATTCAAATCACCAGATTCAAAATTGGATATTTAAACTTGGCACCTGTCAGACTCCTCACATTATGCCTGATCTGTAAAGTAAGAATAATTTCAATGGAAGCATTCAAGTGAAAATTAATCCACCCACCTTCCAGCCATCGTATTAAAATAGAAGAAATATTTTATCCCTTGTATAATGTATGAAAGTAGTGACATATTCAACGAACAAAATATAAAAAGATGGTTCGCTATTATGTAATTATTCAATCCAGTTATATATCCTTCAATAATAAGATAGGTCATGGTGGATTATTTTAGACTACCATAGTCTTCACTAAATTGTATTCAGACTTGAATTATATGTTTCTTTTATGGCATTTTTACTTGGACAGATGAGTTTTGTCTCTGGGACTTGATAAAAAATAGTATTTATCAAGTCAATGTGTTCTCAATCCTTATCCACAAAGAAAATCTAAACCAGTTTGTGTTTCCTAGAAGAGAATATTAACTGTTTTGCTCTTAGGCCGTATTAATTCTCCTTCACATTATCCAAAGAGAACTTGGTCATTTCAGAATTCTGCAGAACATGATTCTGGTACACTGTTGACATTAAGCAAGCACACCCAGTGAGCAGAAAGTTGCATCTTCGCTGGATGCTTAAGATCCACATAGACAGATAATAACACTTTGATGAAATTTTATGGGTTCACTGAGCTGAGAGTACTAAGATGTATTATTGTCTGTAGTAACAAGCTTTTGAACCTCTTATCTTATAACTACTAAAAAATAGATACGTTGCGTGGTTGGCTTTTTTGCATACTGGAAGCAGTATATTCCACAATTGAAAATGCTTCACTACCACATTTCTAAAGCTGCCAGTTTTGAATAGGGTTCAGAAAAATAGAAGACTTTCTAGTAAGTTCAAGCTGTGGTACAAGCAGCCCTTCCACTTGGACCATCTCATAAAGTAGATCTAATAGTGTTATGAGTATCTCTATGCATAGGCGGAGGATTACCTAGGTGCCGAGGCAAGAGACTGAAGTCACAAACTGTTTCAGTATAATAAAGAAAATAGTTAGAATAAGAATAGTTATAATACAAATTAGATTTAGAGATGATCATGGACAATTATCAATCATTACTATAAACATTAATCATTAGCAGTTAATTTTACTCTTTGTTGAATTACTAATATAACCTGGGACTAACTGGTGGGTATAGAGTCAGGTGCTGAAGGGACATTGTGAGAAGTGACCTAGAAGGCAAGAGGTGAGCCTTCTGCCACACTCGCATAAGGGTCGCTGGAGGGCTCCTTGGTCAAGCGGTAAAGCCAGTGTTTGGGAAGACAAATAACTAGTCAGTTATTTAGCAGACCGCGGAAGGGAGTCTCCTTTCCTTGGAGGAGTCAGGGAACACTCTGCTCCACCAGCTTCCTGTGGAAGGCTGGATATTATCCAGGCCTGCCCACCGTTATCCAGAAGTCTAAACCCCTCCCTGTGGTGCTGTGCTTCAATGGTAACGCTCTTCGTCTACTTTCATGTTCCTCCGGTACTCCTGGTTCCTCTTTGAAGTTCGTAGTAGATAGTGGTAGAAGGAATAGTGAAAATCTTAAAGTATTTGATCTTATAAGTGCATAGAAGAAAATGTTGACATATGCTGCCTTCTGTCTCTGTGCTTCACCTACCTAAGAGGGAAGGGCCCCCTGTCCTGTGATCAGGTGACATGCTTCACCTTGTCAATCACGTAGAAGATTTATTCTCCTTACCCTGCCTCCTTGTCTTTTATGCAATAAATATCAGTGCACCCATTGATATTTATTGACAGTAATTATGACACCGTTTGGGGTCACTGCTGGTCTCCCTATCTTGATGGTAGTGGTCCCCTGAGTCCAGCTATTTTCACTTTATCTCTTTGTCTTGTGTCTTTATTTATTACAATCTCTCGTCTCTGCGTCTCTGCACACAACCCGATGGTTGTGTAATAGTCTTATAAACAGAGTTGATACAGTGATAGAAGTTATACACAGACTTTACTGGATGCTGACCTTCTCACAAATGCTGGTCATGCTACTGCCACTGCTGGTTGTCCAAACTGTCAGCAGTTAAACAACTCAGTCCACTCAATATGGTGCCACTCCTTAATGAAACAAGCCAACATTCAATCTCAGGTTAATTATAATAGAACATATCCATCCTGTAAAAGACAGAGATTCATACTTCTGGGAATTATTATAAATTCCAGAAATTACTTGTCTTATTTGTACAAAGTACCACTGCCATCATCCCTATTGCAATTATAAGGAATGCCTAATTACTGGTATAAGATTTTATATAATAGTCCTCAGAAATAAGGAACAAATTTATAGCAAAGAGGTACTACAATGGACAAAAGGTGAGGAGGTGAGAACAGCACTGTTGTCGTATGTGCATATATATACACACACATGAAATATTGTGGGTTCAGTGAGCTGGGGGTACTAGGATGTATTTTCTGTAGTAAAGGACAAGCCTTTGAACCTCTTACATTATAACTACTAAAAATGGATACATTGCATAGCTGGCTTCCTCGCATACTGGAAGCAGTATATTCCACACTTAAAAATGCTTCTCTCTTACATTTCTAAAGTTGCACATATATGTGTGTATATATATGCACATATGTGTATATATATGTGAACATATACATGTGTATATATATGCATGTATATATTACAGATGTAGATATATACATATATATTAATAAATTGGATTTTATATGGGAAACGAGTATGTCTAAAGGATGAAAGAAGAAAACTAGGCTGTAGAAAATTAATAAATATCTCATATTTTCTTAGCCTTCATTTTTTTCCAGCCATTGCTTTGGCAATAGGTTTCAATTCAGTATAGTCTGGAAACAGCACCTTCCCTCAACTGCAACAGATATCTGTAGCTTTCTGTCTTAAAGGTGTCTTCCCAGTGAGTAAAACTTTTTGCATTAGTCTCCATGGGAACCTTTGTCAAACCTAAAAATGCAAGGATGTGAAACCCTGGGAATAACTATTGATTAATGGGAAAAAGGGTCAGTGACAAATACTCTTTTCTATGTGTCAGGTAGACAATTCTGAGATCCATTTTCGGTTCCTCAGATAGTCCTAAAAGATGTTGAATTCCAATTGTCCCTAGATTTTTTTTTTTTTTTTTTTTTTTGAGATGGAGTCTCGCTCTGTCGCCCAGGCTGGAGTGCAGTGGCCGATCTCAGCTCACTGCAAGCTCTGCCTCCCGGGTTTACGCCATTCTCCTGCCTCAGCCTCCCGAGTAGCTGGGACTACAGGCGCCCACCACTTCACACGGCTAGTTTTTTTGTTTGTTTGTTTGTTTTTGTTTTTTTTTTAGTAGAGACGGGGTTTCACCGTGTTAGCCAGGATGGTCTCGATCTCCTGACGTCATGATCCGCCCATCTCGGCCTCCCAAAGTGCTGGGATTACAGGCTTGAGCCACCGTGCCCGGCCCAATTGTCCCTAGATTAACAATACAATTAGGATTTGCTTTTTTTAATTTAGTTTCCCTTTTCCAAATCTCCTAATCATGTTCTTTGGGATAATTTTCTTAAAAAAGTATTTTAATGTAAGCTCTCACGTTAAATTATGTGATTAGAGAAACATAAACTCATAAACTCTTGAAACCAATAATTGATATACTAAAAACTCAACTTAGAACTAGTGGAAAAAGTATGTTTTAGCCATGGGTCAAAGAGAGATGCTGTTAATCAAGTCATAAAATAGAAGTACAACTATAAGATGGAATACTTAGGAAATAACTTTTTCACAAGTACAACACAATAAACTGTCAAGATGATCAATCATATTTTGCTGCATGCATATAAACAAATTTGAAAGAGATCTAAATTTTAAAAATTAGCTAACTATAGAAGAGTCATAAAATCCAAACTCACAGGGAGTTTGGATAGGTGGTAAACTCTACCAAGTAATAATTTAAAGCCAAAATCAACAAAAAGTGGATTAAGAACCCAATGGTGGAAGATAAGAACAATTAATCAATGCAAAATCAAGAGCTTTTTGTACAAAACTGCAGGTACTATTGAATAAAAATAATCACATTCTGTGCTATTAGCTATGTGCTAAATGATCTGTATTTATACTTTCATTCACACTCAAAAGATGGAAGAAATAGCAGATAATTATCTAATCAAAATATTTAGATTAATTATCCTAGCATGATAATTTTCAAAATATACTTTTGGCAGGGAGTATATTTTTATATTGTTTTTAATCTCCTGTGAAAGTTCTCTGAGTCTTTCAGGAGATACACTCACACACATATCCATACACACATATCCATACACATATATATAATGTATATATGCTTATAATATATGTAGGCACATATGATATAAACATGTACATACATTTTGGTCACTCTATGAATATGTATGTGTATGTGTACATATTGCACTCACAGATATATCATTATTAATACATCATTTTCTCAAAATTTGTTTTGTTTTGTTTTGTTTGTTTGTTTTTTAGACAGAGTCTTGCTCTGTCGCCCAGGCTGGAGTGCAGTGGCATGATCTCAGCTCACTGCAAGCTCTGCCTCTCGGGTTCACGCCATTCTCCTGCCTCAGCCTCCCGAGTAGCTGGGACTAGAGGCGCCCGCCACCACAACCGGCTTTCTTTCTTTTTTTTTTTTTTTTTTTTTTTGTATTTTTAGTAGAGATGGGATTTCACAGTGTTAGCCAGGATGGTCTCGATCTCCTGACCTCGTGATCTGCCCTCCTCAGCCTCCCAAAGTGCTGGGATTACAGGCATGAGCCAGCACGCCCAGCCCGAAATTTCTTAAAATACTTTTTATGTCCTTCAAACAAAGCATACCAAGATATGCATGTGCATTTTAAATGTAACAGTCAGCCCAAATTTGCAGCCTGTGTGGCCCTATGCATGTTTGGTCCTATGAGACAATTCAAAGACAGAATAATATGCATCAAATATAAGACCACCCTAGCTAATTAGGCTACAATGACTATGAAGAGGTTAGACATGTTCATTAATAATAGCCATAGTCATGTAAGATTTCGTCTTCTCAAAATAATATTTGAAATAATACATATGTTTTCCTTGAATCTCTTATTTTGCTATATTTTCTCTCAATAAAGATTAGTTGACTTTTGTTTTCTTTCTGAAACCCATTCTTGATTTTTAGCCTGGGTCTGTTTGTCACATATAACCTCTTTTACATTGACCTCTGGTAAGATCGAGATCCTTTTTGGGGCCCAGCGGGAAGCCAGTTCTGTGCCACTAACATCAAGGCAGTAGGTGGCATATATTATTTTGCCTCTAGATACTCCTGCAGAGATATAAAGGCTGTGAAAAAAAATCTATGCAATACACAAAATTATATAAAAAGGTACAATTTGACAATAAATACTTCAAAAAGTTATATACAGTTAGTTAAAATATATATTAAATTTAACATTTTGTTGATGTACTTCTCATTTGGATGACATTAACACCTCGATACAGAATCTCACTATGCTAATATCTTTCTCAGAGTAAATTGAAAACATACCACAGGAATACTCTCATTTTCCTGCAAACAAATAATCAAATTCACCTAATCCCTACCCTTCCATTTACCCTAGTGATAGCCTCTTTAAGGTCACACATGGATGTTAAGCAATCCACACAACTCCCTTTCACTCACACTCCTACTTCCATCCTACTTACTGCATATATCTCATCAATTTGAATCCCAAATCAATACTCCATTAAAACTGCTATTTCTCAACTTGCTAACAAATTTCTTACTGCTGAGTCCGAAGGTTAATTTGACACCTACCCTGTCTGTCCTCTTAGCAGTTTCTGAAAACTCTGTTATACAAAAATATATTTTAAAAAAATAGATATGAAAGTACCGCAATACCTGAGATTTATCCTAATTCTGTGACAGATGTCTTTGCATTTCCAAAAACTGCTTTTGCATTTATATAGTATTTTTAATTTTTACTTTCTGAAAAACTTTCATTATATTTAGATTTATATTTCCATAAAAGATGATGTATAGGAATTAAAGCCTACAACATTTTGTTCTTTAGTTTGAATATTTAGTTCATTCTCATTAACTGCAAAACCTGATAGATTGTGTTTAAATATTACATCTTATTATTGCCTTCCTTTAAGTTTAAATTGTCTCACATGTTTATATTTAGAAAATTAACCTGGCTAATTTTAACTGTTAATTGATTTTTTAAATCACTCTTCATCCATTCTATAACATTTTAGGTATATTTATTTATTACTTTTTTGAGTGATTACGATTGATTTTTAAAGTCTAATATGTATTGTTACTTTTACAACTTTCTAGATAATGCAAGGACTTTTGGACACTTTCAGTCCATGCAACTTTCCACATCTCATATGCTACCTGTGTTTTTACTCTCTGTATTATTTAAAACCAGTAAGATGTTATTTTTAATCCAGTCAATACTTTCATGACAACATATTTACCCTATATGAATTTCTGCATTTCCATCTGGTTCAGTCTGCATGCAATGTGTTTCCTCTGATTTTTGATTGGCAAAAAAAATTTATGGGTTGCATTTAATTCATCCAGGGTCTTTTTATTGGATACATCGTTCTTATTTTCTTTTAGCACATTAAAATTGCCATTTCTTTCTTTCTTTTTTCTTTTTTTTTTTTTTTTTGGCATCTACTTTTTCTATCGAGAAGAATGCTGTCAGTATATTTTCTAGTCATGTGAATGTAATGTGTATTTTTGCCCTGTGGCTTCTTTTAAAATTTTGTATTTGATTTGATTTTCAGATATTTTTCTATATTTTGAGGAGTTACTTTCTTTGATTTGCTGCTTCTTTTAGTGGCTACTTGATATCTTTTTTTTTTTTTTTAATCAGTTTGGGTAAAACGTTGGCCTTTATTCCTTCAAACATTTTTATTTTCCGGTATTTTGTCTCTTTTCTTTTCCTAGAATTCCAATTATGTGTATGCTTGACCTTTTCATATGTTTTGGACTGAGTTTTATTTCCCTCTCTCTAATTGGTATGTTAAGCCCTAAATCCAATGTGACCGTATTTGGAGACAGTGCCTTTAAAGGTAATTAAGGCTTAATGAGATCATAAGGGTGAAAGTAGCAATTCAGCAGGAGAGGCCTCAGGAGAAACCAAACCTGCCAACCCCTATTTATATGCGTTTTACATCATTTAGTCCCTCTATGCTTTATTCTCTTTTTTCGCATCACAAGATTTTCCTTATTTGTGTTAAATTAGATTAAATCACTAAATAATTAAATCAATTAAGTCTTGAATTCTGAATTTTTTGTATGTTTTGTTTTATTTGGCTTGTTCTTTTTTAGAGTTCTCTGAGAAATGATTTTTCTTGGTTATAGTCTATTGAAACATATTAAGCATAGTTGTTTTAATATTTTTTTTTCATATTTCCATTATCAAGAACCTCTCGGTAACTATTTGCATTTTAGTTCTTTTCTTTGTTTACTTATATCTTAGAAAGCCTCGCTATCTTAAACTGAGTTTTGGATATTGTATGAGGAAAGAGTAGAGATTATTGAAGATGTTGGATAATAGCTTCATACAGAGATAATTCATGTTTTCTGGAGTCTAAGTTCAATAACACCAACAGATGATTCTAGTTTATTGTGGAGATTAAAATAATTGAAGCTTGAGTTTAGTTTCCTTAAAACCAGGCAATCTCCACTTCATTCCATGGTTGTATCCTTTTGGGTTCCATTTAAAAATATATAAAGGGAAGCATTAGTTTCAACATATTTGGTGAACTATGAAATTAAAAAATGTATCTCCCTCAACCAAAAGGAGAGTTAAAAGAGCTGCCAAGATTCTCAGCCACCACTTTACTATTGCAGATTTTAATATTCTTTCTTTTTCTTCTATTTTACATTTGTATTAAGTGTTGGCAAATATACATAGGTGTATAGTTCATTAGATTATTTTGTGTTGATGGTTTTTTGTTTTATTATACTTTACGTTCTGGGGAATGTGTGCATAATGTGCAGGTTTGTTACATAGGTATATACCTGCCATGGTGGTTTGTTGCACCCATCAACTATTACAGATTTTTCTAAGAGTAAAGTTTCCCCAAATTATGGCCTTAATTTATTTTTAAGCAAAATATATACATTTGAATCTAGTGTTTCATCCTTGTTTTTCAAAGAGTTGTTAGCTTTCTGATGATTTCAGTAAGATGTTTTAAAGATTTAATTAAACATCCTCATTGTTTTCTGCCAGCTAGTTGGTCTAAGTGAACTAGGCTTCCATTTTTGGAAAGAAATCAATTTTATAATAGATTTGAGGTGAAGAAATGTATTTTTTCAATTATATTTATTTTTATTAGAGACAGGTAAAAATAAATACTCAACATACTTATGGCAACTCAATATAGTAAGGCTATTTTAGATTCCGATTGTTAGAGCATATATTCTTTTACTTTCTTTCACACCGTTGACCATAATAGAGTATATATTGTTTCTTAAAAATCGCATTGCACTATGTAGACTCTTTGAAAAAGAAATACATTGGCAGAATGTGGTAACATATAATATGGATATATCAATATTTTAACTCACATCACAGGCTCCACGTGTACCTTCATTCATGGACTTTTAAGACTGGATGGCACACATGGATATTGACATTATAAAAAATTAAACATTCAGGAAGTAACTAATGAGAAATATTTCCTTCTGAAAAAAATTGTTGAGAACTTCTTTCTTTAACTTTTTATTTCACATTTATGCTCCAGCAAATTATCCTTGTGATTTCCAATAACAGTAAGATACTGGACTATATCTTTTATTGCTATTCTTTTGATAAGATTATCCTTTCTACCTTACATGGCTTTTTCATTTATCTTCACTTCATTCAGCTCATGCCAACTCACTTTTAATGCTTCCTCCTTAGGAAATCTGTACTTACACCAATAACCATTACTCCAGTCACCAACTATATTGTGTCTGACTCACTGTTCTATTTGTATTGGATACTTATCTCTATCAAGGGAGTAATGATGCTGATTTATAACACATTTATTCCTGTACATTCCACGTGAGAGAAGGAAATATTTACTAATCCTAAAATTAATTTTTGTTGACTAAACAATAGGTGAATTAATGAAAAAATGCTGATAATATTATGGAATCTGAGAGAAAATATTTCAAAAGGTAAGGATTTTTGGGGTTTTTTTTGTTTTTTTTTTTGTTTTTTTAAGAAAAAGTGTAAAGGATGAGAATAAATTTGTAGAGCTGATAAATCAGATTTTTCTTTGGATTTGGGAACATCAGTGACATGCAACATGAGTAACTGAGGGGTGCACAAATAGACAACTCTTTTGAGAAGGCCAGTTGTGAACCAAAGTCCTCTCAACCATGACAAAGGCACAGTTCAGCTGACAGTTAAGAGGCTTCATCAAAAGACCAAAGGATAATATTATGGATGAAATACTGCAGGAAAATATTGCTCACTGTATCATCATTTATATATATAACAAAAATATAAATAATTTTGAAAAGTTCTTTAATTAATTTCAGCAAAGAGCGTGACCATTTTGGTCCACTTAATGTAGAAGACAATGTATATAGAGAGGAGATGATAAAATCAGGTGGATTTATAATAAAATAATAAAAATCTTAGGTCAGTAAAACAAAATGTACTCCACTGAATGTGTAGATACACTACAAAAAAAGTTAGCCCTGAGCATCTCTGAGTTCATTTTGGACATTTACATCACAGTGGTTGTACATTACTAGACAAAGTAATGTCTTTTCCGTATGTTTATTTATACAGGTAGCTACCATTGGGTTAGAAAAATTTATCTGAGAAAAATAATAAAGCATATTTAGAAAACGATTGTTTTGTATACATATTTTCAGTGTACTTTTATAGGTTCTCTTCTGCTTGGCTTTTTAAACTTTCTATTGGTTTACCATTTGATTTTATTTTCATTTTTACTTCTTTTTTTCTTCACTTGCTCATAAAGGTAAATACCATTGCATTTTAGAGAAGCATATTTTCAGGCCACCAATTATTTGCTGCTATCTTTCCAGAAAGTCCTATGAACTAGTAAAGAAGAGTGATAAGAATGTGTGCTTCAAAAACACTTTGAAAACATTCAATCTATTTTATTTTAAATGTATTGTAAGAAAATTTTGTTTCACATTATATAAGTGGTGAATATGGTTATTTTATAAAAGTATATGCTTTTCTATCGGCTGTAATTTTGTTGTTTAGAATGTAAATTGCTCTTTTATATAAGAACAATATAAGTTTTCCCTCTGTAAAATAGCACATTTTTCTTTTACTTAGTACTAAATTCAATCTGCCTTGCAAAATACTCAGTTGTTTAAATATCTTATTCACCTTTGTAAACCCTTCAGCAACTAGCAGTCTTGCACATATTTAGAAATTTGAAAAATGCTTATTTGAACGAAGTGAAAGGCCAAAAAAACAGTGAAAACTCTGTCAATTATAATCATTGTCTATGAAATACAGAACATTTTTTTCATAGAGAATTGACATTTTAGCATTAAATTTTATGTGCATTTAAATAGTTTTCTCAGAAAAATCCTTGTTCTATTCTGAATTTGTAATTTACTGTAAGTATTTTTTGCTTGCGTCTGATTCTCCACTAAACCCCTGGCTCATATACACACAATTAAAAAAAAATTAATGTAGCCCTCTATTGAAAAAAGGGAACAGCCTATTTCTTGACTCCCTCCACACCTTGGCATTTCACACGCAATATTACCCTTCTTACTGAGCTTCTGATCTAGTCACACTCCACTTTCAACTTGTTCATGCATAGATTCAACTATTAATTTTAGTTGGCATTAGTAAGAAGGATACACTATTAAAAGTATTCAGAGTCCAATTCATATTTACTTCAAATATTTTTTCACTTTTTTTATTTCAAGTATGTGTTTAGCTGATATTTTATTTAAAGCTTGACAATGAAATAATTATTTTTAATTAGACCTAACAGTCCAAGTAAGCAGATGTGATAATTTTAATATATGTTATATATTGTTTCTAATTTCTTTTTTATCTTAAGCTCCAGGGTACATGTGCAGGATGTGTAGGTTAGGTATAGGTAAACGTGTGCCATAGTGGTTTCCTTCACCTACCAACCCATCACCTAGGTATTAAGCCTGGCATGCATTAGGTATTTTTCCTGATGTTCTCCCCTGACCTGCCCTCCCACAACAGTCACCGGTGTGTGTCTTTCCCCACCCTGTGTCCACGTGCTCTCATTGTTCGGCTCCCACTGATAAGTTAGAACATACATTGGTTGTTTTTCTGTTTCTGTGTTGGTTTGCTGAGGATAATGGCTTCCAGCTTCATCCATGTCCCAAACTATTATCATGGCTACATAGTATTCCAGTAACACTACTACATTAAAATATCATGGCTGCATAGTATTCCTTAATATTTCTAATATAGCAATGTTATTGGAGATGAAAACTATGAAAAACAAAAGCCACTAGCCTTAAAAACCTCAAAATGTAGTACAAAACCCATAGCTTTATGTTTGACCGTACGAAATTTCAAGATCTAACTTATTTTAGTTTGAATTAAATTGCATTTTGTAATGTTAGTTGTAATTAATATTTGTAATATTAATTCAATATTTTTATAATATTGAATACCTACTTGGTTCAATGTATAGTTTTTCATAACACAGTTTTCATGTACAATTTGAATAATAAAAACCTTTAAATTTGAGCTATCATTATAGATATGTAATACGTTAACAAATTAATATAAAATGTGTTATATATTCTTTAATATAAAGTAACTTCAAGACTTCGATATACTAACTTATATGATTGATGCCCACATATAACTATTTTGTTTAGATTTACAAAAAGTAATTGATTTTAAAATGTTTTACCAAAACCACTAAGCTAAATAAAACCATGTTCTAAAATCTATTTTCTAAAACACACTCAACACTTATAACTACTTACCATGTGTATAATTTTTATATAAAACGAATATTTTGTTTTAAATGAGGCTTTATACTTATTAAATAAATTGCATATCAAAAATTAAAATAGTTTTTATATGTTTTACTTTTATATATTAGACTTTGCAGATGAACTTAAACTTATACTTTCTTACAAACAAGCAGACGTTACATTAAAATAGCAGACATTGCGTTTTCTTTAATGATGAAAATCTAGTTCAGAAAATTTGATGTTCACTTTTTCTTTAAATAAAAACATCACTCTTTGAAAACATGTCACATTGAATACAGTTTAAAATAAACAGATTGGATGATATATTGTTAACTAATTCCAAGTGTTGAAAGAAGGGATCAACCAAGATGTTGGGAGGCAATTCCCATGGATTTATTGTGTACCTGCATGTTCTAGGCTTTCTGAATTTGAATTTCAAATAATAAATGTGCCTTGGAAGCTGGAGATGGTGTATGTTTTGGGAAAAATTTGGAGATATCCCAAAATAATAAAGACAATTCTCTTTGCTTCACCTTCAGTATAATAAGGTGGCCACATCAAAAAGAGGCCTGACTATTTAAGCTCCTGGAAGGTAACTTGTAAACTCTCTGAATTTCCTGAGTGACAAGAGTATCTTTTTTGTTTATAGTGGCCCCCTGGGACCACATCTGATAGTTTGTGCTAACTTGGTGGTTCTGGTGGGGCTGGGCAGGCACACCCAGTAGTCTTGGGATAGAATATGGCCACAATAGAAAGACCAACCATGTGATTAAGAGGTTGAAACTTTGGGTCACATGACATTGCCTCACCTCTGGAGAGAGGGACCTGGAGATTTCAATCACACTGACAATGAATCAATCAATTGTGTTTATATAGGGAAGCCTCAATAAAACTCTAGACACTAAAGCTTTGGTGAGAGTTGCAGGTTGGCAATACCTCTAGTGCATTGTCAGATGTAATGCCAGAAGGGTAACATGTTCTGAGGATGTGGAAAATTCCCATTCAGTACCCTCCCAGACTCTTCCCTATATGGTTATTTTTTTTCTTGACTGCTTTTAATGCATAATTTCTCTATAATAAACATAAATCTGACTATAGTAAGCTTCTAAGAGTTCAGTATGTCTGTTTTAGCAAATTATCAAACTTGAGGGTGTTTTTGGAAACCTTATGAACTTACAGTTGGTAACAGAATTCTTAGGCAGACAAGAATTGCATTGTGCAATTAAAAAATTTAAAGAGTGTTGATTTTATGTTAAATGTTCTTATCACAAAAAAGTAAAACCACAAAAGGGCATGTGGACACATTCAAAGGTTAGGGATATATTTACTGCCTTAATTGTGGTGATGGTTTAACAGGTGAAGGCATATATGTTCAAACTCATCTAATTGTATACATTAAGCCTTATACTGTGTTCTATATATCAATTATATCTCAATAAAGCTGTTAATGAAAACAAAAAAAAAATGCTCTTTAGTTTAAGTAATCATAATACCAAAATACATGAAGATAAATGGTCTGTTTCTTGACCTGGGTGCTGATTCCAAAGATGTGCTGATTTGTGAAGATCCATAGAGGAGGGAGCTTATAGAGGGGGGATTTTTTATATATGTATATTTTAACAAAGTATATGAGTATTTGTGGGTATGCAAAAATTTCTATTTTTTATGGTGACATAAGATAGGCAAATTTAGATAATTTTATTTTGTCATAATTGAGTAGGAACAGTTAACTATGAAGAACAATACTTTGTTTGCTATTGTTTCCTGGATCCTAAAGCCTTTCCTGGAGTCTGATCTAGGTCTTATTCGGGGAATCTATGCCTATGGTTCATCCTGGACTTCAGTGAGAGTCTTGGTTTCACTATGTTTTTGTATGATATTATAGTGTCCCAATTGCATAAGGTAATTTGTTCTGGAATACACACACATAATAATAAATGAAAACCTTACAATAAATTATTCATGTGAATGTTTTCTTGTCATAAACAAGCTGTTCTACAAATACTGATTAACATCTATCAGTCTTCATTTGCCGCAATAATACAAAAATTATGAGTAAAACAGGAGGAAAGTTGACCTCATAACACATATCTTCTTTCTAGTTTCAAATTATTATTTGCAGAAAAATATAAATCGTGTTGTTTAAGATGGCTAGAAGCTTTCAAAATTACCTTTAGTAGACACTCTCACCATACATTTATTTAGAATTTTGAGCTTGGTACTTTACTGAAAATCATAATCTCTTTCCGTATTTTGATAATAAATTAATGAAATGTAATGGGAAAGTGAATTTTAATGTGAGGTGGATTAATTTGGGACTACCATAATTGTTTATGATAGCATTTTAAAATTCATTTTCTTAAAATGACAGAAATTGTTTAGAACTCACTAGTTAAACAACAACAAAATGTCTATTTCAAATTTTGCTTGCCCAAGAAATCTTTAGATTTAACAGTATGATTTACTCATGATTTCATTCCTGTAGTTCATATTTTTATTATGCTATAAGAAGAACAAATACACGAATATGATGTATACATTTCCTAAATGACTTTGGCTCAATTTATTCATTTGAAAATGCAAATTTTATAGGTATATGAACTAAAGGTTAAACTTAAATTGGACACAAAAGCAATCTCTTTCCTGAGGTTTAATATTAATAAAATTCTATAACAGATATTTATAGGAATTTTAAAATATAGTTCATCTTATTTGTGAGCTGGTACTTGGTTGCCATTTTCTTGAATCACTTCCTGATGGGGCATAAATAAATAGATAAATAAATAAATAAATAATAAATGAGTTGATTTTCAATCATGTGTGGAAAATTTATACTATGAAAATCCAGATCAAAATATTGTTCTTTTCACATGATTTCAAAAGTAGCTTACATCTTATATATGCTTGGTTTAATATCTATAGTTATAGATTTACTTGTCATAAAATTTCTAAAGATTGATGACAGTACAAAAATTTAAATAATTTTACTGTACTCTTTTCGTATTTCATTGAATTTTAACAACATTTATAAAAGATAGGAATAAAAAAGATATCTTAAGCAAGTTAGGGTTGAAATAGAATGAAAACATTGAAGAAAAAAGCACATAGGGCCAGATTTTCTTTATAAATAATACATAGGCAGGGGCTTATTTAGCACTTTGTGGGACTTGTGTGAGCTTATTCTCTCCACTGAGAAAACTATTTCCTGAGTGCAACAAAGTATTAAGGTAAGACTAAAGGATAAAAAGAAACTTCTAAAAATAATTTTCTCAGTTTCAGAAAGCAGTTTATCCAATGGGAATTTCCTAACATATGTAATAATGTTTTTACCTTTTAGAATGTTTCCTTGGTAAAGTTAAAGCATTTAAGACACAAAGTGGTCAATGAATTAAGCTTTTGTTGAACAAACAAACCAAAAAACTCCAATAGTAATTGAATGGATTATTTTTTCTAATCTTTAGATACAATTATGGCTTACAGAGGCTAGGGCTACACTAAAAATACTGAAAGACCCTGGAAAACTGCCACAACTAATTCTGGATTATCTTTATGAAACTACGTGCACATTACTAGCTCTGATTCTAACGAAGCAATAATTTATTACATGGGTTGATAGTAAAAAGTATTTCACTCAAGGACAGTATTATAAACATTGCTTCTATTTTCAGGCAGAGAGTAACTTCATAATTTTCCAAACTTTCAGCGAATAATTATGCAAAATTATATGGATAGACATGAAAGGTGTGCTGCCCATTTTCACTTTCAATGAATGACTGACTTTTCAGCTCCAAGAAGTTAAGTGATGTCCTTCCTGGGTAGCCCACAGCCTATGACTGAGTAAAGTGAATGAATGAAGGCCTGATAATTTCAGCCTGACAACACAGAATGTTTGAATGGGCTATATTCACTTCAGAGACTTCTATTGGAATGGTCAGCGTTTCTATGTCATGCACTGCTGTCCACCTTATTTCATCCCAGTCCTGTTCCTCCCTCCTTTTCACTGGTAAAAATTCTAAAAAAAAAAAAAAAAAAAAAAAAAAAAAAAAAAAAAAAAAAACTTTATCCCAACTATATCTCAGTGTATCATTCCAGAGAATCCAGTCCATAACAAACTGCCTAGGCTATCTGTCAAAATTCAAACAAACTCATATTCCATTGTTCATTTCTGTCAAAAACAGGGGGTTTATCTAGAAAGTATGAAGTATTCACAAACACTGTTTAACTATGAAATCATTATAAAATATGAAAAGTATAAAAATATTTCTATATATTAACAATAATAATCCAAAAATTAAAATTAAGAAACTAATTTCATTTACAATAATATTGAAAAGGAAAACATCCTTTGGATTTTTTTTTTTTTTTTCAGAGATAGAGTCTTGCTCTGTTGGCTAGGCCACAGTGCAGTAACATGATCATAGCTCAGTGCAGCCTCATACTCCTGGGCTCAAGGGATCCTCCTACCTTAGTCTTCTGAGTAGCTGGGATTTCAGGTGTGTGCCACCACATCCAGGTAATTTATTTTTATTTTTCTAGCGATTGGGGGGTCTTACTAGTTGCCCAGGCTAGTCTTCAACTTCTGATTTCAAGCTGTGCTCCCACCTCAGACTCCCAAGTAGGTAGGATCATAGTGTGGCCTGGCCTGAAATAAATTTAATGAAAGAAGTATAAACCTTGTACACTATTGCACAGCAATGCTGGAAAAAAATAAGATCTAATTAAATGAAATGACATTCCTTCTTCATTTGAATACTCAGTCATATAAAAAATAGCAATTATATTCAAATGGCAATCTACAGTCAAGGTAATCCCTATCAAAATAACACCATATGTTTTTAGGTAAATTGTCAAGTCCTTGCTAAAAATTTATAGTAAATGCAAAGAACACGGTGTAGAAAAGAAATCTTCAAAAAAGAATACAAAGTTTATAGACTCATTCTTCCTGATCTCAAAATTTACTACGGTGCTAAGTAATCAAGTGTGGTACTGACATAAGGATACACATGTAAATTAATGGAACTGAATTAATAATTTAGAAATAAACTCTTACATTTATAGACAATTGATTTTTGACAAAGGTGGCATAGCAATTTAATGGAGAAAGCATAGCTTTTACAACAAATAGTAATTATAAAATTGCATGTTCATATATGAAGGGTGCATTAAGACCTGTACCACATATCATGCAAAGCAGTCATCTTCAAATAAATCATAAACATAAATGTAAAAACAAAAACGATTAAACTTTTAAAGATAATGTAATAGAAAATCTTCGTGGACTAGCTTAGGCAAATATTTCCTACATAGAACATCAACAGCACAATCCATGAACAAAAAAAAGTAAATTAGACTTCATCAAATTTAAAAATATCTACACTACAACAGGCACCATTAAAATAAATGAAAAGATAATCCACAAAATGGAGAAATATATTAATGAATCCTATATCTGTGAAAACTCTTGTCTTCAAAATTTAAAAAGAACATGTACAATTTAATAAAAAGACAATTTAATAAAGGGCAAAATATTTGAATAGACATTTTATCTAAGAATATAATTGTCAATAAGCACATCAAAACATGTGCAACATCATTGGTCCTTAGGGAAATATCAATTAAAACTATAGTTTAATCTCATCCATTAGAATGGCTATAATCAAATTAGCAAGTATATTTAGTGTTGACAAGGATGTAAAGAAACTGGTACACTTATATATTGTTTATGAGAATGTAAGTACTGCAGAATCCTGTGGAAAACTTATTGATGTTTTGTGAAAACTTAAACATTAATCTGTCTTAAATTCCAGTAATTCCTCTTCTAGATATCTAACCAAGAGCAATAAAAACATTTTCACATAGACTTGTACACAAATTTCTATAAGGTTATTATTCATAATAGCCAAAATAACCCAAATAACCATCGTTAGTTATAAAACTGTAGTATGCCTAAACAATGGAATACTATACAGCAATAAAATGTAATAAAATATTCCTAAACTTACCAACATAAATTAAACTCAAAAAATTATGGTAAGTGAAAAAAATCTAAATTAATATCCAAATAATTTTTTTAAATGTTAAGAAATTAAGCTAGATGTTGGATTATGAAAAGCTTGGGAATGCAGGAATGGATTATGAGCCTAATTTTCTAATGGGGATTCTGGGACCAGATGTATTTTAAGTTAATGCAACCTATCTTTGCTAAAGAGATGTCTTAGTATTTTGGGAGGAGGTTAGGAAGGAGGGAAGGGATTCAATCTGTACCTGCAAATATTGGCTATAACATATAATTATGAAAATAAGCAATTTATATAGTTTCTTAGAAACTAAGTTTTATCAGGAAAAAATGTGAATAAGACTATTTGATTTCTTTATCATTTGTGATTAGGAGAAAATATAAAAACATGTAAGGATACCTTAAGGAAAGTTTAGAAATTATATAATGATAGCTACTCATTTTCATATCGTGTCTTTTCCTACTGTGGCTAAACTGGTATTCAAGATGTAAGACATAGGCCTCCCCACTCTTTTGTCTCCTCTCCTCAGGTGCAAGACAGTGGCCTTTATTGGAGCTACAAGCTGAGCAGCCTAGGTTTAGGGGAGGGGGGATGCCCACATTCCCTTGTTCACCCTGGCTGGTGTCTCAATAGGTCATGTGCCCCCAGCCCTGCAGCCCTAATCCCCCACCACCCCACCCACTGTCTCTGGGCTCAGCTGAGCCCTGGGACTCATCTAGGTGTAGGCTTTTCAAGTTTATTTGGGGATTCCATTAGCCCATGGTGGCAAGGCTTAGGGGAACTCAAGTTTCCATTGCTGGTGTTAATGATTCGCCTCTGGGTAGGACTGGTTTAAATGCACCCTCCGTGGGCAGGTGTCAGCCAAGTTTGGTCCCATTTTGCTTTCTTCTGTAACAAAGACAGCACTGAGTTCAATGCCTCACAATTGCTGGCTTTCCTTCTCTCTAGGGCACACCATACTGCTGTTGCCAGGGCATGAGGGGTGGCATCAGCAATTCAACACTTTTTCTAGCTCTTCAGTGCCTCCTTCAATGACATGAATTAAAACATTTTGCTGTGAGTTCTCACCCAATCTTTGGTTCTTACAAAGGTGCTTTTTTGTATGTGTAGATAGTTGTTAAATTTGTGTTCTTGCAGGCGGACAGTCAGTGGAAATTTCTATTCTGTCATCTTGCTCCTCTTTCTCACAAGTAAATTTGCATTAATTCACTCAGGTCATCCATTTTCCAATTAGTAAAACTTTCAGCTCTAGTTGTTTTTGTATGTCCACAATTCATGTCAGTCTATCCAAAACTCCTCACCATCTTATGTGTTTTCACAGAAAGTGCTAAAATTGAAATTCTGGCATTCTTAAACAATTTAAGTGACTTTGCTTAATATAATTGCATTTCTCATCTAGGATTCAAGAAGTAGAATTTCCTAACACATATACATGTTAATGTAATTTAATAATAAATAAAAAATCAATAATTACCTTATCAGCATATTGTTTTTCTTCCCATGTTCTGTATTTTAGTTGGCAATAACTTCCAAACTAGAGTTCTGTGATTTATAATTCCCTACTATATCCTATGGATTCAATATTTTTATATACTTTTTCTTTTCATTTGTATGGTCAACATGTTTCTCATTATTGCCATTTGAAATAGCCAGCCGATCATCTTCTTCTTATTTTTGTCTCCTCTTCAAATGATCTTATATGTTTTATATTCTACTCATTGTCTTTTACAAATGTGATCACCAATCATTTAATCTCCTACCACTGTGTGTTTTTCCAGGTCACTCTGCCAAATTACATATATACGACCCAGCCCTCCTCTGCCCTGATCCACTTCTGCTTCCTCTCTCTTCTTTACCTTCCACACTGCTCATTCACAGTATTCATTTTTTTTATTAACCCAATGTGCCTAAGGAATGATCTACCAGTTTATCTGGAAAATCACCAATCATCAGCCATGCCCAATACAAAAATTCTATCTTTAATGAAATCAAAAAATAATTATTCATTGTTTTCCAATCACTATTACTTTATTATAATAAAACTGTTATCTTTTTATAGTTAATTTTTATATCTTTTCCCTGTTTTTCTAAGTTTATTTCCAGCAAGTTTATTTTCTAATTGTGTGGTGTTTTTGTTTCTTTGTTTTTGTTTTTGATTTTTGTTTTTTATTTTTATTTTTTTATTTATTTATCTATTTTGAGGTGGAGTCTGGCTCTGTTGCCCAGGCTGGAGTGAAGTGGCATGATATCAGCTCACTGCAACTTCTGCCTCCCAGTTTCAGGCAATTCTTCTGCTTCAGCCTCCCGAGTCGCTGGGACTACAGGCGAGCGCCACCATCCCCAGCTACTTTTTGTATTTTTAGGAGAGACGGGATTTCACCATATTGGCCAGGATGGTCTCAAACTCCTGACCTCATGATCTGCCTGCCTTGGCCTCCCAAAGTGCTGGGATTACAGGTGCGAGCCATGGTGCCAGGTTCTAATTGTGTTTTTTAAGATCCCTAGTGCCCAGCAGAGTCTCTCATGTACTAATAAATGAATATTCATTAAAAATAATTGAGTATGAATCATTTCTGTAACTTGTGATCTAAAAGTGTTTTACCTTTTAAGAATATTACTAGAATAATATGAAAGTATACTTAGATCATTATTTTCCAATCATAAATGATTGTTTTGATATTGTGTTTTATTCACTATGATAGAATAATTTTAAAAATACTAAGTTCTCCACATACTGGGTTTGAGTTTGTTTTAGTAATTAATTCATTGACAGTTACAGTGTTCATGTGTGTCTATACATACATATAATCTGAGAAGAGGAGACTTCTTTTTTGAAAGCTGCTTTTGTCATTAGCTATTAATGACATACGTTAATATAAGCAAGTGGTATATTAAAACCATAAATATATCAGCTATTCACAGCATAGATGAAAAATATTTGTTATACTATAATGTCTAATAATCAGCGTTATTAGAAAGGCTTTCAATATATTGTCTAAAAATTCTGATTATTAGACATGTTATGATGTCTGATTATTAGACATTACAACATAATGTCATAATAAATGTATAATATATAATGTCTAATAATATATTTTTAAAATGTCTAATATACTATAATGTCTAATAATCAGCATTATCAGACATTCTTTCAATATATTGATATTATTAAATAAGTCAAAATCAATCACTCAGAAAGGAGCCACTCTGTACAGATCACACAGGGCTATATTAAATGGCATCAAATATATTGTTTGGGAAAATAAACAAATAACTACATTGAAGAGATGATATGTTTCAACAGACCAAATTCAGTCCACTTCCTTTAGTTTTCCAAGATTTGGGGATTCAGATCTGTAAAATAATCAGCAAGAAAATATAAAGATAATGTCTCTATATATTTCAAATAAAAAGATAGAGTACCTAGCCTAACATTGTGTATTGTGCCAGATAGGTAGCCAAGAAGTACTCGCTGAAGGAATGAATGATGATAGAAACATTGTTTGTATTTCAATCAATCAATAAATATCAGGGTAATCTGAAAATTGCCTTTCAGAAAACTGAGGTTTTCTGGGATTATGATTGCAAAATTTCATTGACAAGAGGTTAACTCCCCATGCTGCTAACAAACCAAGCAAATAAAGTTTCTGAATTTCTGGTTATTTTAGGCATATTTTTAATTTTACTAAGTTTCAGCTTCCAGAAAATTTGGCAGACGCATTTAACATTACCTTGGAACATTCTAACTGATTTCTGATTCCAGCATTTTTAAGGATACTGAAATTCTGTGAAAAATACTGTGTTAGGTTTTTGGAGCCCCTACTTTTACTGTATCATGAAGGTAAACTTATCTCTGTTGCCTACCTCACAAATATTTTGAGAATTATATGATATATTGACAAGTTCAAGGTAAACTGAATTTTATCATTTTGGACATTATAAAACCACCTATAATAATCATATTTCAGTGTGTGTGTGTATTCGTATATATTTGTGAAATATATTAAAATTTACACAAATTATTTAAAGATGTGTTTGTACCAGGTAATGTTTCAAAACACCTATACTATATAGCTCTTATCTTAGTCAATTTTCTCTTTCTTATAAGAGAATACCTGCGATGCACATAGAAAAGAATTTATTTCTTGCATTTATAGAGGCAGAGAAATCTAAGGTTGGGGAGCCACATCTGGTGAGAGCATTCTGGCTGTTGGAGACTCTGCAAAGTCTCAAATCTGGACAGGTCATCGTATGGCAAATAGGCTACATGCTAGGTTAGGTCTCTACTCCTCATTTTACAAAGACACCACTCCCACCTCCATGATAACCCTTTAATCTACTAACTCTTTAATCTATTATTCCATGATTGAGCCCTTATGACCTACTCACCTCTTCCAAGCACTGCCATTCAATACTGCCACATTGGGGATTGCATTTCAGCGTGAGGTTTTGGATGTTACCTTTCAATCCATAGCACCTCTGTATTTTAAACTGAAATTTATAATTCAAAATAATTTTGAAAATAGAAAGCATATAGATTTGTATTATAAAAAAATTATATAATTTAGAATGCTTGCCTTAAGTAAAGAAATATAATGGTGTATATGAATGCTGGAGTTTTGTATTTTCTTTAATTTTTTATACTTGTTTTTAATTTTTTATTTTATATTGAGTTTTTTGTTTGTTTGTTCTGTTTTGTTTTTTTGAGACAGAGTCTCGCTCTGTTGTCCAGGCTGGAGTGAGGTGGCATGATCTCGGCTCCCTGCGGTCCCTCCTGGGTTCAAGCCATTCTCCTGCTTCAGCCTCCTGAGTAGCTGGGATTACAGGCACCCACCACCATGTCTGGCTAATGTTTGTATTTTTAGTAGAGACAGGGTTTCACCATGCTGGTCTTGAATGCCTGACCTCGTGATCCTCACCCCTCAGCCTCCCAAAGTGCTGGGATTACAGGCATGATCCCCCGGGCCTGGTCTGAGTTTATAATAATAAAAAAAACTTATATTATGGTTAGTAATAAATATGTACTTGTTAAGCTGTTATTTGATGCTATTATATGTCCTAGACAAGTTCTGGATGATTGGGGAAAGCCAACTGCCAAGTGCTGTAAACCTGGGGAGATTTTTTAATTAGCAGGGATTTGCATAAGTGTAATTGGAAGCCCTGGCATACCACTCTATTTGCAGGTGGCCAAGAATCTACTGGAAGAGAACTTAAACACAGGCCACACATGGGATTCAGATAGGGACAGATTTATCTAAGGGACTAAGGTAAATAAATGGGGTCATAACTTATGGAAGAAAAATACAGATAATGAAATAAAGTCATATAAGTGAGGGAGTATTCTAGCATTTAGATAAGCCTTAACTTTAGGACCTGCATATTGTAAGAGCAAAGACAGGTGGGCAGTAGGACCACTTGAGTAAAGAATGGCAAGAGCATTAGATGGATATCAATGTGTTGCATCTCTGATCATGCAGGGGCAAAACGCACCTCCACAAGCAATTACTGAAGTTTGTAAATTATTTGGAAGATGATCCTGAGGAAAGTATAGAATTATTTATAATTTACTGGCAATCTAACATTTTGGGACACTGTATTAACATGACAAAATTATTCTCAGCAGAAAGTCATCACAAGTATGCAACAGTTATGAGATCATATGAATTATTTATAGTAAATGTATGTTTGTATTTTATGTAATTATTCAGAAAAAGTATCACATATGATATAATCAAAATATAATTAGCAAGTAAATGTAAATACAAGTTTGTTGCTTTAAATATTGTATAGAAACACATTTACAACATTTTGTCAAAAGTTACTTCCCTGGAGTGTTACATACAACGGTGTCTAAGATTAGCTATTATCTCACGGTCTTTGTGGGTCAGAAGTCTGGGCACAACTTACCTTGCTCCTCTGAAAAGGTATATTCAACATGTTGACTGGCTAGGGCAGGGTTCTCATCTGGAAGCTCAACTGGAGGTAAATCCTTCTGTAAGCGCCCTCAGGATGTTTGCAGAACTATCCTTACAGTTGAAGGGCTGAGGGCCCGAGTTATTGCTGGCTGTTGTCTGGGGCCTGCTATCAGCTCCTAGAAATCTCCAGCAGTTTATTGGCATGTGGTTCTCTCCATAGACTCTCACTAAATGGCAGCTTTATTCTTTAAAGCTGGGGGGATAATAAGGCCCATTTCCACTAGCAAAATGGAATCTTATAAAGTAAGACATCACAGGAGCAATCTTTCCTAATATTTGCCAAATTCTATTATTTAGACAAAAGTCACAGCTTCTGTCCACACACAAGAGGAAGAGTTTATAAAAAGACATGAACACCTGAAGTCAGGAATCATTTTTGAGTCATTTTCGGGTCTGTCCATCACAGTTGTGAACTATTGAGTGACAAAATTTGATTGTTTTCTTACTTAGAGAAGGTGTCATGGTCTATCTTAATTGCTGATTAAATCAATTTGTGTATTTTAGTTGTAGTGAAAATCCATATATGAAGCACCATCAGCCGTTTACAGTAGAAAAAGTTCTAGGAAAATGCAAGTGTACTTTAGACCACTCAAATAGGAAATATTTTCTAAGTAACAATCAAATCAATATTCTTATCCCAGATGTACAGCTAATGCAGAATACCTGAGACTGGGTAATTTATAAAGAACAGAGATTTATTTCTTACAGTTCCAGAGACTGGGAAGTCCAAGGTCAAGGGGTCCACATCCAGCAAGGATCTTCTTGCTTTGTAATCCCATGGTGGAAGGCAGAGGGGCAAGAGTAGGTGAGAGTGTGTGTGAGAGAGAAAATTATTTTTCCTTCTTTTTTGTTTTCTCCAGGCTCCCTGCCAATTGGATGGTGTCCACACACATTAAGGGCAGAGGATGGTGTCCACACACATTAAGGGCAGAGACCAATCTTCTCTGGAAACATCCTCATAGACACACCGAGAATACCAGCTAAATATTCTTTAATCCAGTCAGTTGACACCAAAATTAACCATCACACCAATGTTGTTCTAAAAATTAAATAATAAAATATACATGATTTTCTGAGCAACAACTTATTTTAACAAGGTTGAACAAACATAAACAAACCACCTAATGTATTTTTTTTTCTTACAATTGTCTATTGGTAGATGTTATGAGTATAATCTCTTGGTGGTGGCCACTGGAATGTATGTTGGTATTTACTTAGCTCAGTGTCTGTGTTGGGCTACATGCAAACAAAATAATCTTCCAGGAGAACAGTCTGTGAAGAAAGGAAAACAAACGAAAGAAATCATAAGGACTACGAGACAAAGCAGGAACAAAGAAAGCATGCATATTCTGAGAAAGGAAAAACTGACCTCAACAACTACAATTTTCTAGGTTCTCTTCATCTGAAGCATAGATAAACATTGGCTTGCAATCTTAATAGGTTTTCTTTCATGTTTTTACACTATTTCTCTACTCCTTTATTTGAGCTAGCTAAATAAATCACTATGCCTGACAAACAAAGCTCTTTGAAGTAGTTTGATATTGAAAGGACAAAATGCTAATAGCACATTTATCTTAATATTTCCCTGGAATAAAAGATACTTGGAAAAGTTTCATCAAACTCTAATGTGAATCTGATTTTGTCTGCACCAAAATATTACTTCTTCATAAATGCTTCTTCTAATTATTATTTTAATTTATGCTCCTATTTTTTCTCTTATAATTCGTATTTTCTCCATCTGTATTATACCTTATAATAGCAATTACTCTTATTTTAAAATGTTTAAATAATCATTTGTGTGTGTGTGTGTGTGTGGGTGTGTGTGTGTGTCTCCTCAGGGAACTAGTTGACCTTGTAAAAATTAGACAAAAGGTACACAAATATGTAAGAAACTTAATGTGAAATAATGATTATTAGTATGAAAGAAACTATAACTGTAAAAGAAACCAATGTTTTAGATGGGGTTGCTTTTGGGAATATGTCTTCTATGTCCCTTTTTTGCTATTGTAGAGTTTGTTTAATTCGTTAATACCTGAAAACTTGTTGATATTTGCATGTATGTGTGTGTGTGTGTATACAGACACCTGAAATCTGCTTATATAGAATTGTGTCCTGACTTATTATCCCCTTTATAAATCTCTATGTATCTGACATCTTTCAGAAAACTACTGTCTTATCTAAACCAGGTTAACCATAACCCTATATTCCCAAAAACTGCTTTACAACCATAGTAAAATTTATCACTTTATATGATAGTTGTTTCTTTACATTTTTTCTCCAATAAACTAAGTTATTGGTAGGCAGAGATAATAATTACATTGGTTTTGTACTTACAAAAAATATGAGAAGATTATTATTTCAGAGTTTGGATATTTTAACTACTACAAAGGCATTGATTGTTCCTATAAATAATTAACTATACCACAGAACAATTCAATAGAATATGTTTAAAAATCACTGAAACACCATTTATGACAAGTACCCTAGGAAGCCAGCAGGAAGCATGCCCATATGCCCTTGGAGATAGGCCTGCAGACTGTACACCCTAAAGAACCCTTGTAACTTGGTCCCACTACCTTTTAGCCACAGTCCTTGGCCAGTCTTGACCAACCACGGACCTACCAAAGGGTCTGGTGAGAGCCACACCTATCCATGCCCTGGTGTCAGACCCCCCTACCTGTTGACCAACTGCAGACCTTAAAGCAGGCCCTTGTCCCAGTATTAGCCCTGCTGAACAAGGTCCTGGAGGCAGCCAGCCTGCCAAGGTCCAGACAGGATCCACAGCTGCCCTAGTCCCTGGTAACAGGTTTGCCAAGCAAAGAACTAACTGCAGAACCACCAAAAGTTGCATCGACCAGCTTTGACCACAGTTTATTATGATTACAGAGGCAATTGTATCAGCTCAGGAACCTGAAAGGAGAAGTCATTCTCCTGCTGAAACAAGTTTGTAAACACTGGAAGAGGTGTTTGCTCCTTCCAAGGCATAGACATCAATGTAAGGCTAAATGAATCATGATAAATCAGACAAACATGAAACTACTAAAGTAAACTAATAAAGCCCAAGTAGTAATCAACACCAAAGAAATGGAGCTCTACAGATTGCCTGACAAATAATTCAAAATATTCATCTTTAAGAAGTCTAATGTGATCCAAAAGTACGTAGCTAGATGACTAAACAATGTTCAGGAAAACAACGCATGAACAAAATTAGAAGTTTAATGAAAAGAAATAGGAACCATGAAAAAGAACCAAACAGAAATCCTAGAGTTGAAGAAAATAATGGCATAACCGGAAAAAAAAAAAAAAAAAAAAGAATCAGTGCAGATCTTCAGCAGCAGAATCAATCAAGCAGAATAATCAGAATAATCAGGAAACCGGAGGATAGATTAGGCCAGAAAGGGGTAGGATTATCTAAAGTGCTAACAAAAAAAACAAAACAAACAAACAAAAGCCTGTCAACCAAGAAAACTATATCTGGCAAAGCTGTTCTCAGAAATAAAGGAGAGGTAAAGACATTTTTAGACAAATAAAAGCCCTCTTTTTTTTTGGTGACTTCTAGGGAGTTCATCACCACTAGTCCTGCCTTACAAGAAATGCTAAACAGAGTTCTTCAGATTGAAACTAAATGATACTAAGTAACAACATGAAAACACATGAAAGTATAAAACTCACTAGTAGAGGCAAACCTATAGTCAATTTCAGAATATTCTCATATTGCAATAATTGTGTATAAGTTGTGTTTACAGAATATAAACTTTCAGTTATATGGTTAATAAGTTCTGGAATTCTAACATGTAGTATAGTCACTGTAGATAATAATATTTACTTCAAATTTGTTAAGATAATTTGTTTTTCCAAGGCTAACATTGTTTTATTTATTTTGTGCTCATTTTTAACAAAATCCCATACATTTCATTAGCAAATTGTTCAGTATGTATCTCTAAAAGATAAAAACTCTTTAAAGAATTACAATATAGCACTCTTTAATCTAGAAAACTATGTAGTCAGTATTCAAAATTTCCCTGTTGTTGAAATGTGATTTTTAATATAGATTGTTGTTCGCATAAGTGCCATACACTGTAATTGACTAATATGTTTCTTACTCTCTAAAGCTATATGTGTTTCCTCAATTTACTATTGTTTTAAAGTATCTACATACAGTTTGTTGAATACATTTTTTAATTGATATGTACTATTTACATATTTATAATATTTTGTTACATGCATAAAATGTGTAATGATTAAGTCAGAATATTTACATCACTTTGAGTATTTGGCATTTTTATGTGTTGGGAACATTTCAAGCCCTATCTGCTAGCTGTTTTGAAATATACAATACATTGTTTTTACTGATGGTCACCCTATTCTGCTACCAATGAAACTTATTTATTCTACCTAACTGTATGTTTGTACCATTAACCAGCCTCCAGAGAGTAAGTCTTAAGGGTTCACAACAGCAACAACATAGGACAACTATGTGAGATGATGGATGTGTTAATTAACTTGATTGTGGTAATTATTTTACAATGTATATAAAAACATCATGTTTTACATTTCAAATATATACAATTTTCATTGGTCGATTGTACCTCAGTAAAGCTGGAAAAACACCCTGAGAAGTGTCCCAACTATTCTCTAATTATATAACATTGTCACTGACTTGATATCTATGATATATTTGCATGGTTGTACCTTCACTATTTAAAAACTGATATGCCAGGTACGGTGGCTCACACCTGTAATCCCAGCACTTTGGGAGGCTGAGGCCGGTGGAACACCTGAGGTCGGGAGTTTGAGACCAGCCCGACTAACGTGGAGAAACCTCATCTCTAATAAAAATACAAAATTAGCCAGGCGTGGTGGCACATGCCTATAGTCCCAGCTACTCAGGATGCTGAGGCAGGAGAATCACTTGAATCTGGGAAGCAGAGGTTTGCGGTGAGCCAAGATCACACCAGTGTACTCCAGTCTGGGCCACAAGAGTGAAACTCCATCTTAAAAAAAAAAAAAAAGCTAGATATCTAATGTACTAAGTTGTTTTATATTTCAAAGAGTAAACATCTTCTTGGCAGGAATACATTGATGTTTAATTTTTTACTTGTTTATTAATACAAGATTTTTAAAGACCTTACATGATTTTATGCCATATATTTCTTTGTTGTCATGATTTTTAGTCTCATCTATATTTCCATAAAATGTAAAAATTAGTCATATATATTTTGCTTCCTTACAAGTGAGTTTTTCCTTTGAACACAATTTTTAATATCTCTAAAACTTGTAACAATTTCATAGTTTTTTCTCATCGTTACGTTATTTATAGGTATGTGATTTGATAAAAAAGAAATATAGATCTTAGGTTGTCCCAATTAAAACAACTTGCCTGCATTTTACAACTATTTAATATACATGCATGTGCATGTCTGTGTGTGTGTGTGTATGAGTGTGCATGTGTGTTTATCACCCCTCAATCTTCTTACTCCTGGCTTGTTCTCCCCTTTCTGGTTTCTACATACACTGCATAAATATGCCTTTTACAAGAAGACTTTCTGTTTTCTTAGAGACACTTAAGGGATTAGTCTTTTGATGGTCTTCATCAAAGAACCCAATTTATTTATTTCATAAAACTAATGGTGATTTTTATTTATTTAAATAGTGTATTTAAATACTTTAAATAATTGTTTTCCTTTTTTCCTCACTATAGCATGTGCTTAAGCAGAACAAGGACACCGTCTGTCATGTTCTCTGTTGCACCCTATCAATTAGCACAGTATGCGGTACATCTGTACATTGGTACAATAAGTATTGCGTGATGTATTGATTAATGAGAATAAAAATACCAGAAATATATTGATATTAAGGCTCTGAGAATGGGGAAATTTTGCCCTTTTGCTTCTATATCCACAGTCAATCTGTCTGAAGTTTTAAATGGCTTTAAAAGAGTCACTCCTGTAATATATGGAAAAAAATGTGTGTGTGTGTGTGTGTGTGTGTATGCAGGTAAAAGGAGAAAAGAAACAGAATAGGTATATTTAAATAATTATTAGATAGTCTACACTGCCTTTCTAAACATTCCTAGTTCACCAAACATTACTTGTGGGGTTTCTGGAGGGAATGTGAGCCTCCTGAGCTGTAAGAAAGTAAATAAACAAAGTTTTTGCCTTTGACCCCATAAATGCAGAAAAAAAAACCAATAATTTCAGAGATACTATGCTTCATGGATTCAAATGTAATGCTATTTAAGGCCTGATATATCCTTGGTGCTCAAAAATTTTGGCAAATCTTGTCTAAATGGAGATGTATTCTATGAAAATATCATTGGAAGAATCTCTTCTCCTGATGAATTTCTCTGAATTGTACTTCTTTTTTTTCTTGTAAAACTCTCCTCCCTCCTTTTTTAGGCAGGCTTTATTTATTTATTTATTTTTTACTTTATTAAAATACTGAGTTTTATTTCACATGTATATTTTTGTCTCCCCACCATTTCCATGTCTGACCACCGCTACTACTATGTCCTATCATAACATTCCATACATACTTAAAACCAAGCAAAGGGTGGAGTTCCATCTTTAAAAACTAAACAGGCATTTTGGACAACACATTCTTGGCAATGGAACCTGGACAACATTTATCAAACACGGTAGGGAAAGTTCTCACTCTGCATTATAAAAAGGACAGCCAGATATCAACTGTTACAGAAATGAAATGAGACGGAAAATTTTTAACAAATTGTTTAAACTATTTTCTTAAAGAGACTTCCTCCAGAAGTCTGAGACTTCCTGCCAGAGATCTTGAATAGCCTCTTGGTCAGTCATCCGGAAGCAATTCTTCACATAATTGATGAACTTGGCTTCCACTTTGGGAAGAGAACCACCTTTTTCTATACTTGCTTGCATTTTTGCTTTAATGTCTTCTACAGAACTAGGTCCTTTTGGTGTTTTAGGAGTTTTTTCCTGTTTTTTGAAGGATTCTTGTCCTTTTGATCTTGGTGTTGATGATGGTTTTGAGTCTTTTCCATTCTGATTTGACTTTTGTGCATTTTTGGCTGGAGTATCTCGTATAGATTTCTTCACTGGTGCTTTTTCTTCAGCTTCCTCATCATCAAAATCATCATCATCATCGTCTTCATCATCTTCATCATCATCATCTTCATCAGCAGCAAGTTTTACTTTTTTCTGTGGAACCTTGCTACCACCTCCAGGGGCAGACCGCTTTCCAGATATACTTAAGAGTTTCACATCCTCCTCCTCTTCATCTTCTGACTCTGCATCTTCCTCCACAGCTACTAAGTGCTGTCCACTAATATGCACTGGTCCTGAACCACACTTCAACCTTACGACCACTGGTGGTGTTATTTCAAAGCCCCCAAGGGAAACCGTTGGCTGTACAGACATTTTCAAAGTTGCCAGTGTTACTTTAATTGGACTGCCTTCGTAATTCATTGCCTCTGCTTCAACAATGTGCAATTCATCCTTTGCACCAGCCCCTAAACTGACCGTTCTTAAAGATAACTGGTGCTCATTTTCATCATTATCCACCTTAAAGTGATAATCTTTGTCGGCCTTTAGTTCACAACCGAAAAGATAGTTCTGGGGCCTCAGGGGGCTCATGTCCATGTCCATCGAATCTTCCATCAGGTGGCGGCACGCACTTAGGTGAGAGAGAAGGCGGACGGAGATAAACGAACGCTGCGCCAGAGAACAGCCGCGCAGGACGGAATCACACCAGGGACTATTTTTTTGTTTTATTTTTGTAAGAATTGTGCACCATTTTGTACTCAAATATAAATTGTATTTTATTTTAAAGTTGATTTAAGTAACAACAAAAGTAAATAAGTAAATACAAAATTTAAAACTTGATAATATAAAGCAGTTTCTTCATCATATTCAATTGACTTCTCAAAGAATGGAGAATAATTTCCTTAAGAAGAAACTCATGTCCCAATTCCTTCATTTGTGTACATCCTTTAGTGCATCCTTTGTATCAATGCTATATGTTGTATTATGTGGTGAAATAGACAAAGATAATTATTGACCTTTAACAAAAGTTAAGACTGTAGTGAGGAATTTGACATTGTTTTGCGTATGAGAGAGATAATTAGAGAAACCTGAAACTGACATATATAAAAAAGAACTATCTTAGAGCGCTTGAAAAAAAATTAGTAATTCTGATCTTGTCTTTATTAAAAATATTGGTATTTGGTTCATTGTTTTTAAAACATATCTTATAATGTTACTTATTCTGAATATTAGCTGTATGTGTGTCTATTCCCTTTGATTTTGTGATGCAATTGGCTCATTCATGTCACATTAGTCCAAGGAAGAAAGGAAATGAAGGGGGAAGAGAGAAAGGGAGAAAAGAGAAAGAAAAAAGTTCAGATGAAATAAATACATAAACAGTTGTTACAGTGGGTTCAATCATGGCCCTTAAAAGATACATCTGAATCATCCTATATTCTGTAAATATGACCTTATTTGGAAAAAGAGTCTTCGAAGACATAATTAATTGAGGATCATGAGATGAGGTCACCATGGATTAGCTGCATCAGATCTAAATCCAATGACAAGTGTTGTTATATGAGACACGCAGAAAAGACACACACAAGTAAAGGAGGGGGAGGTTACGTGAAGATGGAAGCAGAGTCTGGGACACTAGAAACCCTGAGAATGTAGGCGCAGTGTGAAAGCACTCTTCCCTAGGGCCTGTGGAGGGAATGTGAGACTCCAGAAATGTAAAAGAATACCTTCCTTTTGTTTTTAAGCCATCAAGTTTTTGGTAATTTGTTAAAGCAGCTAGAGGAAACGAATACAGTAGTAAAGACGCATTAAGTGCTATGTGACATGGCATATAAAGCAACCAATTTTGCTGAAGAGCTGAGATATGCATAGTAGTAATGAAAAAAAGAGGCCACCAAGGTGGATCTTCAAGGATCATTTTAAGCGGTGATGTTGGCTTAGCTCATAATGTGGCAAAATTCAAAGGTTTGAGAACTGGTCAGATTTTGGACCTAGTTTGGGAATAGAGGTGTAAATAGTAGATGGCAGACTAATGGACATATAATGTTGTCTTAGTCCATTTGTCTTGCTACAACAAAATACCTGAGACCAGGTAATTTATAAATAATATAAATTTATTTCTCACAGTTACGGAATATGGAAAGTGCATGATCAAGGTGCCTACATTTAATCTGGTAAGGACCTTCTTGCTGTGTCCTCACATGGCAGAAGGCAGAAGGGCAAGCTAGCCAAATAATGTGTGAAATCCCTCTTACAAGGGCCTTAGTTCACAAGGGAGGAATCCTCACAGCCCAATCACCTTTTAAAGGCCCTATGTTTTAACACTATCAAAATCACAACATCTGAATTTTAAATAGAACATATTCAAGCCACAGCAGAGGTGAAAATTTAACAAGAATGATTACAACTACTTGGGTTTACACACTACAGAAAGAGTTTCAATTGCAGAGAAATAGAAACTTGCATTAGAAGTTAAATTTTGGACACACTAAGTTTAAAAAGTTTAGTGGACACCTAAGTCATGTTGAAATAGGTAGTTGGGTATGAATCTAATGATCAGAGAGGAACATTTGGGTATTTAATTTTTATTTATTCGGCAAAATGGTAAAATAAGCACATTAGGAATATGCACTATAATTACTGATTTCCACAATATGACATGGCAGAATTTATAATTTGTATAAGCAGTCTGCATCACAATCTATGAGGTTAATGTGTTTCATTACATAACTATTAATATTGTAAACATATGACTGCAGTAAAATTATAAAATTTATAATTATGATAATTTCAATATTAATTTCTATGTGCAATGATTATTTTTAAACAGATAAAAGGATTTTTAGCCTGAATTAAGAAATGCTAGCTTTTTATGTTATTTATTTTTAAATTAAGTTTTACAAGACAAAATCAATGTAATCACTAATAGAAATTAGTTGATTTATTATTGGGTCAACATTATTTATATTGACCCAATTTGTTCATATCTAACCTTTTTGCACCAATGAATGTTTGCTACAATATGCAATTTATTAATTCATTATGCCATCTTGGTGATTTCAGTATTTATATAACTATAAATATGGGTTTATTTTAGTCATAAAATATTAAAATTGAATATTCATTTCAGGCATTTTTTTCAATATAATGGAATTAGCTTTATGTTATGGCAATGTGTTATTTTATTGCAATTGTAGCTTTTTAAGAAATGCTTTAAGTTTACACATACATTAAGTCCATACTTTGGTATGTTTTCTATTTTTAATTATAGCTCTGTTTTAGTTATATTATTTAAATTGCATCAAAATTAGTATTAAATCAAATTATGATAATATAAATGTTAATAATTGTTATATTTAACAAAATATGTGAGAATGTAAGGTTCTCACTATTAGAGCAACTTTTCAGAGTCAGGATGGATTCCTAGCCAAAATTTGGTTTAGATATTGAGACTGATGCTATACACACACACACACACACACACACACACACACACACACCCCCACCCACCCACCCACCAAGAGAGTTAAGAAGTTTAATGACCAACATTTTGAAGCTTTGTGGAGAGAATAATGCAGGTTTCCCAAGCTGGTACAAAAGTGCACCTTGTGGAAGAGACTGGGAAAAAATGATTGGATGACTGGGTTATGGTTTCTGTGGAGCTGTGTGAAGTTAGGTGCTTATGTGGTTAACCTTCCCACCAGTGGCAAAGGAGTGAGCACCCAGGCTTTTGTATTAGCTTGCCTTGAGGTGAGGCAGATCCAGAAGAAGAAGATGTGAAACTTAAATGATTACAGGTAAATATACCTAAAAACATAAAGTCAGAACCATTATTACACTTAATCTGAAGCAGAATGAGTACTAAAATCGATTTTAGAATGAGAATGTTTGTAGTTTTACCAAAAAATAAATAGGATTGTAAGACCAAAACTGTGGACTAATCTTCATCATTTCTTTGATAACTCTCACTAATGGGACATGATTTCTTTAATGCAATTAATTATAAAATTGGTAATTTTAAAAACGGAGGGGTAACATACATATTTCCAAGTAATAAAACTCTATTCTATATCTGTATCTGTCTACATCTGCCTACAAATACATTTATCTAGATAGAAATTGAGATCCTAGGATACAGATATAGATAATTTCCCTCCTCTTACTTTATCTTTACAAAATCTTATTTTTAGCCTATTCTTTCAGTTATTTTGCATCTTTTCAAACATAAATTCTGCGTGGCTTACATACACACAGACACACACAATATTTTAATATTAATGCAATTCAATGGTAATTTATAGGTTTAATGTTGCCTCTCACTGAATTCTGCAAGTCTCAGGAACCTATATAAAATATAACATAACTAAAAATTCAATGACATATTTAAACTCATGATGGATAGGAATGTAGCTCTTGCTTTCATGTAACAGAAGTGTTTTTCATCTGTCACCAAATCCTATGAAATTCATTAGACAATGGCACTATGTGTGTATATCTATATTTGATATCTTTGGCCGGAAAATTCACACTGGAGAAAGTTTGACTATGATAGAACATGTCTACAAAAACCAATTTGCCTACTGGTAATTGGGTACACTCCCCTTGCATTATTGAAGTTGTGTGCTTGAATAAAAGCCTTTTTTCCCCTACATTTAAGCCTTTCTTTGATGATTTCTTGCTAAGAAAATGACACTAATGTCATTAATTTAGTGTTATGAGTAAAACACTTGAAAGTCATTCAAATGTAGGTTGATAGAATCATCTTTTTAAAAAATATCTTATTATATTTCATTATAGAATTATAAATCCTGTGTCCATCAAAATTGATTATGTGACAATGACATGCTAGGTGCAATATTGTTAACCATAATTTAAGAAAGGCAATGTTTAAAACTTTTATCAGTTAACTTATCAATCACCTTTATTCCAAGGTTATACTTAAAAGCTGATCATTAAGATGTAATGCTAAAAGTATGTATCAATTAAGCTAAAGCACATTACTAACATAAATTTCATGTATCATACAGTGCTTCTAAACCTTTTGAATTATTTGGAATATCTGTTGTTTGTTTTCTCACTATGTAAAGGTCCACGTTTGTGTCTAATAAGTAAGTTGCCTGCTTTATTTTCAAAACTTCTGATTTTATTTAGAATTAGGTATTTATAGGAAGCGGAGGCAGGTGGATCACCTGAGGTCAGGAGTTCGAGACCAGCTTGGTCAACATGATGAAACCCTGTGTCTACCAAAAATACAAAAATTAACCAGTGTGGTGGTGGGCTCCTGTAGTCCCAGCTACTTGGGAGGCTCAGGCAGGAGAATTGCTTGAACCCAGGAGGCCGAGGTTGCTTGAGTCAAAATCCCACCACTGTACTTCCAGCCTGGGCTACAGAGCGAGACTCCATCTCGGGGGGGGGGGAAAAAGAGGTATTTAGAATGGTAATATCACCAGTGCTCTGTCCTCTTTAGTGATGAAATATTTGGAACATTTCAGAATTTCAGAGGTCTAGTACATCCTTTTATCTTTGGCATTTAAAGCTACAAAGATTCAGTAATTGTTTGCTTTATAGTACAGAGCTCCTAACATGAGCCTTTTGACCTAACAGAAGGGTGTTCTTTTCTCCTATGCAACTTTGAAATGGGAAGAGATTGGAGTAGACACTTACTTGCTTAGTGTGATTTAAAGGGTTCTGAAAGTTTCCATTTACCAATAATACCATCTCCCCTCTAGCCTGGGGAGTATAGTTGAGAATAGAAAACTCTCAAAATGGACAAAACAACTAAAGAGAAACTTATTATTATATATTATCATGTATATAAATCTAAGAGTATTAATTAGTGAAATAGATCATCAGAGTATATTAATATGTTAATAGTTTACTAGGTCTTCATATAAATGAACATATAAGTAATTGTCAATTACTTTCCTAAGTGTTCTTTTCTCATAACAGGAAATCATTCAGAAAGCTGTGCTTTTATATTAATAGTAATCAACCTTTTGCACTTTTTTTTATATTAATAGTAATCAACCTTTTGCACTTATCTAGATGCTGTTTCATTTATTTCTGCAGTGTCTTCAAAAATAAGAAAATACTTGATCTTCTTCATAGAGCTCCACAACTTTCTGGAATGCTTCAAAAGAATTTTGAAAATAAAAATATTTAGCTATATAAAATGTGCAGCGATTAATAGATTATCAGTATACATGCAAATATATAGGCGCACATGAAGCATATTATATCAGTATATGAAAAATAAAAGATTTACTAATACCTGAAATGTAGGGAAAGGAAAAGCAAACTCCCCTTTGAAAATAGCCTTATTTAAATTGCAACTCTTTACTTGGACATATGCTTCAAATTACTTTAAATAATTATGTTGGTACAGGTCATTGCCTACAAGACTAGTAAAATTTTCTTATTGAAATGAGTAAAGTGAAGATCAAGAAAAACTACTTGTGCGTTAAGGATGGAAGAAGGAGAACTGGCCCTTTGACTCCAGTCCCCATGCAATTTCTTGATAGAGTTGCAATGTAAGATCTGAAGTTTGGAATGTTTGAAAGAAAAATAGTCTTAAAATGGAGAAGTAAACACCGGCAAGGTCATGCAGGATCTTTGATGTACACACATTTTGAAACACTGCATTTTTCACAATTCACAAAATGAATGCCTGGCATAACAAATAAATATGCTTGATAGGTAGATTAGAGGAAGTAGAAGCTAATTGATGGTTTTAGCAGTGGAGTAACATAATCATGTTTGCCAAGTAAAATGCTAACTTTGGAAAATGAACAAGACAAGGCTATTCAATATTTAGTTTGAGAAGAGATTATTCTAATTTAAATCAGTCCTGATAAATGTCCAGTTAGAAATGTAGATAGGAATTTCACTGTTGCAATTCATATCTATTTTTATGGTCTTACTTTACATCATTTAGCAATTTTCAACAGCATTTTCCAGTTTTTATCTTTCTTCTCTAATTTACTAAAGCTCAGGTTCCTTCTGTGTCTGTGCTGCATTCACATGCTCTGAGTATGCAATATATCTCCCAAAACTCTACAGTTCCTTAAAGGCCTCAACAGGCTACAAGCTTGCTTGGTTATCTTAGTCATGCAAATGAGTATTGAAGAGTTAGCTGTATCCAGAAATATTACAATATCGTATGACATCTAGAAGGCTTACGAAAGATTAATTAAGTATTTTAAATGGCACGTAGGGTATCATAAAACGACCTCAAGAAATAGATGATAATTGAAAATCGAAGGAGATACAATACATGTTCTAGGATCAAAGGCCTGGAAGGAGTGGACCCCACTGCCGCCTCAATTGGAGAACTTTGCGGATGATTTTTGCAGAACATCTTTCTTAAGTGTTTTTTTTAGGGGGTTCAGAAAAATTTTTTAAATAGTTATATTTAATAGAGATGGATATGTGTTCAGCTCTTCTGGAAATACATTACAATATAGAGAAAATCTGCTTCAGATGAAGTTTTCCAGTGAAATCTAAAATTGTAAAATAAATACAGTAGTATTATTTTAGACTTTTAGTTTATTATGTGTAAATAATGTGTCTCATAATTTAATATACTTGAGTTCATTTTATGAGAAAATATATGAAAATAATGTTTTATTCCCTTGACATGTCTGAATGGGCTAAAAGAAAGCAAATGGTATCTTTAGTAAGATGGGTAATTGGATTTTCCTAAGCCTGAAAAGAGTACTAATTTAGTATTAACCATACAGCTCTCTCCCTTTGGCATCATTCTTTCTAGTCCTTCTTTCTTGTTTTAATAAACATGTTTTAAAAAGTCTTCTATTTCAAAATGTCACTCCTATGTCAAGTACATTTAAGCAATACAAAAATAGTCAATATGAAAATGAAAATGACAGCAATACATCATAATCACTAGGATGTGTGGGCGACAAGCCACCCACGTGCCAAGGCAAGAGACCCAGGGCACAAGCTGTTCCAGTATAATAAAGAAAATTCATAGAATAAGAATAGTTATACTAGAAATAGAATATAGATATGATTATATATGAATATTATGTATCATTAGTTTGTAGCATTACTCTTTATTTCAATATTATAATAATCTCTGTTCTACAATTATAACCTAGGAAAAACCAGGCCATACAGAGATAGGAGCTGAAGGGACATGGTGAGAAGTGACCAGAAGGCAAGTGTGAGCTCTCTGTCACGCCCGGACAGGGCCACGAGAGAGCTCCTTGTTCTAGCGGTGGCACCAGTGCCTGGGAAGGTACCCATTACTTAGCAGACTGGGACCTTTCCCCCTGGGAGTTAGAGAAGACTGTGCTCCACCACCTCTTGTGGAAGGCCTGACGTCAGTGAAGCCCACCCCCACCATCCAGAGGTCTAAACGGTCTCCCTGTGAGGCTGCGCTTTGGTGGTCACGTTCCTGGTCCACTTTCACGTTCCGCTCTGTACACCTGGCTCCGCCTTCTAGATAGCAGTGGCAGAATTAGTGAAAGTGTTAAAGTCTTTGATCTTTCTGACAAGAGCATAGGAGAAATAATGACATAAGCTGCCCTCTCTCTCTCCGCCTCGACTACCCAAAAGGGAAAGGCCCCATGTCCGGTGGACACATGACTCACATGACCTTATCAATCATTGGAGATGACTCACACTCATTACCCTGCCCCTTTTGCCTTGTTTACAATAAATAGCAGCCCAGTCAGGCATTCAGGGCCACTACCGATCTCCGTGTCTTGGTGGTAGTGGTCCCCCGGGTCCAGCTGTCTTTTCTTTTATCTCTTTGTCTTGTGTCTTTATTTCTACGATCTTTCATCTCTGTACGTGAAGAGAAAAAACCCATGGAACCAGTAGGGCTGGACTCTACAAGAATGTGTATAATTTAAAAAGGAGACAAGCTGTGGAGACAATGTGGAGTAATTGGAAGCCTCATGCGCTGATGGTAGGATTATAAAATGTTCCAGCCATTTGGGAAAAGAATTTGCCAGTTATCAACATGTTAAACACAGAATCTCTTCCTAGGTGTATATTCAAGAGACAGAAAAGCATATATGCACCAAAAACAAACAGACACACTTTTACATGGATGTTCATATGTTATTCATAGTAGCCAAAAATAGAAGCCACCCGAATATCCATCAACTGATAAATGGATTTGCCAAATGTCATATATTCATAAATGGAATATTATTCCAAAAGAAGAAGAATAGAGTATTAATACAAGATGAATCATGGATGAACCCTGAAAACATTATTCTAAATAAAATAAGCCAGTCATAAAAGATTGTATAATGTATGATTTGATTTATATAAAATCTCCAGAATAAGCAAATCTATATATGTATAGAGAAAGTAGATTAATGATTGACTATGATGCCAGGCAATTGATTAGTCCATTGATTATTATAGGCAATGGTTGTCTATGACCATACAAGTAGTTGTATGTGGAGAGGAAAGGGCAATGATAAGGAGTTACTGCTAATGAGTATGTAGATTTTTTGGTTTTTTTGGGGGGGAGTGTTGAAAATGTTCTAGAATTAGAATATAGGGATGATATTACAACTCTAAATAGGCTTAAAAAGTTCCTAATGGGAAAATACAGTATTCATTCAAATATTTATAGCCACATACAAAATACATTACCTGGATTTACTTTTAAAAGTCTTCCATTAAAATGTATTTCCTTAATAATGTAGCATATTTCCTTCTTCTATTTTGTTTACCCTTTAAAAACTCTAAGTTTTTCTTTCTTAGATTGTTTTGGCTAAAGATGGTATTATTTTCTAATATTTCAGTTTTAGATTTCAAATTTTGTACCAGAATTTTTTTTTTCTCTTAAGTTTGTCTCTCATTATTTGCTTTTCGCTTCTTCTGATTCTTTTTCCACAGTTTCTTCTTTCTCGCCTTCCTGTGAGTTACTTAACAGGTTTTTTTGTGTTTCTCATTATATTTTTTTGTATGTTTTCTTTTTACTGGTCGCCCTGGGTATGATTTACATATATGATTAATTACAGTTTGATGGTTTTGATGTTTTGCCACTTTCAATAAAGTGTCACTTCCATTTAAGTTCAATTACTGACCCCACTTTTAAGTATTATTGTGATGGGTATCATCTAGTGTTATAATCTAATTATTATTATCAAACACAATTTATAGAACTCCTGAGAAGAGGTGACTACTTTTATGCAGACATATTTCTGCTCTGTTGCTCTTTTTTTCTTCCAGATGCTTCAAAATTATTTATATTATTATTGCATTTCTGTTTTGAAAACTTTCTTTTAGGTATATGCTACTGACAAAGCAATCTAATTTTCCTTTGTCTGAGAATGTTTTTATTTACTTTTTATTTCTGAAAGATAGTTTTGATAGTTATAGAATTCACAGCTGAAAAGTTATTTTAACACTTGAAAAATGTTGCACTGCTTTCTTCTGGCCTCTACGGCTTCAGATGAAGAAACTACTCTTACTAGAATTGGTACTGTCTTACAGGTAACACATCATTTATCTCTCACAGAATTCAGATTTTTTCTTTCTTTTTTTTGTCTCAAAAATTGTATTAAAAATACAATTAAACATCTCTTGGCATTATTTGGGGGTTAACTGTGTGGGGTACGTTCAGATTTTTAACTCTGTAGGTTTGTGTTTTTCATCAAATTAGAAAATGCTTAACCAGACCAGGCGCAATGGCTCACGCCTGTAATCCCAGCATTTGGGAGGCTGAGGCAGGTGAATCCCTTGAGCTCAAGAGTTCAAGACCAGCCTGGCCAACATGGCAAAACCCCGTTTCTACAAAAAAAAACAAATACAAAAACTTAGCTGGGAATGGTGACGTGCAACTATAGGCCCAATTACTCGAGAAGCCAAGGCAGGAGAATAGCTTGAAACCCAGTGGCAAAAATTGCAGTGAGCCGAGATCCTGCCACTGCACTCCAACCTGGGCAACAGAGTGAGACTCTGTCTAAAAAAATAAAAATAAAATAAAATAAGAAAATATTTAACCATTACAGTATTTCTCTATTCTGAAAGTTAAATAATATAAATGTTGAATCTTGGTTGTTGTTTTTCACATGTTCCTGTCTTTTTTTTTTTCCTATCTGTTTTTTGGTTGGTCAGATGGATGGATGCTGTTGATCTGTCCTCAAGTTCCCTGATTTTATTCTCTGTCAACTCTACTCTCATCTTGAGTTCATCTAGAAAATTGTATCTGGTATTTAGTTTTTAGTTTTATAATTTTTATTTAGCTATTTTTATAACTTCAAAATATTTACTCAGAATTTCTGAATTTCTAATTTTTTTGTTTCAAGAAAATCAATTACAAAAATCAATTGTTGAAGCATTTTTATAATAACTTCTTAAAAATCCTTGTCAGAAAATTTCAACAGCTGTTTAATTTCTGTGTTCATGACAGTTAATTGTCCTGTCTTAATTCAGTTGAGATTTTCTTGGTTCTTGGTATGATGAAGAATTTTCAAGTATATCCTGGGTACTTACCTATTAGGAAGTATTTGGCACTATATAAATCTTTTATTATACTGGACAGGTATCCTATTTAGGTTAGCATGCATGTTTATCCTGCTTATTTGAACTGTTTTCAATGACAATTTAAGTTCCAAACATTTGCAGTACTATTTTTGTCTGCTTGGTTTAAGTGGTTCTGACTGTGGCTCTCACTAGTCAGTCCCAATTGGTCCTATTTGTCCTGCCTTAGGGGTCAGAGTGGGTTATATCCCACAGGGTATCTCTCAGTGGGCAAGGGAATCTCAGAGCTATAAGGATGAAGAGGCTTCCAAGGCTGAACATGTGCTGGCTGTATCTGCTGTGGCTGTGTTGGACAGAGACTGCTTGCTGAGATGGGTACTGTTTGTGGCAGCCCCCCTCACCACTACTACCTGGAGTCTATCGATTTCAAAATTTTATTTAATTGCCTAGTATTTCAGTTAATCATATAAAGTAACAATTTTCATGACATATTAATTAGCGATTATCTATAGGAATGTTTTATTTTGTCTAGATTTTTAATTGGGTCTTTAATTCAGAAGTTTCGACACTGCTACATAAATTACTTTGCCTACAATTTAAAATATTTAACCTGCTCTCAAGAAAAATCTCTCTCAAATTTATTAAAATTCCTAGAGCTAATTAATGGTCTTTCAGTTATACAGCTATTAAAGATGAAGTTTTAATTTTTTTCTATGAACCTGACTTGTGATTGGGCACACTGATAGCCTAAGCTTCATGTGGAAAAACAAGGTAGACATGATAGCCTGGTAGGACTACATATTCATTTATATCCAAATATTGCAGATAATGCAGTCAGGAGGGGAAGAGTCATTTTGTCTGGCTCAGGGAAACGTGGGCCTGAATATTGACTGTCCAATCTTCTAATTATATAAACTTCATTAATGTATAGAATCTCTCTAAATATCCTTATCACTGAATAATGAATAATAGTATGTGCCTCTAGGTAGGCATAAGTTTTAAATAATTAAATATAGAAGTTTTTCATCAATTCTCACTTAGTACCGTTAGAGAAAAAGTCTTAATTCTCTGTGACCTGTTTGTTCAGGTTGTCACTTTCCTAGTGGTCAAATTAGACGTGACTACATCACAGTTTGGAGGGGAGAAAGGAACTGAGAGGTTGCTATTTTTTGCCTCTTATGAATGCAAAGACATCAAGTTTCTAAGAATCTTCAACTATTTGTGACTAAAGAATTATAGGAAGGAAGTGACTAAAATTGTTTCTAGAAACAGCAGCTGAAAGAAATTTCTCTGAAAAGCCCATTGTGAGGGCATCAATTTCGAGGGAACTAGCATTCTTAGAGAAGTAGTAATAGTATCATGGCAAAATGTGGAATATAAGCAGTTATTGAGTAGTCTCCTTGAATGTAAACGCTTATCCTAATAACTCACCTGATTACATTTTCTTCTTGTAAAATAAGATTTAGAACTTAAAAATCTTCCTCTAACATTTACTGCCTTATAGAAAATAAATATTTTTGAAGTATAAATTACTTATTCCAGCAAAGTCCTTCTTATCTTTCATTGAGTGGAGAGAAATTAAATTAAATTGTGATTTTAGGGGTTTTTTTTGTTTGTTTGTTTGTTTTTTCTCTCATAGTTCCACATCCTTGTGATTGACGCCATAGGGTTTAGTCAAATCATGTGCTAAGTCAGAACTCTGTATTATCCGTTTTCCTCTAAACTCTACTCTTTTTGTGTTTAAGTTTTGTGTATAAGACCAAATATGTATAAATTTCTATTTCTAGTCATTTTTCTTCAGAGATTTCTTCAGAGAAAAGTTAATTATTACAAGAAAAATTCACTCGGCTATTCCAGAGATATACTTAAGAAATGCTACCTCCATATTCCTCTTCTGACTCTTAAATGAAATCTAATTGAGTAGATCATTGGTTAAATCACTAAATGAGCTAGAAAGACACATTTCCTTCTAAAATGCATCGTTCATCTCTGCATTTATTCATCTATTCAGAAGAAACGTATGCAGTAGGTTGTCTAGGTAAGAGATGTTTCTATGTGCAGGGAATCCACCAATGAGTAAAATAATCAAATAATTTATTTTTCTTCATAGTGTCTCCCTCTTAATGTAACAGACATTAAACAGTAAATACATATAAAAATAAATCATATTTTTATAAATTATGTTTCTATTATACAAGTATTAATAGCCATAAAAGTAACAGAAATGCTGAGAACTTGATAAGAGTCAGTGAAAAGGTGACATCTGAACCAAGATTTATAAGAGGAGAGGTTCTAATATAAGTGGATATCTGGGAATAGAATATTCTAGGCAAAGGGAATAATAAATCAAATCCCCTAATGTGGGTATTATTTGTATTTGCTGGAAATTTTAACAGTTCCAAATAGTTGAAACATTGTGACCTAATTTGTGTATTAGTAAAGATGTCATAAGGTTAAAAAAATAAGATATATCATTCCTAGGCCTAAAATAAATCATTATTAGGAGTTTGGAATTTGTTTTTACTCTTAGTAACATGGAAGACAGTGTGGGATTTTGAACAAAGAATAAAATGATATGACAAATTTACACATTATGATCTTAGCTTTTTAGTTGTTGTTGAGAATAGACTGTAAGGAATAAGAAAAGACATAGGATAATCTGTTGGGAGATTATTGCAGTAATTCAAGAGCTAAATAATCACACCTGAGTGCTGAATATTAGCAATGCAGCAGGCAAGATAGCTCCAAATGTAGAGCTATTGGTATTTTCTGATCAATTGTATTTTCTGATAAATATAAGGGAAATAGACGAGTCAATATGATACTAAGTAGCTTGAGTTAAGTAACTGGAGGAATGGAATTACCCTTACAGAAATAGGGAAGGAAGATGGAACCAAAGATAAGGAACTGAGAAGTTTACCAAGATATGTGTAACTGTGCTCTTTTTTTTTTTTTTTTTTTTTTTTTTTTTTAAGAAGCAAGCTGCACACACTTTTAGGGAGGAAAATATTAATATCGAAAAAATTATTCCTTATTACTATTTCAGAAATCCATTTTAATATTTGGCTCTATGTTTCCATTGTGTGCTAGTCTGTTCTTGTATTGCTACAAAGAAATATCTGGGGCTGAGTAATTTCTAAAGAAAGGGGGTTTTGTTTTTACTCATGGCTCTGAAAGCTGTACAGGAAGCACGGTGGGGACATCTGCTTCTTGCGCGTACCTCGGGAGGCTTACAATCACGGTGAAGGTGAAGGAGCTGCCAGTGCATTATATGGCTAAAACAGGAGCAAGAGAGAGAAGGGGGCAGTCCCAGACTCTTTTAGACAACCAGATCTCATGTGAACTGACTGGCCAAGAACTCACTTATCACCAAGAGGTTGGTGCTAAGCCATTCATTAGGAATCTGCCCCATTATCCAATCATCTCTCACCAGGCCCCACATCCGAGATTACGAATTACATCTCAACATGAGATTCGGAGGTGACAAACATTCAAACTATATTACATTATTTAGGAAAAAAACATGATTTAATTGAATGTCCAACAATTTCAAACTTGAGGAAAGTAACTCAATATTTCAGATCACCTCCTTACTTTTCTAGATGGGTCATCTTGTAATTTCTAAATGAGAAACGGATACAACCTTTCTGTCAAAGAGGTCCTGCATTTTTAAGATGAGCAATGTCAGTTAAAGAGAACATTCAGAAGATTATCATCTTCACACAGGTGACTGGAAGTAACAAGAATAATCTCAAGAGATATTATTTGGTATTACATTTGCTTGGATAGTATTTCTCAAATTTCAGATTACATCCATAGAAAATGGATGGCAAACTGTAACAAATTATAGAGAACGTGTGATTATCTACATGGAGCATGTCTATGTGGGACAAATAAATGTAATTAAATCAATTAATTTTCCTGATTCTATACTACTGTGATCAATGTAAAGTGTTAAGATAGCTATCAAAATAAAAGTTGTTTGAAATATCCAGATAAAGATTTTTCAAAATTATATTAAACACATTTGCTGCCATTAACACAATTTTATATGTTATTTTACTTGAACTGGGTTTACACAATTGTTTTTATAAACTTTTTGTTAATAGTCTTGCAAACATTTTGAGAATTGCCACTGAGAAAACATTTTTTCATAATAGATGGTAACAGGTTTAAAGCCATTTTTACAGCCATTCTGTATGTCACACAATTTACATTTAAAGAATCCTCAAATTTATTTTTTTCTTTCACTGCAATTGTGATACTGTTATTTTTTCTAATAATTCTAAGAGCTATCACATAAAATATTTGAAAATAATGGTGAAGCTCTAATTTGCAGAGTACATATGCATTGGTTAGGGTGTCATGTTGCAGCTTGAATGACTCTAAAAGTACAAGAGTTCCAAATGGAATGAAATAGCCTGTGTTATTGATGGCAGAGTTTCTAAACTGTTGCTTGTAGATTCACCTACCAGATGTCTAGCATAAGCTCCCTACTTTCAAATCCAACATCTTGGGCAGTGTACTGTTTCTTGGACACTTAGAATAAGAATTCCTCCAGCAGTGCAACAGATTCCTTGTCAACTATCGGCAGGAACACACCCTCCTCCTGGTTGTTACAATAGATATTCAAGTACATTTTGCATTGAAAAACCAAGTAGTGAGCATCAGATGTTGCTCATCTTTCTTGCTCTCTGGCTGCCTGTGGGGATAGCAAAATGTGCCCTTAAACTTTGCTGTTTGTAACTCACTGAGTAGCTGTAAAATGCTGCCTAAGGCTGGAGGTAACCTATCCAGGGGCAGCAGATTGTATTTAGATGCTCCTCACCCTCTCCATGTATCAAAATCTAACACCAAACCTGTAAAAGATTTGTTGATCAACAACGTGGCATAACCCAGCAGGAGATTTGAGTTAGGGATCAGAGGCTTGCGAAGTTCGGAAATTATTTTCTGACTCTTATTCTCATTACATACACAATTTTATTGTAGTCCAAAACAAACACACAAACAAAAAAGCAAATGCAGAGCATGCCACGTAAGGAAAACATTTTTCTTTCATCTGGTATAGCCTATACCGAACAGTGAATTACTGTGTGGGGGAAAAGCACATACACATTGCAGAAATTAAATAAATGCATACTTCTATTTAAAAACTTAAAGATGTAGTTCACAGAAAAAATGGTTTTGTAATTCATAGAAATAAGTAGTCTTCACATTTTTAATGATTGTTATAGTATGTAAACCACATTTAAAGTGTGCATTTTGATAAAATTTGATATATAGATACTCCTGTGATACCATTACCACTAATTAATCAAGATAATTTAAAGGAGTATTGGCAAAGATGTAGAGCAACTGGAACACTTATGCACTAAAGCTTGGAATTTAAAACAATTACTTTCAAAAACAATATGGAGATTCTTAAAATATTAAACATACACAAAACCATATGACTCAGCCATTCTGCACTTAGATATTTACCTAAGATAAATGAAAGTCTATGTCATTAAAGAAAATTTGCATATAATTTGTTCATAGTAACCCCAAAATTGAAATAAATTAAATGCCAATCAACAGGTAAATGAATAGATAAATAATGTTATATTCATAAAATGGAAAACCATTCTACAATAAAAAGGTGTAAACTCATGATAAAAGTATCCATGTGGCTATATCACAAAATAAGTGAGGTAAAAACATTAAATAAAATAGTCCATACTGCATTATTAAATTTCTGTAAAACTCTGGAAAATATAAATTAATCTGTAGTCATGGAAATCAGAACAGTAATTGCCTGGAATAGGAGGGCAAGGAATGGGGGAAAGAAATATAGAAGGGACACAACTTTGAGGTTTTTAAATGTTTATTAGCTTGATTGTAGTGATAGTTTTATGGATGCATGCATATGTCACAACTCAAGATGTATTCCTAAAATACTGTATGTGAATTTTTATATCAGTTGCTATAAGTTTTATAGTAATATTTTTCCTCCAAAACTCAGGCACTGAAACTTAATGCCAATGTGATGGTACCAAGAGATGGCACATTTAGGAGGTGATTAGATCATGAGGACTCCTCCTCTTGTGAGTAGGATTAGGGCTTTCATAAAAGGGGCTTCACACGAATTTGCCAGCTTGCCTTCTGCCTTTCGCCATTTGAGGACGCAGTGTTTTTATCCCCTGAGGAGAATTCGGAGTTCACGGTGCCATGTTGAGAGCAGAAATGGAATCCTCACCAGATGATTGAACCTGTCAGCACCTTGATCTTGGACTTCTCATCCTTGAGAATTGTGAGAAATCATTTTCTGTTTTTTTATAAGTTACCCAGTCTGTGGTATTTTGTTAGAGTAGCACAAATGGACTTAGACAGAAATATACCTTAATGAAGGTATGAAAACATGGTCTGTAAGAAAAAAAAAAAGAGACAGGACTTTTGGTAATGCCAAAGGAGATAAATAGCAATGTGATCAGTGTGCAAAAACAAATATAAAAACTAGTAAAAAGTAAAAGACATTGGAAAGTATCCAATATGCAACAGAAGTTGTAGAATAATTTAAGTATGAAAATGCAACTGAATGTGATATTTATTGACAGTTTTTGTTTATTAGTTTGAGGGCACAACTCAATTTCCAAAACCAAGATAAACCAGGGGTAGGAAAAGTCATAGCACTACTTGCTAAAGGCAATAAAATCAGAATTCAGGGCTTGAAAAGAAGCATGAAAGGGTCTGTGCAAGAAACACAGAAACTGTAAGAACCCAATCAGTGCAGTCTCCCCAAAATATGAGACTCAAAGCTAAATTATGAATGCAAAAAAGGAGATCTCTGTCTTAGTAGTTAAAAAATAAAAAAAGCAAGTAGATACCAAAAGAGAGTTCACTCATGGAAGTGAGAGCTTCAGGAAGCTTGTGTGTCAGTTTGTTGCTTCATTTAACTGACTACATTCTCAACCAGTCACAGCTCAGTTAGCAAAAATGTGATGCTGAGTAGCTTTGAAATGCCAGAGTACAGATTATAAGGGAATGAATGAAAGAAATACTCTGAAAATAAAGGAACAACCTCAGAAGCATGGAAGCCAAAAGAAGGCTTACTTTCCGTCTCCACTTAGATCTTTAGCTGAGCACCAATTATTTGAAGACCAAGGGAAATATATGAAGACCAAGCTAAAAAATTCCACTGTTCGAAGTCATCATACTAGAGATAATCAGCTGCTACATACCACAGGGAGACACAGTTTCAGAGAGAAGCCATGCTAGTTATTAATCTACTAGAATTAAAAATTAACAGAAAAATGTGACAGAATATAAAGTTGCTACAACGTATTGTATAAAATACTCAGTTTCCAACTAAATATTGCTAAACACACAATGACACAGGAAAGTGATATGCAAACTCAGAAGAATCAGTCAACAGAATTGACTCACAGTGGCTTAAATGTTGGATTAAGCAGATGATGAATTCAAATCAGCTAGCATAAATATTCTCAAGTATTAAAAGAAAATACTTTCAATAACTGAGAGATAATATACTATTGGTGAAGAAACTCAACAGAAATTTAAAAAAGAAAATCCTAGAAATTAAAATTTATTAACTAAAATAAAAATCAGATTAAAAGTTTCAGCATTACATTAGGATTATCAAAAAAAGAGTGAACTTGAATATATATAGAAATTTTAAAATCTGAAGAATTGAAAGAAAAAGAGTAATACTATGGAAAGTGAGTTGGTTAATGTTAATAATTCCTTCTCTTTTATTATATGGAATGTTTTATGTAGAAATTTTTATTTCTTCTTTAAATATTTGTAAGATTTTACCAGTGAAACCATTTGGGCATGATGATTTGAGGGTCTGCTTGTGAATATGCGTCTGTGTGCACATATGTTTATGTGAAGATGTGTTAATTAAATTTTTCAGTGTTCTTACTATTTACAGAGCTATTCCTTTTGTATATTTTCTTGAGTAACTTTGGTAGTTTGTGTCTTTCAAGGAATTCATTTATTTTACCTCAGTAAACTTATTGGCATGAAGTCATGTGTAATATTCCTTTATAATCCTCTTGATATCTAGAGAATCTAGAGTGGTGTTCTGTTTTTCATTCTTAATATTGATAATTTCTCCCTTGTTCTCTCTCTCTCTTTCTCTCTTTCTCTCTCTCTCTCTCTCTTTCTCTCTGTCTGTCTCTCCCATCCATCTCATTAGCATTGCTAAAGTTTTTTTTTTTTTTTTTTTTTTTTTTTTGAGACGGAGTCTTGCTCTGTAGCCCAGGCTGGAGTGCAGTGGCCGGATCTCAGCTCACTGCAAGCTCCGCCTCCCGGGTTCACGCCATTCTCCGGCCCCAGCCTCCCGAGTAGCTGGGACTACAGGCGCCTGCCACCTCGCCCGGCTAGTTTTTTTGTATTTCTTAGTAGAGACGGGGTTTCACCGTGTTAGCCAGGATGGTTTCGATCTCCTGACCTCGTGATCCGCCCATCTCGGCCTCCCAAAGTGCTGGGATTACAGGCTTGAGCCACCGCGCCCGGCCTAGCATTGCTAAAGTTTTACCAATTTTATTTTTATGTTCAAAGTAGCAATATTTGGTTTAATTGATTTTTATTATTTTATGCTTTTAATTTCATTGATTTCTATTATGTTTATTATTGTCTTCCTTGCTTGCTTTGAGTTTACTTTACTGTTTGTTTTTTGTAAAAAAAAATACTAGGATTTTGATTTGAGATTGTTCTTTTTTTCCAAAATAAGCATTTAATTATATAAATATTTCTTTATATATGAATGTATCTAATTTCATAAAGTTTGATTTTTTGTTTTCTGAGCCAAATAAACTGAGATATAATTAATATATACAATATTGCATGTTTTATGTATATATTTTGATGAATTTGGATATATGTATACACCATGATAATATTACTAAAGATATCAAAGTACTAAACATATATACCACCTCTAAAAATTTCCTTATGTGGGTATGCATGTGTTTTGTGGCATGAACCCTTAAAATAGACCTATCCCCTTAACATTTTAAAGTGCAAAATACTGTATTAAGTATAGGTAGTATGCTGTACAGCAGATTTGTAGAACTTGTATTTCTCACATAATGATACTTTATACCCATTGAGTAACAATTTCCCATTTTCCTTGTCCTTGGCTCCTGGCCACCATCTTTCTATTCTCTGCTCTGTGAGTTTATTTTAGACATCTTATATGAACAGAATTATGTGGTCTTTGTTTTTATGTAACTGGTCTATTTCACTTAGCATAATGTCCTACCAGTTACATGAATTCATGTTGTAATGAAAGACAATATTTCCTTTTTTTAAAAAAAATTATTTATTTATTTATTTATTTATTTATTTTTGAGACGAAGTCTTGCTCTGTCACCCAGGCTAGAGTGCAATGGCACGATCTCGGCTCATTAGGAGCTCTGCCTCCCGGGTTCACACCATTCTCCTGCCTCAGCCTTCCGACTAGCTGGGACTAAAATATTTCCTTTTTTAAAAAAGGCTGAATAATATTCCATTGTATGTATATGCTATATTCATTATTATTATTATTATTTCAATACAAGGTCTTGCTGTGAGGTTGGAATAGAGTGAAACAATAGTAATTTGCTGCAGCCTCAACTTACCAGGCTCAAGCAATTCTTCTGCCTCAGACTCCCAAGTAGCTGGGACTACAGGCACGCACCACCATACCCAGCTAATATATATTTTTTAATTTTTTGTAGAAATGGACTCTCACTATGTTGCCCAGGCTGGTTTCAAACTCCTGGGCTCAAGTAATCATTCCACTTCGAATTCCCAAAGTGCTAGGATTACATGCATGAACCACCATTCCCGGCAGTATATACAATATTTTTTAAGCCATTATCTGTTGGTAAACATTTGGATTGTTTTCATATCTTGACTACTGTGAATAATGCTGCAATTAACATGGAAATGCAGGTATCTATTCAAAATCTTGATTTCAATTTTTTTGGAATGCATACCAGGAAGTAATATATGGTACACACACAAGGAGGTATTGTTACATATTATAAGATACATGTAATATATAATATCTATAATATATATTAAACCTATATATAACATATATTTTATATATTACATATATACCTAGATACATATGTATACATATACACACATACATATATATGTGTGTGTGTATATATATAGAGTGAGAGACAGAGATAACAATTGTTGATGAGGATGTAAGGAAATTGGAATCACTATACATTGTTGATGAAGATAAAGTATGAGCAGCCACTATGGAAAATGTTATGAACTGTACCCAAAACACTAAAAACTGAATGACATATGATCTATATGTGCATTTTTAAATTATAAAACAATTGAAGATTTTTATTTAAGTTAAATTGAATATTTTAATACATAGCACATTTTAGAGGAACATAGTGTAACATTCTGAGATAAATAAAATATTTTATACTTTGATTAGGATGACATTGTCAAAGATTATTCAACTCTGTACATTAGATATGTGCATTTTACTGTATGGAAGTGTTACATGGACTGGAAAAATGTTAATATATGGAATTGGTAGAAAAAATTCCAAGAAAGGAAGGAAGCTTAAAGATTAAGAGAACAGGCCGGGCGCGGTGGCTCAAGCCTGTAATCCCAGCACTTTGGGAGGCCGAGACGGGCGGATCACGAGGTCAGGAGATCGAGACCATCCTGGCTAACCCGGTGAAACCCCGTCTCTAGCAAAAAAATACAAAAAAATAGCCGGGCGAGGTGGTGGGCGCCTGTAGTCCCAGCTACTCGGGAGGCTGAGGCAGGAGAATGGCGTAAACCCAGGAGGCGGAGCTTGCAGTGAGCCGAGATCCGGCCACTGCACTCCAGGCTGGGCGACAGAGCGAGACTCCGTCTCAAAAAAAAAAAAAAAAAAAAAAAGATTAAGAGAACAGTGTTTGTGCAGAACCCTTCAAAGACCAGCGTTTAAGTGACACGGCAAAGTTTAATAGCCCACAAAGGAGATGTTGCAAAATTCTTACGCACAAAGGTGTAAGAACAAGGAGCATGTTGAGTCATGGAATTGAGGGAGTAGAGCTGCAAAAACAAATGAGTGACATTTTGAAATTTGGCAGTGATGTACGTTTAAAAACAAAAGCTATACTTGCTGATTTCATATAGCACCATTAAAGTTGCAGCTGCTATTAATGGGAATTGTTCCAGAGACATAACAGAGATACATACAAAAACTGGAAATGAGGCAGTGGAGAGTGCATTTAGGGTGTGTTCTTTAGGTGTAAAGTGGGGAGGGATGATACTTGGTAAAGTATCAAGAGATAAAGGAGTGACGATACTTGTATATGTGCGTTAGTTAAGGATATAGAAAGAATGAGAAAAACAACATAAATAAACTGGGTAAATGACTGAGGAACGAAGTCCGGAAAGAGGACGTGGAACTGTTATTCAAAGTATAGGTAAATGACTTCCATCATGTAAAACTGAAGGACATCTACTTAAAATTGGAATCAATATTCTCAACGAAGCAGAAAGCAGGTTTTAGAAATGTAACGAAGGTAGTTAGCTAGACAGAAGTTAATGAAAGAGACAACTAACTGTGTTTGATGGGCTGTATTAATGGCTGGAAAAAACTTGAACCGAAGTAGCTTTGTCATGATAACATTTTGTTTTCTCAAAGAGAATGAAAATTATATTAATAATAATCACTTATAAACTGCATGGTGTGCACCATACACTGTTCAAAGCTCATTACATGGATAAACAAATTGAATTCGCACAAAATGTGTAATGTGGATAGTATTAGACTAATTCTGTACGTGGCAAAACTAAATTGTGGTAAAAAGACAAAGTAACTCGCCTAGTATCATTGTTAGTAAGTGCCAAGGTCAGGATTTGAATCGAGGCATTTTGACTTCAGAGTTTCCATATAACTAGGAAATTATATTGCTACTCTTTGGATGAAATAATAATGATAATAATATTTTTAATGTTGTTGATTAAACTGGAAAGAAGCCATACATTTAAAGATACAAGGTTTGAAGTTCAAATGGCTGCTAACAATATGCTGATAATTTTGTTGTTTATTTGACTTCATACCTAAGACTATTTTCTGGTAACCCACAAAGTTTATCTGTTGAATAATGGCTGAAAAGATATTGAGATTTATTTAGAAATACATATCTTAAGAATATGGTCTAGAAATGCTAAAATTGTATTCTTCTCTAGATATAGTGTGACAATTTGTATTAAAAATAATAAAACTTGGCCGAGCACGGTGGCTCAGCCTGTAATCCCAGCACTTTGGGAGGCTGAGGCGGGCGGATCATGAGGTCAGGGGATCGACACCATCCTGGCTAACACAGTGAAACCCCGTCTCTACTAAAAATACAAAAAATTAGCCAGGCGTGGTGGCGGGCGCCTGTAGTCCCAGCTGCTCGGGAGGCTGAGGCAGGAGAATGGCATCAACCCGGGAGGCGGAGCTTGCAGTAAGCCAAGATTGCGCCACTGCACTCCAGCCTGGGTGACAGAGTGAGACTCCATAAAATAATAATAATAATAATAATGTCAATAATTTTGGAAAATTGGTTTTCATTGAGGAAGTTATTAGAGAGACAGCTAAAATGCAAAAATATATGCCTTTTAGGAATTATATTTTATCAAGCTAATTCTACATTTTGGAAAAGCAATGGATGAGCTTTCTTTGACGTTAATCTTCATATTTCTAAATATCTAAAATAAAAACATATTCGTTGTTTTTTGTATATTTTATATCTATTTCCTACATTTATTTAGTAGTTTTCTTTGTATTTTATACCACCAAAATAACATCCCTAGAGACATGTATTTGTCAAGCCCTGCAGGACCTATTGAACAAATCTACCTTATAATAGATCGCCTCCCACAGAGCACGAACTTGAGGAAACAAAAAGTAATAAAAGTGTATTTTAAAGTTGTCCCAAAAGTGAACATCTAAGTAAGAAAAGCTCATCTCTACCCATCCAGCCAAATTTGTCGCAAAATATAAAGTACTTTAATAAATGGCATGATAAATTGCTAAAGTAACAACTTGCTATTTTATTTAAAGAACTGTAAGAGTCCACCACATCAGCTTTCTTTGCTCAACATAAGGGGAATGCAAGGATGTATTGGTTAAAACTATTTTTACTCTCTGGATTCCTTCTCTATGTCTAAATGTGCCACGTAATATGCTGATCAACACAAGCAAGTGAGCTTACCGTTTCTTCTCTATAGGCTTCTGTTTTACATTTGAACTTCTTATGTATACCATTTTTCATTGTGATGTTCAACTTTTATCCCCTGCACTCCAAATGCAGGGAAATGAGTTAATTATAAGTTACAGAAGCTCAGAACCACTTTTTTCCTCTGTTTGACTGCAGTCTAAAAATTCCAGATTATCCAAGAGAAACAAGAGGCTATGGTTTGAGTATTTGTCCTCTTCAAAACTCATGCTGGAGTTTGATTTTCAATGTGGCAGTATTGAAGGGTTAGAGTCTCTAAGAGGTGATTACGTCACAAGCATTCTGTCTGCATAGATGGATTAATCCATTCATGGATTTGTTGGTTAATGGGTTAGTGGATTAATAAGCTGACATGAGAGTGGGATGTGGCTTTCTTTATAAGAAGAGGTATAGATGCCTGAACTAGAACACTCATCCTCCTCACCATGTGATGCTCTGCACTGCTTTGGGAGTCTGCAGAGTCCTACTAGAAAAAAGTCCCTCAGCAGGTGTGACCCTTTGACCTTGGACTTCTCAGCCTCCATGACTATAAGAAATACATTCATTAAAAAAAATTACTCAGTTTCAGATATATTCTATAAGCAGCAGAAAACAAACAAAGACTCACTTTCTTAGCTGGTTCTTTTTGGTACCTGCACCATGAATATATGAAAGTCTCAGGAGCTCCACATTCTTCTACATATTTATGCTTCTCTTTCTTTTAATTTTGGCCATTATAGTCTTTTAAGTATAATCTTTTAAATTTCAGCCATTTTCCCTAAAATTGATATAGCTGAACACTTTTTCAAGGCCTTATTGAACAATCATTTATTTTTTGGTGAACTCTGGGTCCTATATCATTCCTCATTGTCACTATTTATGTTAATTTCTTTTTGTTATTGAATTCATGCAAATAAAATATACTCTAGTTTTCAATATTTTATTAGGTATACGCATTGAATATATTTTCTCTGTATCTGTGAATTATCCATTTTCTTAATAGTGTCTTTTAATGACAAATATTATTGATTTTAATAATGCCTAATTTTCTGATATTTTAAAGTGTTATTTTCACTGTTTTCTCTGCTGTTTACAATATTATTCTACCTAATGGTTATAAATATTTTATCTTTATTAAAAGAAAATATATAAATATAGATACATGTCACTTTAATATTTGTTCATAATGTGAAGTAGTGATTAGTATTCTTTTCTTTTAGTGTGTCTACAGTCTTTGCAGCCCTAATTTTTTTAAAAAAGCACATATTAATCATTACTTCACTCAACTTAAGCAAAGTCAATTAACTGAATTATATGTAGGTATATTTCTTGGTTATCTAGTATGATTATATTTTTGTATATCCACATGCCAATATTTTACTACATTATTTTGATTATTGTAGTTTATACTAAGTCTTATAACCAGGAACTTTGAGATATTCAATTGTATTCTTCTTTTTCTATTTGTTTTGACTATTCCAAGTCCCTTTCAATTAAAGGTAAATTATATAATCTATGTTAGTGCTTTTATAACAGCTGGCATAGAAAGTCTTGTTGATATCTTGTTGAATCTATAGGTCAATTTATAGAGAATTGATAACAGTATTGCATTTTAGCAACAGTGCATGTGGTCTATCTTTCCACTTGTTTACATCTTCCTCACTCCACTAAGCAATGTTTACAATTTCTCAGTCCCACAGCATTCCCATCTGCGTTTCTCCGCTACTCATTACCAAGGTATACACTTTCCTGACTTCTAACACTGTAGCCTGTTTCTGAAATTTATAAAAGTGGAGTCATACAACAGGTACTCTCTCGTACCTGGAATCTTTACTTTAACACTATGATTACAAGAATTATCCATTCTTAGTGTTGTACTATGCTTCGTGGTATAAATATACCAAGATTTATGTATTTATTCTACTGTTTTTGTACATTTGTACAAAATTTATTGATAGCACAGTAGAGACACATTTAAAAGTTTAAAAAGTAGCATGTTAAAGAGCTCCCTGAAATTATGACACCTGACATATGGTGTTTTGTTGGAGATTTATGGTGTTTAAGTTGGAGATAATTAGCTGAACTGTGTAATAATTAGGCAAGTGCAGGGTGATAATCAAGGTGGAGAAAGAGGGTAGCTTAAACAAAAGCGCTATATTAAAATGGCACTGAAGTATAAAAAATCTTTATACCTGAAGGTATAGCAAAGGTCAGGGAAGTAGTCAGAAAGCCATGATGTAGCAGATTGC